>NC_037686.1:61023565-61366208 GCF_003255815.1 Theropithecus gelada
GAAGGAAGGAAGGAAGGAAGGAAGGAAGGAAGGAAGGAAGGAAGGAAAGAGAGAAAAAGAAAAAAGACAGAAAGAAAGAATGAAAGAAAGAGAAATAAAGAAAGAGAAAGAAACAAAGAAAAAGAAAGAAAAAAAGAAAGAGAGAAAGAAAGAAAGAAAAGAGAAAGAGACAAATGGAGAAAGGGAGAGAGAGAGGGAGGGAGGGAGGGAGGGAAGGAAGGAAGGAAGGAAGGAAGGAAGGAAGGAAGGAAGGAAGGAAGGAAGGAAGGAAGGAAGGAAGGGAGGGAAAGAAAGAAAGAAAGAAAATCAGAGGGTGTGTAGATTCTACCTGCTTAGCTGCTTCATGAAGAGTTAATTTATTTATTACTTTTTAATGTATGACTTCTAGATCAGAAAATTCATTTCCCTTATTAACAAAGCCCATTGAAATTCTCATTGCAATAGCATTCGGGTGTAAAAGGTGCAATGTGAGGCTGAGGTCTAATTCTTCAGAGGCAGTTCCTTTTAATGGCCTTTTCCTTCTCTGAAGAAAATAGAAAATAAGCACATGTTAGATTTACTAAATGAGCATTTAAAAAATACGAAGATTTATTTGGCTAATCCAGACTGAAATCATAACATAATTATTTCAATCACCTTAAAGGATTTTTTTTTGTTGTTGTTGTTAGCTATGGAACTTAAATTCACTCATTTCCAAGAAATTTATTGTGACATTTAATCATCTAGTATTTTTTCTCTGAGGGTTTAAACACTTAAACATCTGTTATTATCAAACAGCTTGAAGATAACTGCTCTTTTTAAATCATCCCAGGCAAGGTTAAAATAAACAGAGTCAAAACAACTAGAACAAATCAACTTTCTGCAAAAGCATCTTGATGATAATATTTCTTGTTTTAATTAGTTTTCCTCTCAAATTGTAGGCCATTACAAGTTAAATTATCTTTAATGGGACTTTTTAATCTTTAAATTTCAATCATTTTCATCCATAATAACCCACTTAGGTGGAAAATTATCTTCTCTGGTTCACTTAATTTTAAAAATGCTGCATGTATCACTTGCAATATTTTATTTGCTAATCATAATTTGACATTGATATGTTTGTAGATACTAACACTTATGCTGCTAGAATGAAATACTTTTATACTCTGAATGTAATTCTGAAACACCATAAATATAATTCAATTAAATAGTCTAGAATAGAGGAGATGAAGTATTTTTTAGAGTTTTTCAACCAATTAAGATGAATTTCTTTGCAGAACTCCTTTCTGCTATCAAGAAATGAAATTTATCTAAGCTAAAGTATTTATTTTTAAAATAAATAATTAGATGTCTTTACATTTTTACAAAGTACACCACATATAAACATATTTGAATGAGGGAAAAGTTGAGAAAATACAAATGAAAAATAAGAAAATTCCATAGATAGCATAGGTATGTCATGACTTGACTGTGGTAAACACCTAATATTGGGACATCTCTATGACAGTTTATAATTTCTATACCTTAGGCTTGAATAATATATTCATGTGTCTCTCGAGATGCTGAATCAGTAGTGACTGATGTTCAGTCTCAGGAAACAAGAGAAGGAAAACACAGATACAGAAAAAATTGTGTGTAACTCTCAGAAAGACCAAGACTGATATGAACTGGAGGGTGGGTGCAAATTCTGCTTTTCTCTCCAGGCTTTGTCAGATCCACTTTAATCAGCATATTAGGGTGAGCATCCTTAATAATAAAATCAAAGCAGCAGGCACAGACATCCTATAGGATAGGCAGAAAAAAAGGAAACCAGGGGGGCACGCAGTTTCATTCTACCTGCTCCTCCAAAACCCAAGAGATGGTACACAATGTAGTGAATCTTGATCATGGCTATACAGTCGAATTACCTGGGGAGCCCTTCTTGTAGATTCCAATGCCCAACTTATTCTCCAAATCAACTAAATCAGAATCTGTGTTTATTTCACATTCTTGTGTTACTGCAATTGCTAGGATCTCCAATACAAAATTGAAAAGGTATGATAAAAATAGGCATTTTTTTCCTTGTTATTGATTTTAGACAGAGGAGTTTCACACTATGTCTTTAAAAATAATTGCTTGCTCTATGTTAATTTTGTAAACACCATTTATTAAATAAACATTTACAGTCATGCATTGTATTTTAGAGATCCATATGTTCTGAGAAACACATTGTTAGGAGCTGCCATCCTTGTGGGGACATCATAGAATAAACTTACACAAACCTAGGTGGTACAGCCTGCTACACAACTAGGCTAGGTGGTGCAACTTACTCCTTCTAGGCTACAAACCTGTAAAGCATGTTATTGTACTCAATACTGTAAGCCATTATAACACAATGGTAACAATTTGTGTATTTAAACATATCTAAACATAGAAAAGGTACAATAAAAATACAGTATAATAATATTATGGGACCCCCATCATCCATATGGTCCATCATTGACTGAAGTGTCATTATGTGCTACACAACTATATTATGAATATTTAATTCTATCAAATATCATTTCTGCATCTATTGAGGATCCTTTTTTTCTATATTCTATTCATTTATTTATTTTTCAATGTCAAACCGATTTTTTTATTTCTGTAACACAAATTAATTATGTTTATCCTTTTAATGTATTGATTTACTAAATTAGCTAATGTTTTCCTTAGGATTTTATTTCAATGCCATTTATTAGTTCACTGACTTGTATTTATAATGTAAAATCTAGTCATATTTTTGTTAACGAGGGCATGACTTCCCAGAATTAATTAAGAACTATTTCCAATTTTTTCTTTTCTCTGGAATAATTTTATGTAACATAAATGTTATGTCTTTCTCAAATATTTGATAGAAATCAGTGGTAAAGCAACCTTGAAATGAATATGACTTTTCTGGAAATATTTTAAATTACATACATGTTAGGTTTAATAATTGTATGAATATTCATGTTTTTTATTTTCCGTTTGGTGAGTTGGGTGACTTGTGTTATTCCAGAATATGGCTGTTTCTTCTACATTTTATAGTCATTGACAGAATTATTTCTATTAAACACAGAATTTTAAAATATGTGTATTGATTCTGTATTGATGCTCTCCTTTTGTCTTGACATTTATCACTTCAGCATTTTGTCTTCTATTCTTTATCAATTTTACCAAGATTATAACAATTTTATTAATTATAAACAACTAACTTTAAGATTAGATGATCCTCTTTTTGTTCTGATTGCCATTTCATTGACTTTTCATTACTGTCATTTTCTTTGAGTTAGTTTTTTTGTTTATGAATGCTAGCTAACTTGTGATAGATTCTTAATCAATTTTCAGTCTTTCTTCTTTTGCAATATATGCCTTTAATGCTATCGATTTTCCTCTAGCATGAGTTCGATGCTTCTTCTAAGTTTTACTTTCCTGCATTTTTATTACTATTCAGTTCAAAATATTTTCTAATTTGCATTGCAACTTCTTTAATCAATGCATTACTTTGAAATGTAAATTAATGCTTAATTTCTGTGTTTTGTGTGGTTTTTTTTTCTTGTCTTCTTGTCAATTACATGAATTTTCTTTGACTTACATTTTGGTTTCTCTACAGTGTTTTAAGTGTATCTTTTTGATAGCTTTTTATTACTATTTATCTGTATTTCTATATTATATTATGTGTGCATAGCATATGATCATCTACTTATATTACCACTTACTTGTTTGAGCGAAATCTGAAAATCTAAATTCCCTTTACATTCCTTTACTCTCCTCCATTTATAATATAGTTGTTTTATGTTTCCTCTACATACAATCAGAACAACACCCAAAGAGTGATATAATTTTCTTCAATCCTCAAACATAATTTAGAAAACTGTAGGAAAGATATGCCTTCTGTATTTATCAATGCTTTTGCTTACCTAGTTCTTTCTTCCTACTCTTCTGTAGTTTCCTTTCCATTTAAAGAGCTTCCTTTGGCCATTCTGTTACAGTAGATGTGCTGGTGATAAATTCTCATAGTTTTCCTTTATCTAAGAATGTCTCGATTTCCCTTTCTCTCTTGAAGGATATTTTTACTCAATATGAGATTCTGGATTGACATTTCTATTATTGCAGTATTTTAAAAATATTGTGCTGCTTCCTTTCTCCCTCCCTGAGAAATCCTCAATCATTCACATTTTTCTTTAACCCCTGTAAAAAAGGTGTTATTTTAACTGATTGCTTTCAAACTTTTTTTTTTCTTTCTAGCTTTGTTTTTCAGAATTTTTATTATGTTTTGTCTTGACATGGTTTGTTTGTATGTATCCTGTTGGGGTTCAATCAGCATCTTGAACCTGTAGGTGTATGTATTTTGCCAAATTTTCAATTTTGTTTTCAGCCATTATATCTTCAAGTAACTTTCAGTCTTGCTTTCTTTCTCTTATCTTTCTAGGCATTTAGTGACATAACCATTAGATCATTTGTTAAAGTCCAGCGTGTCCCTGAGGCTCAGTGCATCTTTTTAGCCCATTTCCTCTTTGTTGATCATATTAATGTCTTTGTTTTATCTTCCAATTCACTGATATTTTCCTCTATTCCATTTATCCTACTGTCGAGCCCATCCTTTCAGCATTTATTTAGGTTGTTCTCTTTTCCAGTTATAGTATTTTGATTTGGTCCAATTTTATATCTTTTATTTCTTTCCTGAGAATTTCTCATTCTTTGCTGAAAGTTTCTAAGTTTTAATTTTTCCAAGTGTGTTTGTAATTGCTCACTGAAGTATCTTGAGTAGAGATTTTGGTAGACTAAAAGTGCTAGAGCAAAGGCTCCCAAGCATTTTTACTTCAGAGAATCCTTACTGTTTGACTTTTATTTTTTTATTTCATGTTTCTCGTAGGTCAAAATATATAACTCACAGTCTCGCTTATTTATCAGTTAGGTCCTAAAAACTTAAAAATGTATGCCATAATAAAAATATTCATTTGAAAAAAGAATACACAAATTTAAAATAAAAAATACTTTATAAAAATAATTTATTTTCTCATGAATTATTCATTTTAATTATATATATTATATTTTATCACAATATTGTATACTAATTGGATGGTATTTCCTGTGGGAACAGCACATTTTAAACCTTGGAGTCATTATAAATGTCATCACATTGATTTCCCATTTCACACTGATTTTTGTACAATGCTTATCTTTTTTCATGGCAACTACCCAAAAGCTTTACAAACATAAGATGACATTAAAGCTCTTGAGTGAGATTTAATGTTTAAGGAAATAATTAACTCCAACTAGTAATGTGTGCTGCACCTGTCAGAAATTGCTCTTCCTTGCAAAAGCTGAAAGCATCTTGTGACACCACAATGAGCTTGTTACCATGACCCAAGTTGCTCCAGCTGATAGATAGAAACTACGGAACTAGGGGAAAAATTATCCTACATCTGAAGTGATCTTCAAAATTATTTTCAGAACATCAGTCACCAAAGTAATAATAACTAGGCATAGAAGAGAGAAGATAACATAAAACCTTGGACAAATGACAAGCAGTATAAACCACCCATAGGGTGTTCATACTGTAAGCATATTATAAGTATGATTTTAAAATAAAAAGGCTTAATATGCTCAAAAACACAATAAAATATAGAATTATAAACATACCAGTTCTAAAAATAAATAAAATAATTGCCACGATGATGGAGCATTATGAAGGTAACATTTGAGCTAGACACCAAGGCACTGCTGAAATTTTATCTATGAGTGGAGTGTCCAAGAATAGAGCTAAAAACCTTTTTTATTTTTTTATAATAAATTAACTAAAACCTTAAAATAATTTAAGACTTCTGTGTCCCATGTGAGAACTTCTGCTTTTCCTTAACTCTCTAGCAAAAACAGATAATTTTAAAGGATGGTTCTCTTTCTTTAGTTTGTAATAGATAAAATAACACTTTTTACTATTTGTTCTCTAATGTAGCACTACATACTTATATTGAATACACTTTTCTAAGCTTTATTTTCTACTGTCTTATATGTCACCCTTTTTGTACTGCTGTAAATAGAAGAGAAATTATTTCCCCAGTGCTAAAAGGCAAGCAAAAATAATCAAGAAAGAAACAGATAAGCCCAGGGTACTGAAAAATACTGCAGAAATAATGAAGTATTTGGGAGACAAGCTCCCAAGATGTAATATAAAAATGTCTATTTTTGTGTTGTTAAATATTCAATTTCAGAAACTCACTTTGGGTTAATAAGTGCCTTTGGAAAGCATCAATAATTAAATAATGGCCATATATTATTAGATGATTTCATCAAGAATTAAATGTTGATGGCACACTAATAGGCTGTTTCACTGGTTAATCCAAGTCTAGTAAAAATGCTATCTTTGTTAAGTTTGAAATATTAAAAGGGATCACCATAAACATTCTTATTCTGGATTTCTGAATGGCATTTATAAAATAATTCCTATGATTCATTTGTATGAAATTCACTTCAGTAGTCAAGTGAATTTGCAGTATGCTTTTCTGTACTTGTTGACATTTGAAATGATTTTGCTGGAATCATGGCTTTCTGTTTCCCAAAATATGCTCATGAATTCCTGTATCTCAGATCTCCCACTCAGAATATGACACTTTTAATTTAATTTTTCAGTTTAACTAATTTTCAAATTTTCAAATCAGAGTGAGCTTTGAAACAGTTTTAAGCCTCTTGAAATTATCTTTATGTATTTATTCTTTTTGTTGCATTTAAATAATCAGAACTGTGCTGATTTCAGGTTCTACACCTGTGAAGAGATTTTAGCATGAAAGAGTCTGAAATTTACACAGTGAAATGCATGAATTTGGTAATATCATTATGTGTGTATTACATATGTTGATTAAAACATTTCTGAACAGAAACCAAATATATTTGACTTTTTAACTTCCTACAATTTAACTATTTGCTTTACAAACTTGTGTTTTTTTTTGTTTGTTTTTTTGTTTTTTTGTTTTTTTTTTTTTTTGAGACGGAGTCTTGCTCTGTCACCCAGGCTGGAGTGCAGTGGCCGGATCTCAGCTCACTGCAAGCTCCGCCTCCCAGGTTTACGCCATTCTCCTGTCTCAGCCTCCCGAGTAGCTGGGACTACAGGCGCCCGCCACCTCGCCTGGCTAGTTTTTTTTTTTTGTATTTTTTAGTAGAGACGGGGTTTCACCGTGCTAGCCAGGGTGGTCTCGATCTCCTGACCTCGTGATCCGCCCGTCTCGGCCTCCCAAAGTGCTGGGATTACAGGCTTGAGCCACCGCGCGCGGCCGTGTTTTTTAAACTTAAAAATCAATACAAGAACAAGGTAAACATTGAAGAAGGAAGGTGGCATGACATAGAGCTTTGAATTATACGTAATTTGACTCAGTATTTAATTTACTGTGGATATACTTATTTGCTACAAAAAATTTGACCTTTGTGATGTTTGTTAGATGACCTTTGTCAATTTGACCTTTGTGATGTTTGTTACATTTTCATTTGTAGTATCCAAATTATTAATTTCAAAATATTCTCTAATTATGTGTTTTTCTTCTGATCCAAAATAACTACTTTATAAATTCTTACATAATCAGGATATTTATTGTTATTTTTGTTGCTCTTGTTTGCTCTTTATATGTATTAGTTAGTATTAAGACTCACTGATTTTTTAATAATAAAATTATAGCCTTATTATTTCTGGTTTCATTAACTGTAATTTTTTAATTATCATTTTTTATTTTGAAAACAGTTGTGCAAAACAATTTAGACAACACAGACTATGATAGAGGCTTCTCTTATCTACAAACAGGTCATCACATTCAAGTCCATTTGGTTGTGGATTCACTGCTTACTCTGTCAACGACTGAAGATATGCTTAATTGTCTCACAACTATTTTGTTTATGTCTACTTTTGTCTGTTTTTCTAATAATATCATTTCCATATCTTGAAGCTATATCACATGGTTAATAAGTGAATATTATAGCCATAAGACTATTATGAATAATCAGATTCTATATTAAACAATAGAGACCATAAAGTCCTTCTGCCCATGTATTCATTTTTGATTTCTCTTTCCAAAATTACTCTACCTTGTGTATTTTGCATCACCCTACTGTGTCGTGTCTATTAATATGTCAATTTCTTTTAGTTGTATTTCTCGTGTACTTTTTGAGTTAGATTTCTTTTTTTATGGATGTATATTTCTATAAATTCACTCAAATTTTTAATTATGTTTATTGTTTTAAAGTCACATCATGATTAAATGGTAAAGGCATAATTTTTACAACTAAACACAATTTTTTAAGCTCTCTGGTGCTAAGGCTGGATTTGTGATTATTACTCAATGAATAAAAGTTTGTTCTGTAAACTTTAAAATGTATGATCTATAACTCCATCAGTTTGGGAAATATGAAGGTTGATTTACCAAAATCACTTTTTATGCTAATTGTAGTCATGGTTAGTGTTTAATGCAGAACATCAGTGTTTAGGCTGGTTTTCACTTACCAGGTTTTGGTCTTACTTATGCATAGTATCAATTAATGTTTAAGCTTCAGGAATTTTTAATATAATTTTAGTTCAATATTACCTATTTGCAGTTAAGTTTCTGAAAGTGTTTTCTTTTATACATGTTGATTTGCTTTCATCATGAATAAAATGTTGAAATAAATACTGTGCCAGAAAAGAACGCTGTCTGTTAAAATCCAATCCATTTGGTGATTAAGTTAGATATTATGACTTATTATAGTCACAAATACTTAATGTTACTTTTCAGTTGTTAGCACTTAAAACGAGGGAGGAATTCTGGGCAACTTTATTTTCCAACAACTTAAGAGGTGGCATATAAAATAATGGTTAAATTTATCCCCTTGCCAGGGAGGTAACTACAGTCTAATTACAGTAATTGCCAAGGTGGACTGTTAAAAGCTATGTTTCATAAAAGGGAGTAGGTGAGGGCAAAGGTCTCTGCATGAAAACAAGCAAAACAAGACATCCTATTCAATATTACGACATAATTTTTCACTGGAGAAGTGAATAACATTCTGAATTCCCTTTATATTTGAAGCTCCTGTTTTATAATGAAAAGTTATGCTCTATAAAATCAGTTTTTCCCTACTAAATTATAAGCTTCATAAAAAGGGGAACATATCTGTTTTGTTTAATCATTATATAGCACAGTGCCTTTTGCATAATGTATGTCCAATAACTACTTGTCTAATAGTAAACACACACAAATGTTCAACCAAATCTCCTTCAGTTAAAACCATTGAGAAATATGCAAAAAATAGCTCTGTGTTTCTTCTGGATTCCCTTTCATGCTTGATGGTGGCAGGAAGCCTGAATAAGAGGTTGTACTGCAGTGTCAGTTAAGAGAGGGGTGTTCCAATAGATTAACGTAAAGGCAGGGGAATCTTGGAATCATGTCAGTTGACAGGGTGGAATGGTGGGGAATCCTGGACCTTGAGATGGGCTGAAGAGTTGGTAGCATGAGCAATGTTGACCCTGCAGAAAGGTAGGACAGGTAAAACAGCATCAAGCCTGATTCCTCATGGGAGAAGAGAGAAGCAGAAGCGAGTAGTCAATTTTTATATCATCATGAAGGTTAATACTAACAATAACACAGCAGCTTATGAGTTTGTCATAAATAGCTCTTACTATTTTGAGATGTGCTCCATCACTGCCCAGTTTATTGAGAGTATTTAGCATGAAGGAGTGTTAAATTTTGTCAAAGGCCTTTTCTGCATCTATTGAGATAATCATGTGGTTTTTGTCTTTGGTTCTGTTTATGTGCTGGATTACATTTATTGATTTGCATATGTTGAACCAGCCTTGCATCCCAGGGATGAAGCTCACTTGATCATGGTGGATAAGCTTTTTGATGTGCTGCTGGATTTGGTTTGCCAGTATTTTATTGAGGATTTTTCTTCGATGTTCATCAGGGATATTGGCCTGAAATTTTCTTTTCTTGTGTCTCTGCCAGGTTTTGGTATCAGGATGATGCTGGCCTCATAAAGTGAGTTAGGGAGAAGTTCCTCTTTTTCTGTTACTTGGAATAGTTTCAGAAGCAATGCTACCAGCTCCTCTTTGTACCTTTCGTAGAACTCAGCTGTGAATGTGTCTGGTCTTGGGCTTTTTTTTTGGTTGGTAGGCTATTAATTACTGCCTCAATTTCAGAACTTGCTATGGGTCTGTTCAGGTATTTGACTTGTTCCAGATTTAGCCTTGGGAGGCTGTATGTATCCAGGAATGTATCCTTTTCTTCTAGATTTTCTAATTTATATGTGGAGGTGTTTGTAGTATTCTCTGATGGTAGTTTGTATTTCTGTGACATTAGTAGTAATATCTTCTTTATCATTTTTTATTGTGTCAATTTAATTCTCTCTTTTCTTCTGTGTTAGTCTGGTTAGCGGTCTAGCTATTCTGTTAATCTTTTCAAAAAAAAAAAAAAAAAAGAAAGCTCCTGGATTCATTGTTTTTTGAAGTGTTTTTCATGTCTCTATCTCCTTCAGTTCTGCTCTGATCTTAGTTATTTCTTGTCTTCTGCTAGCTGTTGAATTTGATTGTGGTTGTTTTAAGATTGACAATCAGATTGATTTGCATGCATGACATGCCATAAGAGTTTAGCATAAAAAGAAAACCATTGTCGAGATATCTGCATTTATTCTGGCTCTGTTTCTTTTTTGGATTGATAATTCTTGCATAAGTCTCTGGCACACCAGCTGTCCACTCTTATAGGAGGTAAGAGCTTATTGTTGCTGTATCATACTCGGGTTGATTCCGTAATGTGAAACTGAAAGCATCATGTCTGCATTGGACTTTTCCTAATTTTACTGTCAATTTGAAACTTTTAAAATTGCCAATCAGAATTTTTCCATTTTAGATAGAAACTAAACATGAGCAATTTAGGTTGCTTGATAATCTGGTACAAAATGACACTATACTCAGATTTTTTTTATTTACCAAGATTTGTAAAAACAACAAAAGAAGATTCTAACAGAATTTGAACAGAATCTAGATAATCTTAAAACTCATAGTCTTATACCAATCTATTTTAGATAACTAAAATATAGAAAATATTAGGCATAGGTTACATAAGATTATATCTAAATTAAAAATGGTGGCAAATAAACAATACCTCATAATACTGAGACTGATAAAAAGAAATTAAAAGAGAAAGCAATTATTCATATTAAAGTTGCCAAATTTAGCAAACTATTGTTTCCTAGTGAACAGTGTAGTGACCTCTCCCTGAATAATCAAGATCCTGGTATTTCTGCCTTATCAAGTTATAATCAAGATCTTGGTGTTTCTGCCTTATCAAAGTTAAGTCCCTTGTTAACCGGAGTCCATAAGGACAGGGAGAAGAGCAGGTGTTTGAACTTATATATCTATAGAAAGTTAAATTCCTGGTGAGCTTCTATTTAGTTATGTAAAAGGCCCAAATAAAACTAGCCAGCACCATTGGTTACAGAAGGAATATTTGCAAATATTTGCCAGGTAAGATCAGAGAGCTAAATATATACATGTTATAGTAATGTGAACAAAAGTAAAGAAATGAAAGATCAAAGAGGATGATCAACCAAATGTGCAAATAATCTGAAAATCAAAATTCAAACTTAATTTTGTATAACAAAACATCATCTAAATAGAACTAATCCATCTATACATTTTTTGATAAACCTATTTTTTGGAGAAGGAATTGCATAATCATCTTTGGAATTATTCTATTATTAAATAATTTCTAATAAGAAATGTAATTCAAAAGTTCTCTTTTACTCTTTTTTCAAAAAGATGAAATTTATTTTATTTTAAACAACAAAAGAATCTAATCTTATTGTCTGGTGTGTTCTTAGCATCTGACATTCGGAGGCATGAATGATTGATAACTCCACCTTACTTAGCAGGAAGATTAATCTTTATGTAGATTCAAGAGTGGGAAGAAAGAGACATTCATATTTCTCACTTTTATGCCAGGACTCCTGTAAATTAGAAGTGTCAAAAAGTAATTTCTCAATTTATATGCATGGAGAAAACTCCA
Source organism: Theropithecus gelada (assembly GCF_003255815.1). NCBI lineage: Eukaryota > Metazoa > Chordata > Mammalia > Primates > Cercopithecidae > Theropithecus > Theropithecus gelada. Next base: position 61,035,565 of record NC_037686.1, read on the forward strand.
TTTTTTTTTTGTTTAAATGTGTTAATGTTAAAGTCTCCCATATAAGGTAACCGATACATATTTGAAATATCATAAATGTATAATTTATGTCTATGAAGTTACCTTCTATCCTTTTATTGGTGATTTGCTGAGTAATTTACAATGCTATTCAAGAACCACTGGACATTAGTTTCAAAAGTGAGTCATGGATAATAGAAATACTGCTCTAGCATCTAAAAATTTTACATATGAAACTACAATATGCTCACAGCAAACATTAATCATAAACTAAATATACTATATAGTTAAAGGATTCGTATAAAATATTTTTCCATATTCAGAGCAATGAGATTATTAAAAATGGTTTACTTTAGTAACTCTTTTGTCAAAATTCCAACCTAGCTCTATCTACATGATCCCATCATTTCTCATGTATCTATTTACTTCCATAGATTTAATTTTAAAATTAGTACTATATTACCTTATTAAAATCTAATGAACAGAGGATTCTTTAACAGTAAGATAAAACTGTATCTTACTGATATATTGAAAGGAAATGTTTAAAAGACTTTAATACATGGGACAGGATATGGTGGGCAAAGAATGAAAAAGCGATTCTTAGTATATGAATGAAAATCCCTACATTAAGCTCTGGATAGATTCTGGGCAACAATCACTCCTCCCTTTAGGAAGACCATCTCCTCCTACTACGTATCGAAATGAAGACTAATTTCTATTTAAGCTATAAATATTTAAAATGAATTGCTCAGCAATTCAACCTTTCCCATGGAATGCTGATACCCTGAAATAATAAATAGCTTGAATATAGAAATATGTTTTTTTATGTACTGTAAATACTAGAGAAAAAGACTTATGAATAAATTTTGAGCCAAAATTACTTAGGTAGGATTATTGAGGTTTAAATTCTTACAGAAGTGAAGCAAAGACAAATGATTTTTTAATTTTGTTTGGGAACGTAACGTAGAAATAGAACTACTTACTAAATTGAAAAGCCTAGGAATCCTAAGATCAACAAATCCAGTTACATGGCAAAATAACTGGACAAACCAAAAGGATCTATAATTTGACTTTTCCGGGGCTATCTTCAATCCATCAGAGCCAAATCACTGCTTTGGAAGGTTGTAGCAGATGTAAAATGTTGACATTGACCCAGAAATGTGAAATACAGTGGCAGATATATGAATTTTTTTATTGTTTTTAATCTATCTAAAGATAAATTACTATTTAAAAGTATAAAATATATTATGATATATATAACATAAGTATAACATAAATAAAGGTATGATGACAATAATATAAAATCAAGGGGATGAAAATCAAAATATACTGTTGTGAGGTTCTTATCTTGTGTGTAAATAGGCACACTATTAATAAAAGGCAGACTGTAATAGGTTAAAGATGCATAGTACAAATCTTAAACCAACCACTTAAATGCTACAACAACTACAAGTATTGCACCATTAAATAGGCAATGTTAGAAATGAAAAGGAATCATATATAACATATGATTAATGCAAAAGAAGATAGGAAATTAGAAAGATGGGACAAAGAACAAAGACAAATAATGGCAAGAATATGAATTTAAAATTTACTCTATTAATGATCACATGAACTGTAAGTGGCCTAAATTCCCTAAGTGAAATGTAGAGATTATCAGGTTAGATAACAAAACAAAATCCAGCTATATGCTGCATGTAAGAAACACGTTTTAATTAGTAAGACACAAATAGTTTAAAAGTAAAAGGATGAAGTAGCTTAATTTAGCCATTCCACAATGTATACATATATCAAAATACATATTGTACACCATAAATATATACAATTTTTAATTGTCCTTTAAAACTAAGAAGAAAAATAAAAGGATGAGGAAAGTTATATCATGATAACACAATCAAAAGTAGGCTAGAGTGATTATATTAATATTAGGAAAACAGTATATTTTGCAACAAAAACATTGCCTTTGATAATAAAAGCAGCAAAACAACAATAAAAGCTATCTTGAGAAAGCAGTCAATCCATCAAGACGACATCACTAATCTAACGTTAAAAGCACCTACACCGGACGCAGTGGCTCACACCTGTAATCCTAGCACTTTGGGAGGCCGAGGTGGGCGGATCACGAGGTCAGGAAATCGAGACCATCCTGGCTAACACTGTGAAACCCCGTCTCCACTCAAAATACAAAAAATTAGCCGGGCGTGGTGGCGGGTGCCTGTAGTCCCAGCTACTCCGGAGGCTGAAGCAGGAGAATGGCGTGAACCCGGGAGGCAGAGCTTGCAGTGAGCCAAGATGGCGCCACTGCACTCCAGCCTGGGCGACAGCCTAAGACTCCATCAAAAAAAAAAAAAAAAAAAAAAGCACCTATTGACATAACTTCAAAACACTTGAATATAAAACTCCTAGAACTAAAACAAAATTCACAATTTTAATATGATTGCATCTCCCTATTTTAATAATTGACAGGATAAATTGAAAATTAGTAAGGACATAGAAGCCTTGAACAAAATGCCCACCTCACTTTACCTAATTGACATTCAGACTAGTGCTCCAACGCAAAAAGAACAGACTGCACATTCTCTTCAAATCTACATGGAAGGTTTTCCAAAATAGACTGTGTTCTGGGCCTTAAGAAAAGCCTTCATAAATTTGTTATGATTCAGGTTATACAAGCTATTTTATTTGTTTTATTTGACCATATGGAAATAAGTGAGAAATCAATGACAGAAATGTATCTGAAAATTCACAATACATATTTGAAAACTAAATAACCTATTTTAAATAATGTAACCATGGGTCACAAGAGAACCAAAAGGGAAAAGATGAAGTTAAACATAACATATTAACACTTAACAACCTTCCAGAAAATCGAAATGGAGGATATATTTTTCAATTTATTCTATGAATTCAAAATCATCCTGACATTAAAACCAGACAAGGACATTATTTAGAAAACTACAGAACAACAACTCTAATAAATGTAAACATAAAGTTGGTATTCAAATAAATAAAAACCAAATCAAACTCATCAACATATACAAATATGTCATGATACAATAGGGTTTGTTACAGAAATGAATGTTGACTTACACTTCAAAGTTCAATCAATATAATTCATAATTTTAACAAACTAATAAAGGAAATCCATATAAGCCTTTCAACACAAGCAGGAAAGTAAGTGACATAATCCCAAATTCACTGTTGATACAAATTCTTACCAACTAGGAATTAAAAAAAAAAATCCTCAACCTAGTAAAAGTCAACTGTGAAAAACCTAGATATAGCATCATAAATAATGGTAAAAGACTGAATGCCTTTTTTCTGAGGTCAGGAATAACACAAGATATCTTCTTTTAAATCCTCTATCACTGCACTGGAAAGTTCTAACAAGTGCAATTAGACATGGAAAAGAAATAAATGCATCCAGATTGAAAAGGAAGAAGAAATAATCTTTATTTGCAAGTGAAATAAATGTTTATGTAGAAAATCTGATAGAATACTATAAAAAATTTTAAACTAATAAGTGAATCTAGCAAAGTTGTAACATTAAAGAAAAAATGATATTAAAATAGTTTTATTTATGTGTACTAGTGATGGACAGATATTGAAATTTTAAAATGCTTTTACAGTAGCATAAAAATGAAATTCTTCAGAATGAATCTAATAATGAGACGCAAACGGCATGCATTGGAAACTATAAAACATCTGTAGAAGTTAAGGACAAGTAATGCAGTGAAAAAATTGAGTGTTCATGGTTAAACGGTTCAACATTGTTAGACATTATATTAGTCTGACCAGGCTACAGTAAAAAGATACTACAGCTTAAATGGTTTAAACAAGAGATGTTTATTTCCTCACAGTTCTGGAGGCTTGAAGTCCAAAATCAAGATGCCTGAGCCATTGCTTCTAGTAATGCCTGTCTCCCTGGATTGAGATGTCCACATGTTTGCTGTATCCTCACGTGATAAGGAGTTTTTGCTTCAGAAGATGAAAAGGTTCTGGACACGGATGGCAGTGAGAGTTGCATAACAATGTGAATGTACTTAGTTCTGCTGAACTGTGTGTGTGGAGAGAGAACTGTGGAATTTAAAAAAAGAAATCGCTGATGCCTCTTCCTTTTCATATTGAGGACATTGATTCTATTAGATTATGGCTCCATTCAACTATGTATTGTGAATTTCCATTGATGATACCATTCTGTATTAATTACACCCTCAAAAGCCCTATCTCCAAATTCAGTCAGTGAGGGTTAGGGCTTTAATACATGAACTTGGGAGGGGCACAATTTATTCTATTGAAGACATCAATTCTCCCAAAAATATATCAGTCAATTAAATGTATTCCTAATAAAAATTCTGGAAGGTGCTTTTGAAAAAAATTGACAGGGTGATTCTAAAGTTTATATGGAAATACAAAGTACTTAGACCAGCCAAATAAACTTTGAACAGGAAGAATACATTTGAAGAGCTAACACTACCTAGTTTTATTTTTTTATTTTTTATTATTTTTTATTTTTTTTTTTGAGACGGAGTCTCGCTCTGTCGCCCAGGCTGGAGTGCAGTGGCGCGATCTCGGCTCATTGCAAGCTCCACCTCCCGGGTTCACGCCATTTTCCCGCCTCAGCCTCCGAGTAGCTGGGACTACAGGCGCCCGCCACCACGCCCGGCTAGTTTTTTTGTATTTTTAGTAGAGACGGGGTTTCACCATGTTAGCCAGGATGGTCTCGATCTCCTGACCTCGTGATCCACCCGCCTCGGCCTCCCAAAGTGCTGGGATTACAGGCTTGAGCCACCGCGCCCGGCCTACCTAGTTTTAAAACTTGTTAAAAAGTCACAGCCAACTACAGTGTAGTATTGGCATAAAGATAGACAGACAGATCAATGAAATTGAACAGGGAGTAAATGAAAAGGTAATTCACTGGAGACTGAATAGCCTTTTCAATAAATGCTGCTTAGGACCTCGTGGCGCAACGGTAGCGCGTCTGACTCCAGATCAATAAATGCTGCTTGAACAATTGGATACACTTATTTAAAACAATAAACTTTGATTTACACCTCGCATCATAATTTAATTATCAACTCAAAATTGATTTTATCTAAATGTAGAACCTAAAATTTCTATGGAAAAATATAATGGAAAAAACTTTGGATTAGGCAAAAAATTTGTTACATGCGACACCAAAAACAATCCATTCAAAAAAGGAAATACTGGGCTTAAAATCAACACATTTTTAAAAAACTTCTGCTATTTGAAGAACACAGTTTAAATAATAAAAATAATTCATAGGCTGAGAAAAAGAAATGTTAAATAAAATATTCGATAAAAGACTTGTTTGATAAATATATTAATAACTCTGTAAATTCAATAATAAAAAGTATTTGTCAATGAAATTTTTTAAATGGGCAACAGATAGTTCACAGAAGAAATTATACCTATAGTAAATTAGAACATGAAAAGATGGTCAACGTCTTTAGTCATTAGAGAAGACTAATGTCAAAGCACATCAAGATCCCGTGTGTACCTATTTAGAAAAATTTAAAACATACACCATGTTTAGCGTTATTGAGGCTATTTAGGAACCGAACTCTCGTATACTGCTGGCAAGAGTAAGGCCTCTTTGGAAAGCAGTTTTGCAATTTCTTAATATACACTATGATCTATCAACTTAATTCCAAGTATTTCCCCAAAGAAATGAAAGAAGGCCCATTCAAAGATTTCTATACAAATGTTCATAGACGTCTTAGTTGTAGTATTTCAAAACTGTAAACAATCTAAATATCTATTAACAGTTGAAAGGATAAACCAATTGTGAGATATTCACACAATAGAATATTACTATGTAATTCATAGGAATGAGTTATCAATACATGGTAAAACATGGATAAATTTTAAAGTATAGTAAAATATGAATAAATTTTGAAATAATTTCATTAAATGAGGGAAGCTAGACAAATAAAAAAAAGAGTACATACTGTGGGATTACATTAATGTAAGTTCCTAGAAAACGCAAACTAATCTCTACTGACAGAAAGCATTTGATATTTTCCTTAAGATGAATGTGGGGTAAACAACTGTAGAAAAGAGTGATTCAAAGGGACACAGGCAATCTTTAGGGCTGATGGATATGTTCATTATCTTTATTGTGGCAGGAGTTTTTTGAAAGTATACTTACATAAAAATTATCAAATTATAAAAGTTAAGTATAGACAGTAAATTGTATGTCATTTTTATCTTAATTATGCTCAAAATATTGGTATAAAGTTAATTTAAACTTCAAATGAAATATCAGACACCAAAGTCTTGAGATATTTTGTGAGAAATACTCTTAATAAAACAGTGTTATGATGAGATTGCTACTCTGTTTTTTAATTAGAATTCAATATATTATATAGAAAACTATATTTCTAGGATCTCCCAAATTGTAAAACTTATACTATTAAATTTAACATGCTATTCAGCAACCAAGTTGTTATTACTATTTTCTGTCCTCAATAGCTCCATCATATTGTGCAAAGTATGAAAACCTTATTTACTGTGGTGCTTTAAGTTGCCTCTTCTGCTTTTACACCAGTAGCAAAAATGACTCAACAGAAACTCTTTCTAAACCTATTCTTAGTGATCCTGTAGTACTTGTGACCTGCTCTGCTTCGGATGTACAAGTCAAAACTGAGGATTTGCAAGTTCCTGTAAAGAAGGGTCTTGAGTCTCTGGCAGTATATTTGATCTTTGCTTTCCTGACTAAAGATGTATCCTTTGTAATAAAACTCTCTGTGTGTACCAACCTTTGGTAAAAATACAAGGCCTGAAAAGAAAGGAGGGTTTACTCAATGAATTTGAAAGTCAGGTAAAATTAGAAGGACCCTAATCGCCCTCATTTGTAGTTATCTTTGACAGCAATATTGGTTGTAATATCTATGTGACCTCCAAGTAAATGTTGCATTTCCCACTGGACACCAAATTATCCAATTTTAGTGTTATCACATGAGAGGAGAGCACTATTAGAAGTTAAACCAATTGAACTTTGGAACAGTTTAGAGAGTACAGAAACAGACCAATAAGTAAATGGAAATTTGATAAATGTTGCAGAGAATTACTTACTATAGGATAGTGGAGTAGCTAATTTTCTTTACACAAGAATGTAGTAATTTGTTTTTACTTACAGTCATACAAAAATATTCTACAAATATGACAGAAAAACTTTAAAAGGTTTAGAAATACACCCTGATGTTCTGAACTTTGAGTAGGAAGAGATTTCATAGGATTAAACAAAGTTTAAAATAAAAATTAATGAATAATAAATACAAATGTATTAATATAAATATATGAAGATTGAGCTTCTGTTAATCAAAATTTACCATAACTAAAGATAAGCCAGGAGCTGAGGTAAGAGGTTTATAGCACATATAAGCAAAAAGGTATTCATGTTCAAAATATAGAAAGAAATTCTCCAATCAATAGGAAAATAATAGATGAAGGCAGAGCAAGATGGTGGAATAGAATGCTTCAGCAATTATCCCCCGACAAGGATACCAATTTAAGAACTATCTACACACAAAAAAACACCTTCATAAGAACCAAAAATCAGGTGAGCACTCGCAGAACCTAGTTGTAACTTCATATCGCTAAAAGAGGCACTGAAGAGGAAAAAAAAAAAAAAAAGTCTTGAATCCCTGATGTCACCTTCTTGCCTTCCCCAGCAGCAGTTGGTGGCACAGAAAGAGAATCTTTGTGCTTGGGGGAGGGAGAGCACAGCAATTGTGAGACATTGCATTGAATTCGGTGCTGCCCTGTACAGCAGAGAGCAAAACCGGACTGACTGACTTCAGCACCTGGACTGACTGACAAGAGAAAGAAATAGAGGGCATCCAAATTGGAAAGGAAGAATGCAAATCATCCTTGTTTGCAGGTGACATGATTTTATATTTGGAAAAACCTGAAGACGTCAACTAAAAACTACTAGAAAAGATAAACAAATTCAGTAAAGTTGTAAGATAACAAATCAACATACAAAAATTAGTAGCATTTTATATTCTAACAGTGAACAATCTAAAAAAGAAAAAACAAAGTAATCCTATTTACAACAGCTGCAAATAAAATAAAACATCTAGGAATCAATTTAACCAAAAGCATGAATGCTCTCTGCAATGCAAACTGTACAACTATGATGAAATAAATTGAAGAGAACACATTGTTAAAATGGCCACATTACTCAAAGTAATCTATAGATGTAATGCAATCCTTATCGAAATACCAGGGACATTCTTCACAGAAATAAAAGAAACAATTCTAAAATTCATATGGAACCACAAAAGACCCAGAATATCCCAAACTCTCCTAAGCAAAAAGAACAAAACAGGAGGTATCACATTCTGGCTTTAAATTGTACCTCAGAGCAATAATAATGAAAACAGCCTGATACTAGCATAAAAGCAAACCCATAGACCAGTGGAATAGAATACAGAACCCATAAATAAATCCATACATGTTTTGACCAAGGTGCCAAGAACACACACTGGGGAAAATACAATTTCTTTAATAAACGGTGCTGGGAAGACTGGATATCCATATGAATAAGAATACAAGTAGATCCTTATCACTCACTAAATCAAAAAAATCAAATCAAAATTGATTAAAGACTTAAATCTTAGATCTCAAACTGTGAAACTACTAAAAGAACACTTTGGGGAAACTGTGCAGGACATTGGACTGGGCAAAGACTTATTGAGCAATACAGGCACAGCACAGGCAGGCAACCAGAGCAAAAATGAACAAATGGGATCACGTCAAGTCAAAAAGCTTCTGCATAGCACAGGGAATAATCAACAAACTGAAGAGACAACCCATAGAATGGAGAAAATGTTTGCAAACTACCCATCTGAGAAGGGATTAGTAATCAGAATAAAGAAGATGCTCAAACAGCTCTATAGAAAATATCTAATATTCCAGTATATAAGTGGGCAAAAGATCTGAATAGACATTTCTCAAAAGAAGAAAACATACAAGTTGCAAACAGGTATATAAATGAGTTCTGAACATCACTGATCATCAGATAAATGCAAATCAAAACTACAATAAGATAGCATTTCACCACACTCAAAAAGGCAGGTAAGGCCGGGCATGGTGGCTCATACCTGTAATCCCAGCACTTTGGGAGGCCAAGGCTGGTGGATCGCCTGAGGTCAGGAGTTCTAGGCCAGCCTGGCCAACATAGTGAAACCTCGTCTCTACTAAAATTACAAAAATTAGCTGGGCATGGTGGCAGGTGCCTGTAGTCCCAGCTACTTGGGAGGCTGAGGCAGGAGAATCCCTTGAACCTAGGAGGTGGAGGTTGCAGTGAGCCAAGATCATGCCATCACACTACAGCCTGGGCAGCAAGGGCAAAACTCTGCCTCAAACAAACAAACATAAAAACAGGCAGGCAATAACAAATGCTCGCGAGGATGTGGAGAAAAGGAAACTTTCATATGTTATTGGTGGGAATGTATGTTAATACAACCACTATGTAGAGAACAGTTTGGAGGTTACTCAAAAAACTGAAAATAGAGTTACTGTATGATCCAGCAATCCAACTCCTAGGTATATACCCAAAAGAAAGAAAATCAGTGTATCAAAGAGTTAACTGCACTCCGATGTTTGTTGCAGGTCTATTCACAATAGCCTGCAAAGATTTGGAAGCAACCGAGGTATCCATCAACAGATGAAATGGATAAAGAAAACGTAATACTTACGTACAATGGAGTACATAAAAGAATGAGATCCTGTCATTTGCAACTACATGGATGCAACTAGAGGTCATTTACGCTAAAAGAAATAAGCCAGACCCAGAAAGGCAAACATTGCATGTTCTCACTTATTTGTGGCAGCTGAAAAGTCAAACAATTGAACTTATGGAGATAGAGAGTAGAAGGATTGTTACCAGAGGCTGGGAAGGGTGCTCAGGGATGGGAGCATGGCAGAGGGGATGGTTAATTGGTACAAAAAGGCAGTAGGAATAAATAATACCTAGTGTTTGATAGCACAACAGTGTCACTACTGTAAAAATAATTTAATTGTGCATTTTAAAATAACTAAAATGGTATAATTAAATTGTTTAAAACACAAATGATAAATGCTTGAGGTGATGGATACCCTATTTACCCTGATGTGATTATTACACATTGCATGAATGTGTCAAGATATCTCAGGCAACCCATAAATATATGCCCCCACTATGTTCCCACAAAAATTAGAAATAAAAAATTAAAAAAATTAAGAAATAAAACAATAAACATTGTATTAGAAACATAGTCAAAACGCATCATTAAACATAATTAGTTATCAGGGAAACACAGCATAAAACCACAATGTATATAGTGTTTATATCCAAAAGGGAAAAATTAAGACAGTTTACCAACGGAAGATTAGGGTCAACAGTATTTCTTCTGAGATACTTATTTTCTCAAATACTTTCAGGGAAATTGTCAACTTAATGAAAATCATCCCACTGAGAAATCCATCTTTTAGCTCATGTTTCTTCCATGTCAAAACAAGTACGTATTTTTTCTCCTATGTTTTACTTTAAAATAGAGTTACATTACAGTCTGAATGTTCAGCTTGTTATAGCTGAAAATTCTTGCTATAACAAGAATATTCATATGGATAAAGTCTGTTAAACATAATAAATAATGCTGTATATCCTCAGTTGTATTTCTTCACGGCAAAGGACACTGTTGTGGCCTCACTAGACCCATTCTTCTGAGCCTATGCACTGACTCCAAGCTGTTGGGAGTGCTGGCCTCTCAGAGTTCTCAGCTCTCCCTTTTTTGTGGTCACATCACCCAGAGGTTATCACACACACACATACCCCTCCTGGGGCAGTTTTCAGCTAACTGACATGGGACAAGAAAAGACCAGCAACTTGCCAGAGAATGAGACCAATTCTGGAGCAATTCATGTTCCAGAGTTCTGCAGGGATCGACTGAGGCTAGTCAGGGTTCCTGAACCTTCAACATAGTCTTTACGTTTAGGGAGCTCAAACCAATGATACGGAAGCAGGGGAAGTGCTGGGTAGAGAAGGGCGGGTCGCTGGCTAAGGATTCACCCCTGGGCTTGTGCCCACGGACCTGGATGAGGACAAGCATTTCTGCTTTTGTGCCTAAATGTTGTATTTTCTATGACCACCCTGGCCCACCACACCCCCATCCTGTGCTTATCAAAACCCCAAGACCCTAGCAGGCAGAGACATCAGTGGCTGGATGTCAAGAGGCACACACCAGTGGAAGGGCACACCGACAGGCTCCAGCAGACGCGGCAGGCCATCCACCAGGAAAACACCACGGAGAAAAAACACCACCTTCCCACTCCATTCCCCTTCTGGCCCCTCCGTCCACCTCACTGAGAGCTACCACCTCCCAATAAAACATCTTGCACCCACCCTCCAAGCCCATGAGTGATCCGATTTTTCCAGTACACTAAGGCAAGAACCTGGGGATACAGAAAGCCCTTTGTCCTTGCCATAAGGCAGAGGGTCCAAGTTAGCTGATGAACACAAGCTGCCCGTGGAGGGCTAAACTTGAAGAGCTCGCTAACGCATGCCCACTGGGGCTTCAGGAGCTGAAACACTCAACCCTACGTGCTGCTCTGGGGTTGGAGTCCCAGAACCTGCCCGCTCTGCGTGCTTCCTCTAGAGGTTTGAGCAGCAGGGCACCAAAAAAGCAAGCCACACTCCCATTGCACACTGTGAGGGGGATAAGGAAACTTGTCCCGTTTCACCAAGACAGTTGTTTCAGGAGTGGTCCAAGAATAAGATTAGGAGTTGAATCACTTACTGGCCAACTGTCAATGAAAGCTCTCTCACCTCTGATAAAATTGGGATCTGTTTAACAATTGGTGTTTTTAATACTCTGTTGAGAAGACGCCGCTGCTTGCACATGCATTAACTTAAGAGCAGCAGCATCAAAAATTGCAGAAAGGGTTTCAGGAGCTTGGAAGAAAATCAAATAGAATAATCTTTTAGTATCTCGAGACAAATGGTTGTGTAGTAAGGTTAGAGGATGTGGATATCAAACATTTTGGAAGTGAAATTTAGGCTAATATTTACAAATACAAAAATTGTGGGGGAGAAACCCTTTCCATATTATCGAGATACATATTTCAATGATGTATTATATTTTATGTTTAATAATCATAAAAGATTAAAATATTTGCTTCTTGGTAATTTGTGTACTAAAAATAAGTTTGACAAGTCATTTTGGAATTTATATATATGTAGATCTAATCTTCAGTTTACCACTGCCCCTGAAGTTACATAGACACTGAAATTCTTAAGTATTTCCCTCATATTGAACATGATATGCCTTTCTAAACGTCTTCAACCCACACACTTATTAGTGTGTCTGGAAAGCTCTATTTTATTTTATTTTATTGTTTTACTTTTTTATTTTATTTTTTATTTTATTTTATTTTATTTTTGAGACAGAGTCTCGCTCTTGTTGTCCAGGCTGGAGTGCAGTGGCACAATCTTGCCTCACTGAAACCTCTACCTCCTGGGTTCAAGCAATTCTCCAACCTCAGCCTCCCCAGTAACTGGGATTACAGGTGCCTACCACCACGCCCAGCTAATTTTTGTATTTTCAGTAGAGACGGTTTTTCACCACGTTGGCCAGGTCTCAGACTCCTGACTTCAGGTAATCCGCCCACCTCAACTTCCCAAATTGCTGAGACTACAGGCATGAGCCACTGCACCCGTCAAGAAAGCTCTATCATTTTTCGTCAAATTCTAACTCATCTTTGAAAGCTCACAGCAAAAACACTTCAACTTTGCATTTCCATTACAGAAATAGCTCTGCCCAATAATTTATCTGTTTACATATCCCACTTCTAGCCCCTTCTTTACTTAAAACTTTATGAATGTAGTGAATGACTTTGTAATTTGGAAGGACATAGTTAATCATATTTATGAAAATATGCAAGGACAACAAAACTGGACTTCCACAATAACTTGAAAAAAAACAAAAGGAGATTTTTAAACTCAAAATGATGCCTCTAAATTTACAAAAGCTCCAAACATTCACTCAAAAAAAGGTTTTCAAGGATACAGGTAAGGAACACATCTGTTTACTAAGTTGAAATGACTCATTCAACTATTGTGTAGCATGAATTGTGTCCTGTTGTAATTTTTTTCTAACACTTAATACCAAAGCTCCAGCTACAATTTCTTCTCACCAGAGAATGTTTTATAGACTTTATTATATTGACTAAACTAATTTATTTTTAGATGATGTTGCATTGATTCCTCAAATGTATTTTTATAGTTTTTGTTGTTTATGTTTTAATACAGGAATAAAGAACCAAAAATGCTGTATGAAGAAAAGTATTATATCTTCCTCAACTGGAAATAAAATATCGCTAATGTCATTCCCCTTACAAGAAGAAATTTATCATAAAAAGAACAAACAGACATGTAGTATGAAATACCACCACATTTTATGCAAATGCTAGCTGATTCCCTAAGTAGGATTATAATGTAGAGAGTACTGGGAAATATAAGTTTATTCCACAATCTTGACAATTCTGTCTAGCTAGATGAGTAAATAGCTATACTTTAAGAATAAACAGGTTATTCTTGATCTGAAGGGAGAAGGGCAAGTAAGTGAAATGAAAGCGGAATTGCAAATTCAACAATCATGGGATTTGAAGTCTCATAAAAAGCATATTAGACAAGTTAGTTTTAGAAATCACTGGTCTGGTTATATCAAATAACTACTTTTATAGCCTAAAGTAATCAATTATAATCAATAACAATATTCTATATTTTTAAGGAAACACAAGCCTTATACATAATAATAAAACTGTAAAAATATAAACTTTTTAATTTTATTGCTTCACCTTATTTTTTTTATTCTCATAATCTTACTATTAGGATTCCCATGAGTATTTAAGAGGTATGTAATTAGATCCTAACTTCCTCAGCTATTTTTACTCCTAATTTTAATATGATGTGTGGAGAATTTAAGTTTTATTATGTCAAATTGAAATGTCTGAATTGTAAACATTTGCAGCATAGATTGATTTTAGATACGTAAGCCAGCATGCTTAGCTACAAAAACAACAACAACAAAATGTGTCTCTCATTAAGGTAACCGTGCTTTCACAGAGAAGAGACGAAAAGGATCTTTGGATGGCAAAATATGTAGATGTAACTATCTGAGACCTTTACCCGTTTGAAGTAATGTTGTTTTATAGACATAGGGAGAAATGGAAATGCCAGAATTATGTGTCAAAACTGAGAGCACAGAATTTGGAATATGACACAGAGATTAATTACAAAGAGCTGAAGCCTATTCTTCGTAACGCCGATCTCTACCGTCATGCCAAAAGAGAAGGTTTGTACCCGTAAGACAAGAGCTAAACATTTGTGGTATTTTTAAAGCAGGGCTTATTTCTCCCCTGGCCCCACCAATACAACATTGCTCATCACTCATTACAGTTTTGCTGTTTGTTTTTTCTCCTGAGAATTAGATTGAAATGGGGGATGATTGAAAATAATTAAGCCTGACAGCAAGGCAGACAGAGAACCAACGGGGTCAGAAATATATCTATTTCTGTCGTCACATACTGAGGACCATTATATATAATTTGTAGTTTAAAGTGTCTTTTGTCACTACAAATGAAGACCACTAGCGAACTTAAAATTTAATGTGGCAACTCCTTATACTATAGGCTTAGTGAGATACAATGTGAAATAATTCATTTCTCTTGACAGGTAGAATATATTTAATTATATTTTAGATGCATGTTGTAATTGGTTTACTCATATCTTTATATCCATTTCACATTTCTTTAAATTGACACATAATAATTGTACATCTTTATGTTTCAATACATCTATAATTAGCATATCCATCATCTCAAACGTTTATTATTTCTTTATGTTGGGAACATTCAATATCCTCCTTCTAACTATTTGAAACTATTTCGTATATTATTGTTAACTATAATCATTCTACAAGATAATAGAAAATTAGAACTGATTCTTCCTATCTAGATGTAATTTTGTATCATTTAACAAATCTCTGTCCTTCATCCCCCCGGCTCTCTTAGCCTATGGTATCCTCTGTTCTAGTTTTAAATTTTATGATGAACTTTTTATAGATTCCACATATGAGTGAGAACAGGCAGTTCTTAACTTTCTGTTCCTGGCTTACTTCACTTGACCATGTTCTCCAATTGCATCCATGTTGCAGCAAATGACAATTTTTTTTTCTTTTCATGGCTGAATAGTATTCCATTGTGTGTGTGTGTGTGTGTGTGTTTGTGTGTGTATTTTCTTCCTATATCCATTAATCTGTTCTTGGACACCTAGAATGATTCCATATCTTGGCTATTGTGAATAGTGATGCAGTAAACACAGGAGTGCAAATATATCTTCAATATACTGATTTCCTCTCCTTTGTATAAATTCCAGTATGGGGGTTACTGAGTCATAGGAAGTTCTATTTTTAATTTTTTGAGGAACCTCCATACTATTCTCCATAGTGGTTGTACTGGTTTACATTCCCACCAAGAGTGTATAAGAGTTATCTTTTCTCCACATCCTCACTAGCATTTGTTATTTTTTATCTTTTTCATAATAACCATCCTAACTGGAGTGATATCATACCTCACTGATGAGGATTATTATTTGGATTTCCCTGATAATTAGGGATGTTGAGTTTTTCTTATGTTTGTTTGTCATTTTTATCTTTTCTTTAAGAAATGTATGTCTAGATAATTTCCCCATTTTTAAAATCAGGTTTTTTTCTGTTGTGATGTTTGAGTTAGTTGTTATTCTGGATATTAATTCCCTGTCGAATTAGTAGTTTTCAAATATTTTTACCCATTCTGTAGGTTGCCTTTTCATTTTGCTGATTGTTTCCTTTGCTGTACAGAATATTTTTGGTTTGATATAGTCTCATTTGTTTATCTTTATTTTTTCTTTTGTTGCCTATGTTTTCGGGGTCCTCTTCATAATTCCTTCCCAGACCCATGGCCTGAGGTAATTCTCCTAAGTTTTCATCTAATATATTTATAGTTTTGGGTCTTACTTTAAGTCTTTTATCCATTTTAAGTTGATTTTTACATAAGGTGAGATGTGAGGACCTACATTCATTCTTCATATGAATATCCAATTTCCTCAGCATCATTTATTAAAGAGACTGTACTTTTCCTGATGACTGCTTTTGGTAACTTTGCAAAAATCAATTTGTTTTAGTTATATGCATGAATTTCTGGGTTCTCCATTCTGTTCCAATGGTCTATGTGTCCGTTTGTATGTCAGTACCATGTTTTTTGGTTACTATAGCTTTGTAGTATGTTTTGGAGTCTGGTAGTGGGATGCCTCCAGCTTTGTTCTTTTTGCTCAGGATTGCATTGCTTATTTGGGCTTATTATGGTTCCACACAAATTTTAGGATTTTTTTTTCTATATCTGTGAAGAATGTCATTGGTATTTTGACAGGAATTGCATTGAATCTACAAATTTCTTTGGGTAGTATGGTCATTTGAACAATATTAATTCTTTTTCTGTATGATCACGGGATATCTTTCCATTTGTATATATCTTCTTCAATTTCTTTCATCAGTGTTTTGTAATATTTCTTATAGAAGTCTTTCACCTCTTTTTTTGAATTTATTCCTGGGTATTTTATTTTAGTTGTAGCTATTTTAAGTGAGATAGCCTTCTTGAATTTTTTTCAGCTAGTTCATTGCTGATGTATAGAAACACTTCGATTTTTATTCATATTGACATTATATTCTGCAAGTTTACTGAATTTGTTTATCAGTTCTATTAGTTTTTTGGTAGAGTCTTTAAGTTTTCTATACATAAGATTATGTCATCTGCAAACAAAGACAATTTGACTTTCTGCTTTTCAATTTGGATGTTCTTTATTTCTTTATCTTGCCTAATTGGTCTAGCTAAGACTTTCAGTACTATGTTGAGTAAAAGTGGTGAGAATGGGCATTCTTGTTTTCTTCCAGTTCTTGATAGAAAAGCTTTCAGATTTTTTTCCCATTCTGTATGATGTTAGTTATGGGAATGTCATATTTGGTCTGTATTATGCTAAGGTACTTTTTTATACCTAATTTATTGATAGTTATAGCATAAAGAGATGTTAAGTTTTTTCAAATGCTTCTTCTGCATCTATTTAGATAGTCATACGGTTTTATGTTCTTCATTCTATTGGTATGATATATGACATTGAACCAGGCTTGCTTTCTTGGATAAATCCCACTTGATGATGGTGTCATTGGATGAAATCTGCTAGTAAATTTCTTTGGGAGATTTTTGCATCTATGTTCATCTGGAATATTGGCCTGTAGTTTTCCTTTTATGCTGCATCCTTGTCTAGTTTTGACATCAGGGTTATTCTGGTATCATAGAGTGAGTTAGAAAGAATTCTCTCTGCTTCGATGATCTGGAATAGTTTGTGAAGCACTGGTATTAATTCTCCTTTAAAGGTTTGGTAAAAGTGATAAAGCCAACTGGTCTTGGGCTTTTCTTCTGGGGAGACTTTATTACTGATTCAATCTCATTACCTATTATTAGTCTGTTCAGGTTTTCTATTTCTTCTTCATTAAATTTTCACAGGTTGTATGTACTCAGGAATTTATCCATTTCTCTTAGGTTTTCAAGTTTATTATTGTACAAGTTGTTCATAATAGTCTCTGAATATCTTTTGTATTTCTGTGGTATTCATTAGTATATTTCCTTTTTTGTTTCTAATTTTATTCATTTGTGTGAATTAATGAAATTTCCGTTTTTCTTTGAGTTTCGCTAATGGTTTGTCAGTTTTGTTAATTCAAAAAACGTTTTGTTGATCTTTTAAATTATTTTATTCTCTATTTTATTTCTACTTTATTGTTATTATTTCTTTCCTTCTAATAATTTTGAATTTTGTTTGTGCTTGCTTTTCTAGTTTCCCAACATGGATCATTAGGTTATTTGAAATCTTTCTAGTTTTTTGATGTAGTCATTTATTAATATTAATTTGACTCAGTACTTTTTTGCCTCTAAATATTTAATACTTACTTTTAATACCCTGGCCCCAACCCTAATCCCAGTAATAAATTTTATTTTTGCTTGTGTGTGAAAAGTTTTATTTCTCCTACATTTCTATGTTATAGCATTCCTGGATATAATGTTCTTGACTGGCAGGTTTTTTTGGTTTTCTTTTGTTTTTTTTTTAGTACTTTGAATACCCCCATTCTCTACTGGCATGTGAGGTTTCTGCTGAGAAATCAACTCTTAGTCTAATGAAGATCTTTTAATGTGACTTATCACATTTCTTTTAGTACTATTATAATTTTTTCTTTGTTTTTGACTTTTGACAATTTGACAATAATATGCCTTGGAGAGGACATGTTTAGGTTGAATCTATTTTATGTTCTCTTGAGATTCCTAAAAATGGGTGTTCATATCTCTTCCAAGACTTTTCAGTGACTATTTCCTTACACATGTTTTTCAAACCTCTGCCTTCTCTTCTCCTTCCAGAACTTCCATAATGTAAACATATGTTTACTTAAGGGTGTCCCTTAAATCTTGTAGACTTTCTTTTCATTCTTTTTTTTATTATTTTGGTGTCTACCTGTGTTATTTCAAATGACCTGTATTTATGCCTAGAAATTTTTTGCTGCTTGGTCTAGTGTGCTGTGGAAGCTCTCAGTTGTATATTTTATATAATACCTTAGTTCTAGGAATCCTATTTGATTCCTTTTAAAGGCATCTTTTTTTTGAGTTTCTCATTCAAATCGTGAATTTTTTTCTGATTTTATTGATTTGTCTATGTGTATGTTCTTATAGCTTACTGAGATTTCAAAAGACTATTATTTTGATTTTTTCCTGACATTTTATTTATTTACTTATAATTATCCTCTGTTACTGCAAAATTATTATTTTCTTTTGGAGGTGTCATCACCTTTTTATGTTTAAAGATAGATTTTAAAACACAATAAAATGAGGGCAGCTTTTAAAAAAAGGAAGAAGAGGAATTTTTGTTTTGTTTTATCAGCTAAAGCATACTGAGATCTACAGACCTTTACATTTAATAGCATACAGTGATTGAATGAGGTAGTTTGACTGGTTAAAGATATATTTAGCATAAAAAGCTTTACATGTTTATGGAAATATCACTGGTTTTGGATTTCAGGTACGGCCCTACCGCAACATGCTATTTATATTGAATAAGTCATTTGATTTTTCAGAGTTTTAGTTTTCTCAATTATTAAATGAAAACAATAGAATAGATACTTCCCCATATATCCTCCAAATAAAATCTTCTTTACTACAGAATCTGTCCAAAGCCATGTAATATAACAGGAAATGACTCTGATGTGGTCTAAGCACTAATGTGAAGGAAAAATAAATCTGATATGGAAAAATATATCCCGTTTTGCCCTCTAGTATGTTAGCTTTAATCCAAACAAATATACTCACAAAAAGTAGACAAGCTAAATTGCCAGTGTGAGAAAATCTAAAGATACACACACACACACACACACACACACACAGACACACACACAGTTTCTGCAAGGACACACCATTTAATAAGCCTCAGGATATACCCCCAGATAAAGAATCAACTCAATTACTTCATAACCCAATAAAATCAACACTCATAACACCAAAATCAGGGTCTCTGAAAAACTATAATTGAAATATTAAGATATATTTTTTAAAAAGAACTAAAAAATAAATTCAATTAGATGTATAAAATCTGAAAAGATTAAAACAGACATGCAAACACATCAGGTCTATAAAATTTTACAAGATGATTATACTAACCATTTAAGGAAAAGATATGTCCAAGTTATTATAAATTCTACATTTGAATATAAAGAGGCCATCCCACCAACTTATTCTATAAATCTCACATAATATTAATATAAAAGCCATACAAGGGGATGCTAATTTAAAAAAAATAGAAGCTAATTTTATTCAATATCTTTGATGCAATACTTCTGAATACAGTGTTAGTAAATTGAATCTTGTGGCTTGAAATTTTTTTAAAAAGTATAAAGATTAAACTGGGGAAAATCATATAAACTTAAGACTGGTTCATTGTTAGAAAAATCTATTAACACTGATCACCACAGTGATAGGAGAAAGAGAAAAATTATTTGATCATGGCGATTAACACAAGAAATAAATAAAATTCCAACTCAACTTATGATAAGCAAAGAAAAGTAAAACATACATAAGAAGTTATTTAATATGATATAGATAAGCTACCAAACAATATAGCACATATTGTTTTAATCGTATTGTACTGCAGTGGGTTGTGTTGTACTGTGTTAGAAACTGACCGGAAAAGTCAGTAATTAGTTGCACATATCTAGTATCATGATTACTTTTCAACAGTGTGCTAGCATCATAATCAAGCATAACAATAAAAAACAATGTGTTTGAATTTCACCATTAGGAAATTAGAGAAAAGCAATAATTAATCACATAAAATATGATATTGACACAAAACTGAAAAGACTATAAAGGCAAATTTTTAAAAATAATGATAGGGCAGCAAAGACTATGTATTAGCATACAAAAATAAATATAAAACTAATATAAAAATAAATTATAACTGTTTAACCTTCATAAATTTTACATTTATAAAATAAAACAACTGAGTGAAATGTATTCAGAAAAAGATAAAAGCTACAACAACACATTTTAAAATATCTCTAAATAAAGAGGAAAGCCAAATATAAGCACAAAACTTCATTGTTTCCAAGTCAATCAATAAAATTTCAATAAAAAACCTCCTAGGGTTTTTGTTTTGTTTTGGTGGAATTTGATAAGTTTATTTTTAAATGTATATGGGAGAGCAGAAAGCTCAAAATGCCCAGGACATTTTTGAACATAATTTAATGCTACATGATATTTCCTTCCAGATATGCAGACTAATTGTATAACTATGTCAACTAAAACCGTGGCTGATGCACAAATAAATGAATAAACAGATGGAAACAATAAAGGACATCAAGATAGATCATAATATATAAGTGTAGATATTTGATATATAAGAAAAGAGGCATTGCAGATGGGTGAGAATATAAGCCAGGACAATTTATTAGCCATATGAGGAAACATTGAATTATTACTTCATACCACAAACAAAATCAATTTCAAGTATATTCTCATATACTTATCCTTATGATAACAAATACAAAAGTGTTTTTTAATGAGCACATACAAAATAAGGGAAAACATTGTTAAACTTAGTTTTCTTGTATGAAGAGGAAACTTCCATTCATTTAGAGATGTCTTTAAAAAGATACATGACAAATTAGATTATACTTGCGATACTAATGAACAAAAAGTTGCTTTTCAAACATATAAAGGACTTATGCAAACTAATATAAAAGGCATATAACTCAATTCGAATTTAAGCAAAATATATAAGTACACAATTTATAGGTGGAGAAATATGATGCCAGTAAGCATACATACAATATTTACCTTCCCTAGTAATCAGGAAATAGACATTAATTAACAAAGTGATACATTTGAAAAATTTAAGAAGGCACATCTTTTAAAGCTTTAAAATAACATTTTTTTTCCCAAGAGTGTAGAGGAGCAGAAAATCTATTACTTTTTTGATGAAGTTGTAAATTAGAATCACTTTGGAGAACAACTCAGAAATATCAAGCAAGTAAAGACATTGCTAAGTTTGTATCCTACAGAAAATCTTGAGAATGTGATTGAAACGTATACAATAAATCTAACAGCAGCATTATTGTAACATTGAAAAATGAAGTAAATGTATATGTCCGTTAATATTTAGTTATAAAATTAGATAAAGTTTGCTAAATGCATAGCATTGAACACTATGATGTGTGAAAATGAATGGATTATAGCTCTATCAATAATATGAATCGTTGATATTCTAGCAGAAACTAAAGCAAATTGAAATAGACACGAAGAATCTAAAAACATGCAAAATAGTATGATAAGTAGTTCTGAGGTACATAGGTACTAAAATTACAAAGCTAACGTGGAAAGAGACACCAAGTTGAGAATAATGCCTACTTTCTATGGGATAAGGAAAAGTTGTGATTGTAGAGATGCACACAAAGTGCTTCTGTTCTACGTATCATTTTTTTTTTAATTTTAATTTTATTTTTATCATACTTTAAGTTCTAGAATACATGTGCACAACATGCAGGTTTGTTACATATGTATACATGTGCCATGTTGGTGTGCTGCACCCATTAACTCATCATTTGTATTAGGTATATCTCCTAATGCTATCCCTCCCCTCTTCCTCCACCCCAAGACAGGCCCTGGTGTGTGATGTTCCCCTTCCTGTGTCCCAGTGTTCTCATTGTTCAATTCCCACCTATGAGTGAGAACATGCGGTGTTTGGTTTTCTGTTCTTGTGATAGTTTGCTGAGAATGATGGTTTCCAGATTCATCCATGTCCCTACAAAGGACATGAACTCATCCTTTTTTATGGCTGCATAGTATTCCATGGTATATATGTGCCACATTTTCTTAATCCAGTCTGTCATTGATGGACATTTGGGTTGGTTCCAAGTGTTTGCTATTGTGAATAGTGCCGCAATAAACATACGTGTGCATGTGTCTTTATAGCAGCGTGATTTACAATCCTTTGGGTATATACCCAGTAATGGGACGGCTGGGTCAAATGGTATTTCTAGTTCTAGAACCTTGAGGAATCGCCACACTGTCTTCCTCAATGGTTGAACTCATTTACAGTCCCACCAACAGTGTAAAAGTGTTCCTATTTCTCCACATCCTCTCCAGCACCTGATGTTTCCTGACTTTTTAATAGATCGCCATTCTAACTGGTGTGAGATGGTATCTCATTGTGGTTTTGATTTGCATTTCTCTGATGGCCAGTGATGATGAGCATTTTTTCATGTGTCTGTTGGCTGCATAAATGTCTTCTTTTGAGAAGTGTCTGTTCATATCCTTTGCCCACTTTTTGATGGGATTGTTTGATTTTTTCTTATAAATTTGTTTAAGTCCTTTGTAGATTCTGGATATTAGCCCTCTGTCAGATGGGTAGATTGCAAAAATTTTCCCCCATTCCGTAGGTTGCCTGTTGACTCTGATGGTAGTTTCTGTTGCTGTGCAGAAGCTCATTAGTTTAATTTGATCCCATTTGTCAATATTGGTTTTTGTTGTCATTGCTTTTGGTGTTTTAGACATGAAGTCCTTGCCCATGTCTATGTCCTGAATGGTATTGCCTAGGGTTTATTCTAGGGTTTTTATGGTTTTGGGTCTAACATTTAAGTCTTTAATCCATCTTGAATTAATTTTTGTATTACATTGCCGTCTCCATCAAGCTACCAATGAGTTTCTTCACATAATCGTTTTCTTAAGATGAGTGTTTATCATGGGTATTTACTATGTTATGCATCATACCTCTTATGTCTGAAATGTTTCATCATAAAAAGAATAGTTAAAATTCTTAACCACAAGTTTTAAAAATCCTCCATGGTTTCATAAATATTTAAGTGATATTTTTCTAAATAGACTATAAAGTGCTTTTTAACTAAAATGTGTCCATTTGGAAACAAAAATATCCTAACTCACATCATCACCATATAAAGCAGAAAATGTTATGCACATTTTAGAAGTGACACACATCCCTACAAACATATAGTCTATATTGCACATCTGACTTTCAAGTCCTAGTACCTGTCAAGCAAAAGGAAATTGATAATATAGTGTGATTTTGAAAACATTCTATACATACAGTCATCATTTAATTATATTTCAATGCCTGATTTTTTTTAGTTTAGAAGAGTAATTATGATATCATAAAATTTTATTTTAAAGACAGCACTATTATATATGGTATACAACTTGTATTTAACTTTGAAAGAGTAAAGCATATATTCATTATAAAAGACATTTGTATGATTTAAAGGTTATTTGAAATTATTTAGTTTCTGAATCACAAGCTCAGAAACATATTTTCATCATCCATGTGAAAAACATTTAACTATATGATAAGTCCTGTATGATTTTGTGAGATCATGATAAATTGGTCAGAAAAAGTCAATGATCATAGCCATTCTCTAGTGGAAATATGCAGCCAATAATTATATAAACAACATGCATATGTTTGTTGCAGCACTATTCACAATAACAAAAACATGGAATCAACCCACATGCCCTTGAATGATAGACTGGACAAAGAAAATGTGGTACATATACACCAGGGAATACTATGCAGCCATAAAAAGGAATTAGAGCATGTCCTTTGCAGGGATATGAATGAAGCTGGAAGCCATTATCCTCAACAAACTAACACAGAAACAGAAAACAAAACACTGCATGTTCTCACTTATAATTAGCAGCTGAACAACGAGAACACATGGGCACAGCGAGAGGAACAACACACACTGGGGCCTGTTGTAGGAGGATGGAGGGTGGGGAGAGCATCAGGAAAAAATAGCTAATGCATGCCACACTTAATACCTGGGTGATGGGTTGATAGGTGCAGCAAACCACTGTGCCATACATTTACCTATGTAACAAACAGGCACATCCTGCACATATACCCTGGAACTTAAAATTTTTTAAATGGCACAAAAATATTATTTCTCATGATAAAATCTATAAAAAATAAAATAGAGTCAAATAAAAAATAACTAAAAGCAGGATGAGTGAAATCAGTTTCTATGCATTTGGAAGGCATCGTGAGAAGGTGTCATTTGATTTCTGACTTGAATAATGAAAATAAGCTATATATGAGATCTGGGTAAAAAGAGTTCCAAACAATTGATCCAGCTTGTGCAAAGCTCTGAGAATTGGACAAGCATTCCCTGTTTACGGGAAAGAAAATATTCCACTACAGAAGACATAAGAGAGGTAATCATGAGTCATTACTTAGCATGGTATAAACAATTGCAATAGAAAATTGTTCCAGAATTTTTAAATGATGGTAGCGTCATCTGACGTGCCCTGCTAAGAACGTACCTGTGTGATGCTTTAGAAAGGTCATGAGAGCTTAGGAGGAATCTGGGAGCGGCCTGATGGAGGGGGTGACTAGTGTAGTGGAAGAAGAGGTAGTGCCAGTATCTAAAAAGTCACAGAATTTGTCTTTGTTTTGAAAACCATGTTTACTGTAAAACAAGAAATGAGGAGAGCCTTAGGATTTTTATGTAATTGACAACGTGATCTGAAGGTTGTTAACTGACAAGAAAAAGTCTGAGGTATGAGGAGGTGTGAAGGGAAGGGATTTAACATTTCATTTTGTTTCTACTGAGTTTAAGATTTTGAAATTGAAGTGATATGGTGCAAATGGTCATGAAACAGGTGACTACATACAGGTGTGCGAGTTGATAATGTTACATAAGATGATGCAGAGTAAAAGCCTTTGCATAGGAAGAGATAATTTCAAGTTAGTATACAAGTTGTTCTCATAAGGTAACAACTATTCATTTGTACATATCAATATTTTCATCTTAATATTTAGAGGTGTTTCTGGTAAAAGCCATTCATAGCAATTTTTACAGAATAAAATGGGGAAGAGTAAACCAATATAAGATTTTGCATTACATTCTGTACCAGGGGGCAATTAGAAACATTAGCTGAAGCTGTATAAAGAGTAGATAAGACCTATAAGTTTAAAGTTTCTCATTGAACAACTACAGATTACAAATAACCAGCTACTAAAAATGCCCTAAAACAATTAACTACCTGGTCTGACAGAGATTGATGGCAACAGAGGAAGAAAAATGAATTACGAAAACCAATGATATCAGAAGACAATATAGATATTATCAGGAAAGAATTAATACAATAGCTACTCATTGTCATTGTCAAATATATCATTAATTATTTAGGAAGAATACATTAGAGATATCAACTATGTCATTCTATATGGCACCTGTACTTCACCGTTTTCCATTCATGCATAAATTATCTTTCCAAAATATTTTTTCTCATAAATTTGAAGATTTATTTTTAAATCTTGGTTGTCATTCTAAATAAGGTTCTGAATTTAGACAATAACAACACAAAAGTTTTGTATTGCTGTGTAATTAATTTTGCCTTATTTTATAAACCCAAAGTAATATTTGTAGGGAAACATTGCATTCTTTGAATGCACAAGTATGATACCAGAGTTTCTTACAGAATGGTGACTCATTGACTTTGGTAACAGCCTTTGACCTCTGGTCTTCGAAGACAATGGTAACCAGTTTTCCACTCCCCAACAAATCCTAGTACAATTTAAGCAACTTTCAATGTACCTAATTATTAACAGTTTATATTCTGGACTTTCTCTCCCTTGCTTTCCTAAAATCTGTTGTCTTTCACGTCAATTCTACATCCTTCATTACGATCAACTGAGTTGCTCTACCTGTAAAATTATCAATTTAGATACTGAACACTTTGACAATTTTGCACTTAGAAAGAGATGTCAGTCACTTATAATATTATTTAACATTATTATTGTTACTGCTATCATTTTGTTATTCTTATTGTTTCCATTATTTTATTTTTCCTGTTTACTTGTTCGGTTACACTTCTTCTTCTACTCAGCCAGATTAGAGAAGTTAATCCATTGAGCCTTTGTTTTAATTCCATCCTTTCTCCATTAGCCTCTTCCACTCTTCAAACCTTTCCCTAAGCTACCTGAACACATGATTCTGTCAACCTGGATCACATGATCTATATTTTCAACTGCTGTCTTGCCAATAGTCTTAATTTTTTGGTCCCATTTTTTTCTCATTCATTCTGGGGATAAAAAATGCAATGATTCTAACCTATTGTTCTCTCTACGCTTTTATCTACTTCTGCTTCTAGAGAAAATAATATCCCATTATAAATTGATAATCACCAAACTCTCAGTAGGATGATTATGTGTACTTAGGAAGTTTATGTTTCCATTGATCATAATTTCCACTCTTAATATTCAGGCTACATCTCTTTTAGTCAGCAAATTGATTCACCTACTTCACAAGGTGAAAATAAATTATTAAGATAACCAGGCCTTGTAAATCTTCAAATCTACAAATATAAAGTATATCATGGCTGTTGTAAAAAATGGACATCAAGTTGGCTTGTTCTGAATTCAGCTGTATTCTATACAATACACTATTTCAACTTTGTTAGGCCTCAGTTATCATATGCATAAAATACAGGTGACATTTTCAAAAATATTATAGAGAGTAGGCATGTCATAAATGTCGCCATTATTATTGTTTCATTTATTTATTACCATAATATGTAGCTATTTACCATCTTATTCTCTTTATCCCTGTGATTGTGTCTATGGCTAATCTCTCTTTCTGTGTTTAGGTCCCCATTGGCTCCTATAGAATTATTTCAAATATCTCTAAAAATAAATTATCAGTCATTAATTCTGTATAGTTTTTTTTTCTTTACTATCTCCTTACTATCCAAAAATCATATATGCTTAAGCCTTTTTCCATTTATTTTATTTTTTTATTATACTTTACGTTCTGGGATACATGTGCAGAATGTGCAGATTTGTTACATAGGTATACATGTGCCATGGTGGTTTGCTGCACTCATCAACCTGTCATCTGTATTAAGTATTTCTCCTAATGCTATCCTTCCCCTTGCCCCCCGCTCCCCCTGACAGGTCCCAGTGTGTGATGTTCCCCTCCCTGTGTCTATGTGTTCTCATTGTTCGACTTCCACTTATGAGTGAGAACATTTGGTATTTGATTTTCTGTTTCTGTGTTAGTTTGCTGAGAATGATGCTTTCCAGCTTCATCCATGTCCTGCAAAGAACATGAACTCATCCTTTTTTATGGTTGCATAGTATTCCATGGTGTATACATGCCACATTTTATTTATCCAGTCTATCACTGATGGACATTTGGGTTGGTTCCAAGTCTTTGCTATTGTGAACAGTGCCACAATAAACATATGTATGTGTGTGCGCATGTGTCTTTATAGTAGAATGATTTTTAATCCTTTGAATATATACACAGTAATGGGATTGCTGGGTCAAATGGCATTTCTGATTCTAGATCCTTGAGGCATTGCCACACTGTCTTCCACAATGGTTGAACTAATTTACACTCCCAACAAAAGTGTAAAAGCGTTCCTATTTCTCCCCATCCTCTCCATCATACATTGTTTCCTGACTTTTTAATGATCACCATTCTAACTGGCGTGAGATGGTATCTCATTGTGGTTTTGATCTGCAATTCTCCAATGACCAGTGATGATGAGATCTTTTTTATATGTTTGTTGGCTACATAAATGTCTTCTTTTGAGAAGTGTCTGTTAATGTACTTTGTCCACTTTTTAATGGGGTTGTATGGTTTTTTTTTTTCTTGTAAATTTGTTTAAGTTCTTTGTCAATTCTGGATATTAACCCTTTGTCAGATGGATAGACTGCAAAAATTTTCTCCCATTCTGTAGGTTGCCTGTTCATTCTGATGATAGTTTCTCTTGCTGTGAAGAAGTTCTTTAGTTTAATTTGATCCCATTTGTCAATTTTGGCTTTTGTTGCCATTGCTTTTGGTGTTTTAGTCATGAAGTCTTTGCCCATGCCTATGTCCTGAATGGTATTGCCTAGGTTTTCTTTTGGGGTTTTTATGGTATTAGGTCTTACATTTAAGTCTTTAATCCATCTGGAATTAATTTTTATATAAGACGTAAGGAAAGGGGCCAGTTTCAGTTTTCTGAATATGTCTAGCCAGTTTTCCCAGTACCACTTATTAAATAGGGAATCCTTTCTGCATTGCTTGTGTGTGTCAGATTTGTCAAAGATCATATGTTTGTAGATGTGTGTTGTTATTTCTGAGGCCTCTGTTTTATTCCATTTGTCTGTGTATCTATGTTGGTACCAGTACCTTGCTGTTTTGGTTACTGCAGGCTTGTAGTATAGTTTGAAGTTAGGTAGCGTGATGCCTCCAGCTTTGTTCTTTTTGTTTAGGATTGTCTTCATTATGCAGTCTCTTTTTTGGTTGCATATAAAATTTAAAGTAGTTTTTTTCTAATTCTATTAAGAAAGTCAATGGTAGTTTGATGGGGATAGCATTGAATCTGTAAATTACTTTGGGCAGTATTTTCATGATACTGATACTTCCTATCCATGAGCATGGAATGTCTTTCCATTTGTTTGTGTCCTCTCTTATTTCCTTGAGCAGTGGTTTGTAGCTCTCCTTGAAGAGGTCATTCACATCCCTTGTAAGTTGGATTCCTAGGTATTTTATTCTCTTTGTAGCAATTGTACAATTGCTGGCAAAACTATTCTCCTATTCTGTAGGTTGTCTGTTTACTCTGTTAATAGTTTCTTTTGCTGTACAGAAGCTCTGTAGTTTAAATAGATCCCATTTGTCAATTTTTGCTTTTGTTGCAATCGCTATTGGTATGTTTGTCATAAAATCTTTGCCTGTTCATAGGTCCAGGATGATTTTGCTTAGGTTGTCTTCCAGGGGTTGCTATTGTTTTGGGTTTTACATTTAAGTTTTTAATCCTTCTTAAGTTAATTTTTGTATGTAGTGTAAGCAACGGGTCCAGTTTTTAATCATCTGCATATGGCTAGCCAGTTATCCCAGCACCATGCATTGAATAGGGAATAATTTCCGCATTACTTGTTTTTGTCAGGTTTGTCAAAGACCCGGTAGTCGTAGTTGTGCAGTCTTATTTCTGGGTTCTCTATTCTATTCCATTGGTCTATGTGTTTGTTTTTGTACCAGTACCATTCTGTTTTGTTTACCATAGCCCTGAAACATAATTTGAAGTTGAGTAGCATGATGTCTCCAGCTTTGTTCATTTGCTTAGGATTGCTGTGGTTATTTGGACTCTAGAATACAAAGTTTAAAAATTATAAACCAAAGGATAAACAGAAAGATTTAAAACCATCTTTTCTCTGATTTTATACAATATGTATTTCCTTAATTAGAAGACAAAATAAGATTTGTCATTTTTTATATATCTAAAAGACTGAATAACATATTTGTAGTTTTATTATTGTTAGAATACTGTTCTTTGCATATTAAAATTCTTGTAAAAAATGCTTCCTAAAAACTTCAAGGGTATCTATTTAATCTCATCTGAAAATGGCTATTTAATGGACAATTTGTTTTGCCTGAAAAATATGTCACAATTGGAATATAAAATTATGGGCAGCAAAATAGATACTGATTTGAATGGTATAGGCCAAAAAAACTTTCCTGAATTTGCATTATACATCTTACTGCTTACTAACAGCATATTGTAAGTGTTGGAAAGGTTCATAACATTAAATCTAAAATAAATCAAAATATTTTAAAGTAAATCTGGGACATTATTTTACCCTTAAATTGTTCAGTTGCAGATTAGCACCCCAACTAAAAAGTATTATTATTATTTTTATTATGAGATGGAGTCTTGCTCTGTCGCCCAGGCTGGAGTGCAGTGGCACGATCTGGGCTCGCTGCAAGCTCCGCTTCCCGGGTTCACGCCATTCTCCTGCCTCAGCCTCCCGAGTAGCTGGGACTACAGTCGCCCACCACCATGCCGGGCTAATTTTTTGCATTTTTAGTAGAGATGGGGTTTCACCGTGTTAGCCAGAATGGTCTCGATCTCCCAGACCTCGTGATCCGCCCGCCTCGGTCTCCCAAAGTGCTGGGATTACAGGCGTGAGCCACCGTACCCGGCCTAAAAAGTATATTTTAAGAGTCAGTTTAAATATAGCAGATGTACGAGAGAAGAAGGGTATCTAAATTTACATGATTTATGACAAACTGATAAAGATGATATTTATCATGTTTTTTGATGGAGAATGCTAGTTTTTAAACTCTTCAATTTATAGAAGGAAAAAAAATTGTTACGTTATTAAAGAAGCAATTCATAAATGATGTGTAATTTCCCAAAACAGTATTATGTAATTGATGTATATGAACTTAAATCTTTAGTCACTCTGAAATAATAATTGATTATTGAATTTCAGTTTGAGGAAATATCATTGGCACACAAATCATTGACTAACATTAGATTCTGTTAAATAAAATGTTCACAGTTTCATGCATAATTCATAAACTAAAATCAATATACAAGTTGGTTACAAGTACACTAGTGTTCAGGTTACGATAATATCTAATTTTATTTTATTTTTTTAATTTGTGAGAATTCAGCAGATTTAGCACTTGCCAGTATATTTCTGAAATGTATGTATGTAATAAATACAACTTTTCCTTAATGATTTTTCAAACACCAAAATTACCTTCCCCAAGAATTCGTCCTTATAAAACTGCTCCTAACTCAAAGTCTTCAGGAAGCTTGGGCACCACATAGCCTAAATATATTTTAAAACTATTTCCCTGGTATTTTATTTCTTCAGTACCCAAATGGCTCTCTACATAATATAAAGAATAAAACTAATATTGCCAACTAATATTGCCAAAAATGCACCCAGATAACTCATATCTAGTTCAAATGAAACTTTCCAAAAGTCATATTTATTTTTCTTAAATGACTACGGATTTAATGGAAATTTAGGCCCGAGAAGCTATCCAGGAAACGAATCTTTAGGTAGCTTTGATTTTAAGTTGCTGTACAAATCCTAATCCCTTTGGTGTTTATTTCTGTCCTTAGAACCTGTCCTACCTAGAACATAGCAGTCTTATGCTATTATATGTGTCATCTGTGATATATATGCACACTGCTTTGAAAACCACAGTCAGGAGAAATAGTCAATAGACAAACTTCTTCTAAAAATACTTTGATTTATTTATTATCTGATAAACCTGGGTGAGCTGCAATCTTATCTACTTAATCAATAGACACTAGATTTGTTAATAGATTGTGGGAGCTGTGCAAGTATTTTAAGCATTGCTAGGATACATTTTATGATTCACTTCAGTTTTTTTGTGCTTCACATAGTAATCACATTTCCTAATTAAAGTCACACAAATATCTCTCTAAATGCTTTCCTTAATCATCTCTTATATTCCAGCTTTACTAGTATGAATTTATGTATAATTTAAAAGATACCTAAAGCAATGTATAATATTTAGCCCTTGTTTTACAAATACGATTAATTTCATTGATAAATAAACTTAGTTGTGGTTGTTCATAACCACCCAATCTGTGGGTTTTGATGAATTGTTAATGCAAAATGGGGGCGACATTAAATAGAGACGATAAAAAGGACCTGCATAGCCTAGAGCTCATCCGTCTCCATCCAGAGTACTCTAAAGGCCCCATATGCTTCTGGCAGTCTCCTAACATCTGCAGGTGTGTCCTGTGTGCTAAGGGATGGTGAGAAATTGGTGAAGTCCTGGGTAAAAGCTGTGGCCAAATTATCTGAAAATATGTTGATATTTGAACAACTTAATATTGGTTTGATTGGCAAAAACCTGAAATGCTCTATTGGAACTTGAGACATTTCAACTCTGCTCCTTATTTGTTTCTGACTCTTACCTTGTAGATATAAAACGATTCTTATTACCTTCATTTATTTTTATATGATCTAATTAAACTTTGCAAATAAGGTCAAAATCCAATATATTTTGAAGCAAAATTTTGGGCTAAATTCTGATTAAATATTAATATTACAATTTGGCACTAAAAATGAAAGAAAGAGAATCAAGCAAGTGTAATACGATTTGGACAGAAATCGTGAGAGAACACGAATAATGTTGAAACTAGAGGAGTTCCCTTATCCCCCTGGCAGGGTGTGCAACAGGGGTGTGGCTCACTTTTTCAGTGCCCTGCTGCTCAAACTCCTAAGGGGAACATGCAGACGGGCAGGTCCTCGGGAGCATTTTTGGGCTCTGACCCCAAGGCAGCCTCCAGGGTTGAGAGTTTACAGCTGCTGAAGCCCCAGTGGTCATGTGTTACAGTGTACTCTTTCAGTTTTGCCTTTGCTGGCAGCTTGTGTTAATCAGCTCAACTATACCCTCTGTCTTATTGCAAGGACAGAGGGCTTTCTGTATCCTAGGTTCTTGCCTTAGTTTACTGGAAAAATCGGATCACACGTGGTCTTGGAGGACGGGTGCAAGGTTTCATTGAGTGGTGGAAGTTCTCAGCAAGGTGGATGGGGAGCCAGAAGGGGGATGGAGTGGAAAGGTGGTCTTCCCCTGACTCCAGCTGCCCCGTTACCAGACTCTCCTCAGACCACCCCCAACAGAATTCCACATCTTCCCACCATAGATGGCCTACTGGCATCTGTCGGTGTGCCCTTCTCTCCTTTTGATGTCCAGCTGCTTGTGTGTGTGCCCACTAGGGTCTTGGGGTTTCTATGGGCATAGGATGGGGATTGCGGCGAGCCAGATTGGTCTTGGCAAATGTAACATTTGGGCACAAAAACAGGAGGGCCTGTCCGCACTTAGGTCCTGGGCACAGGCCTGAGGGTGGAGCTCTTGCTAGCGACCCCACCCATCTCTACCCAGCACTTCATTGCCTCCCTCCCATATCAATGTAATACTAAAACCATGCAAAAAAATATGTTGAGAATGAACTGAATTTATGTTGGTGTCATGTTTTAGATATATTATACCATTCTGACATGAACATTCTTTATATAGGTATCCCTCATCTTTCCTTTCATAAAATAAACATTTCAAAACACATTTAATATATTTACATATCCAGATACGTGTTTTGTTAAGGATTGTTGTGTTTCTTCATAACTGTATAACCTTGTTGTTATCCTCACCACTGTAATTCACACTTACTATCATCCAATTTAGAGGTCATCAGAGTAGCATGAGCTCTTAAGAACCAAGTGTTAAAGGAGCATGAGAATAGGAATACAAGTGAATTCAGAAAAATGGCGAAACTTAGAGCAGTTATAGAAAATACCATATGTCTAGAAAATATTTTCAGCTGCTACTTTTTGGGGGCATATGCCTATGGTCCATATTATATTCTATGTTGTGCCTTGGTATAAATATATTTTTATTTTTCGTAGTAAGGTTTGTAGATCTTTATGAATATGTAAGTTGATATCTTTCATGAGATTTTACACATTTTTAGTCCCTGTATCTACAAAGAATACTTCCATTCTTTTCCTCCTCTTCTTTCTCTATCTGAAAACCCAATTAAACATATATTACACCTTTTCAATAGTAGTCTTGTGTCATC
This sequence comes from Theropithecus gelada, assembly GCF_003255815.1. Taxonomy (NCBI): domain Eukaryota; kingdom Metazoa; phylum Chordata; class Mammalia; order Primates; family Cercopithecidae; genus Theropithecus; species Theropithecus gelada. Next base: position 61,069,612 of record NC_037686.1, read on the forward strand.
AATACCATACTCTTCACTGAGTTGCAGACTCACATTACAGCATAAGCAACAGGCCCTCACTGAAATAAATACCACAGGGTTTCTTCCAGCAGGAAGAAAATAATCCCAGATACAAGCTGGGAGATGAGGAAGGAATAAAGAGCAATGGGAGGGGGAAAATATGTGGATAAATATAAATATGTATTGATGCTCCTTGTCCTACAAAAATCATTGGCAGAGTTTGTTGGAGACCTAGAATGAAGGTATCGTTATTCAGAGAAGATTTTGATTTGATGTTGCCTAGTGCTGAAGGCTCTAGAAATACGGTACCATTTTAAAATAAGTTATACCTTGAGGTTGAGTTAATTTTCTGTTGCTAATTTGTTGCAATTGTCAAGATATGAAAATAGGCTTATTCTGCTTCTACAGCAGTTTTTTACAAATTAGTATACTATCCAGTTTCAACATAACCTAGGTTTAATCTCAGTTTTTAAGAATACTGCCTTTTTATAGTCAGTGCCAGCTTCTTGCCATCAGTTAATTCCACTATTAAAAATTCTGAAATAAGAAAAATATTCCCAATATTTCATCCATATACTTTTTTTCACAAATGGAATATTTCACAATATTTTGTCCAAAATAAAAGATATTAACACTTAACTCTCCTTGTCTGGCTGTGAAGTTTCACATTCTGTAAATGGTACCGTCAATCATAAATGACCATGTGATTTCAAGAGAATCAGGAAGTGCAATTAGAAGGATGGGTGTAATTCTGTTATGTGATAGATATGATTTTCATATTTTCACTAACATATAAAGTATAAAAATAGAAATTGAATCCATACAAAATGTGACTATAAAATTAAGATTACTAATATCTACCATGATTAGATAGATATTTTTTAAGACTATATCATAAAAAGAACCCAATATACAAAATTTTCAACAAGGAAAGCAATTAAAAAGGAGCTGATCTCACAGAAAAGATGAGACTCATAAAAATAATAAAAATATTAAGGCTTTTAAAAGTTGTATCAAATATCCCATTTTCAAAACATCTGTGTCATAATATGTACATTATACATTGGAATACCTAGAGTTACAGTTTATCATGTTGTAAGCCAATTCTTAATAAGGCATTGAATGTATTGAATAGAAAGTTAAACCCCTTTAGTTAGAGGGTTTTGTAACTGATACAGAGGAGGCCTATTTGAATTAATTTTTTTTTCTACCTATTCAGTATGTTTCAGCCTCTCTATAATCTCTTTCACATTTGTTCAATTCACATAACTGGGGCTCTACCTTGCTTTTCAATATGTGTTTCAGTTGCTTCATTGAATGCTTAATATGTCAAATACTACATATATACATACATACATAATTATATATAAATAATTACATATATTACATATATAATAATTACATATGTGCATATACATATAAAATTATATATCATATTACACATATACACATAACTTCTGAAAACTGCTCACTTAGCCATAGCCTTGTCAACCTACTTTTGAACAGTCACTCTGCCTGATGATTTGATACTGTACCTTTTATCCTTGATTGTTTTATCAAAATTAATGGCCCATCAGATGTATTTTATGTCCTGCATCTGATTTGAATATTATTACTTTGCAGAGACTTCTGCACAATTCCAGTTACTATATCTGTAATTATTGGATGACACTGTTCACAATAAAAGCTAGCACCACTCAGATATTGGAACTTAGACTATGAGTTAATAGGCTGTCTAGAGAATTGATGCTATAGCTGCTGGGGCAGTTACTTTAGTCCTGATTAAGTTCCTTTATCTTCTATCATTACTGACATCCTAGGATGCCTCATGATGAAACCCATATGCATAATGTCATGTGATAAGTAATTACATCAACGCTACTATATTATAGATCATTTTGACAATCAATGAAATCGTTTATTTGAGTGAGTTGTATAAGCTGGGAGAACACAATAAAAATGTCAGTTATTTATAAAATCTCTCCAATGAGTATTTATATCTTTTTGTCAAATGAATACAATTCTTATTCTGCTTTTTAATGACATTCTTTAGCAGAAAATGTGGCATAACATTACCTGACTTCAGACTACACTCTAAAGCAATAGTAACTAAAACAGCATGACACAGGTACAAAAACAGACACATAGGCCAATAGAACAGAACAGAGAACCCAGAAATAATGCCATATGCCTACAATCATTTGATCTTTGATGAAACTGACAAAACTAAGCAATAGGAAAAAGATTTCCTATTTAATAAATGGTGTTGGAAAAGCTGGCTAGCCATGTGCAGAAGAATGACACTGGACCCCTATCTTTCACCACATACACAATTTAACTCAACGTGGATTAAATATTTAAATGAAAGACTTCAACCTATAAAAATCTCAGAAGAAAACCTATGAAATATAATTTTTACCATCAGCCTTGGCAAAGAATTCATAAGTCATCAAAAGCAAATATAACAAATACAAAAAATATAACAAATACAAAAATTGATACATAATGAAACCAATGAGCTTCTGCACAGCAAAAGAAATTATCAACAGAGTAAACAGACAACATACAGAATGGGAGGAAATAGCAAATTTTGTATATGACAAAACTCTAATATTCAAAGTCAATAAGGAACTTTTAAACAATTCAGCAAGCAAAGAACTAATAACCCCATTAAAAAGGAGGCAAATGACAAGAACTGATAATTTTCAAAGGAAGACATACAAATGGCCACCAAGCATATGAAAAAAAAAAAAAAAGCTCAACCTCATTAATCATCAGGGAAATGCAAATCAAAATCCCAATGAGATATGGTCTCATACTAGTCAGAATGGCTATTATTAAAATGTCAAAAAGTAACAGATGCTGGTGAGGATCCTGGAGCAAATGAAATGCTTACACACTGTTGGTGGGAAAGTAAATTAGTTCAGCCACTGTGGAACACACTTTGAAGATTTTTCAAAGAATTTAAAATAGAACTACCATTTGACCCAGCAATCTCATTACTGGGTATATACCCAAAGGAAAATAAATCATTCTACCAAAAAGACACATGCATTCATATGTTCATTGTAGTGCTATTTATAATAGCAACAACATGGAATCAGCCCAGGTGCCCATCAACGGTGGATTGGATAAAGAAAGTGTGGCACGTATACACCCTGGAATACTACACAGCCATAAAAATGAACGAAGTCACGTCCTTACAGCAACATGGATGCAGCTAGAGTAATCCTAAGTTAATTAACGCAGAAAAAGAAAACTGAATACTGCATGTTCTCACTTAAAAGTGGGAGCTAAACATTGGGAACTCAAAGATATAAAGGTGAGGAAAACAGACACTGGAAACTACTAGAGGAGGAAGAGAGGATGGGAGCCGTGACTGAAAACTACCTATTGGATACTATGCTTACTGTCTCGGTAATAGCATCATTTGTCATCCAAACTTTAGTATCACACAATGTATCCTTGTAACAATCCTGCATACGTACCCCCTCAATCTAAAATAAAAGCTGAAATTATTTAAAAAATAAAATAAAATTTTTTAAATGCAATTTATCACCTTAAAAATAGAAGTGTGCCGATGAAGGAATAATACTGCAGGAAAGGTGTTAAAAACACTAGTGGCTGGCTTTGACATTGAAATTCACTAGAGTGGGGAGCATGACATGATTACAGACCACAGCACCATGCCAGTCATAATGGACACTGCTGAAATTAGTTAAAAAATAAAATAAAAATTTTAAATGCAATTTATCGTCTTAAAAACAGAAAATGTGCAGATGAAGGAATAATACTACAGGAACACTAGTGACTGGCTTTGACACTGAAATTCGCTAGAGTGGGGAGCATGACATGATTACAAATCACAGTACCGTGCCAGCCATAGTGGACACTGCTGCTCTCATGTGGAGTGGGCAAGACCATGTAGGTGAGTCAACAGAATTGTTGAATTTCTTTTCCCAGACGGGATGTGATTTAAATTGATTTTTTAATTATAAAAATGAGATCTCTTATTTTGGTAAGCTCCAATTTATTTACATATGTATGCATTTATTGTTTAAAGTTGACTTGTATTGGTTTTTATGATTTTGAAACTTTACTAGATAATGTGAAAAGATGTGAAGTATTACTGAGTATGTCTTGCCTCAGTGTTGACTCCACTAACAAAGGGTGTCACAACTGCAGGCAGGCATGCCTTATCTGGAGCTGTCAAATTGCCAAAAAGTAAACATTGCATGGGAAATAGTCCAAAGTTTCAAGCTAAAGCCACAAAAGCATGCTCAAAGGTTTCCAATCATTAGCCGTCAAGTTCTTCATGAGTTCCTAAGTCATTATTAAACCTGAGGTTGAGGCAAACAAACAAACTCTTTCTATCCCTGCTCGAAATAGAAATTCAGAGCTCGTGTTTCTCTCTGGAGGAACATCTCACTTTGGCTGTGGCAAAGATAAAGGCCAGGGTTAGGGGGACCATTAATAGTCTAGTAGAGATACAACTGCATCTTACGGTGCCCCCAGTGACTTTTAAATCTTCTATTCTGTTAACTTAAATATATCACATGTAATTTTACCTTAAGAAAGTAAATAGACCGCTGAAAAAAAAGCTTAATTTACCAAACCTTGCCTAGGTTTAAAAAATTAAATTTTTTCTAAATTACGATGTGAGAAAGAGCCTGAAAATTTGACACATCCTTCTCCTACTGTGACACCAACAAATTTCACCTGGCTCTTTAACATTTGTGAAAAGTAGCACATCAGAGAATTCTTCTCACCTGGGAGGCTCCCTAATTATTGTGCCTTTCTTCCCAACTCTTATACCATTTTGGTTTTCTCACCTAATTGCACCCCAACTTTCACATCACCCCAAACATGATTAACATTTCTTTCCTTTCTGACTGAGGAGATCCTATTACCCACTGTGGTTCAAAACCTTTATTTAGCAGGGGTTGCCATATGGCATTTTCAAAATTGTTTTTGATCTGCATAATGCCATCGACCCTTTTGATTAAACACCAAACTGTGCAAGAAAAACTAGAGATGACTCGGCATGCCTGCTGAGTCTTATTGGATTTAAGCTGTGCTCACAAGAGTGAAAAAAAATCAAAAATCAGATCCAAATCTTACACACACGAGCACACATACTCACATTCAAATCTTAAAGTGGTAGAAATGAGAGAACATTTTGATGAGCATGAAATTTTGTATTCTTTAGAGATAAAAACAAAACAATAACCCGATAAAATTTCTAGCATTTCTATAATAAAAACAGAAAATCTGTGTTTTGTCTTAGAATTTCTCAGAATAAGACTCTTGTTAAAGTGAATTTTGGGAATAAGGTGCAACATATTATGATTGATCTATGTGAATAGGTAACATAATGTTTCTTGCACCCATTTTTTCTTTCCAATCAGAGAAACCAAATATATGGCCTGCACATAGCTAGTTCCTCTCAGCCTGTTCCCCATTCACTGCCTCTGCCAGTCATGACAGATACTGCTAGTTGATGACAGCACCATTTCTGCTATTAATAAATACATAATAAAGTCCTTCCCAGCACAGTTCTCCAGGTTCAATGGCTTTTGCCTATCAACTATAGTTGGGACATGAGACACAAATTATTTTGTATCTGTCTTGAATAACCCAGATAATCTCTGACATCAAAGGTAATATTCCCTCCCTGATTGTTTCCTTCTTTTTAGGAAATCAAATCCTACATCACAGGAATTGCTCCTTAACTAATTACCATATAGTTTATAGGATTTAATCCTATCATATTACTTTTAGGAGAAAACAAATTGTTCCCCTAACACAATATTTAACTTTACAGAAGTGGACATAAAGGCCTACAATGATTAAATGACTTGTATGTTTTTTACCATTTAAGAATTCTGTGATGCAACACAAACATCTGGTCTCTAAACTCTGGCATTCTTTGTTATTCTAAAGAACAGGCAAAGTTTTCTATTTTGAATATTTAGGAAATGCTATGAGAGAAAAACTGTTATTACTACTATCAGTGCCTTTTTATTTAAAAAGTTCACAGTAATAATTCAACACTTGAGCAGTTACTATTGGTGAAGCTCTACCCATCATTTTACAAATAACTCAGATTTACAATTTTTAATGACAGGTGTCCATTCACATCCACTTTCTCTACTGCAGGTTGGTCTTCCCATTACACATGGACTCCCTTCTGCATTCTTTAGTTGTACTTTTTAAAATTTAATTTATTTTATTTTATTATTATTATTATTATTTTGAGACGGAGTCTCATTCTGTCCCTCAGGCTGGAGTGCAGTGGCACGATCTCAGCTCACTGCAAGCTCCATCTCCTGGGTTCACGTCATTCTCCTGCCTCAGCCTCCCGAGTAGCTGGGACTACAGGTGCCCACCACCATGTCCAGCTAACTTTTTGTATTTTTAGTAGAGACGGGGTTTCACCGTGTTAGCCAGGATGGGCTCAATCTCCTGACCTCGTGATCCGCCCGCCTCGGCCTCCCAAAGTGCTGAGATTACAGGCATGATAGTTGTACTTCTTTAATTGAGGAAAAAAATTACACAACATAGAATTAACCACCTTAAAGTGTACAACTCATTGGCATGTAACGTATGTACAGTTTTGTGCAACCATCTCCTCTGTGTACTTCTAAAACATGTTCACCTCTGAAAGGAATTATCATGCACATTAAGTACTCACTCCCCAAACTTCCTTCCTCCTAGACTCCGGCAACCACTGATTTGCTTTCTGTCTCTAAGGATTTACCTGTTGTGGAAATTTTATGTAAATGGACTCATACAATCTGTGACCTTTTGTGTCTCACTTTATTTACTCAGCATAATGTTTCACAATTTTTCCAAGTTAAAGCATGTATTAATATATTTCGGGATTGTCCATCTATTGCATTAACCTATTATATGTTGATATATTCCGTAACCTGTATATTCCTTAAAGTTTAAGGTGAATTTTCTTCAGACACACACACACACATGCACATAATGAAGCACAGTAAGATAAAGGAAGAAAAAAAGCATTTCTTTTGTTTGCACACGTTTTCTCAGATCCAATATTCACCGCAGGAAAATGGTGCCTTTTAGCCCCCACACTTATCTTCTGCATATTTAGGAGCATTTTTTTCAGGAGCTTTGACATCCCCCCAGTTAGGTAAGAATTCCTAGCACAAGCCTCTGGTCACATTCTATTTTTACAGGACAAATGCTCTTCACACCAGGTTTCTTCATTATTAGCCCTGTGGTAACAAGTACAGTTTCTTCCTTGCAGTTATCCCTAATGAGTATCCTTTCCCGGTTCATGCACCATTAGTTTCTCTGCACAACCTGGTGACACTAGAAGAATGGAGAGAAAGCACTTTGAGTTCTTTCATGGAATGTTTTATAGCTCTCCCCTCCAAGTATTTATAACTCTATGCCAAGAACTATCTCTCATGGCCACGGTTTTTCACCAAATCATATAAATTTGCTTCAAGCAATTTGTCAAAAGTAGTCACCTGGGATGGGTTAATTGCATTTATCCTTAATTGAGGATTCACCCAGAATCCTAAGATATCCCCAAATTTATACATCATATATTGAATGACAGCTTGTTAAGCCAGGTCCTGTAGTCAACGTTAGGAAACAGAAATAATAAACTAACATTTCACTAAAAAAGGTGTTCATCCTTGGTTTGATTTCACAAGAGGCCATGTGGCTAATTCTACAGAAAGATCTAAAATAAAAGTTTTAGTTCCAAAATAAATTATTAAATTCTGGATACTCAAAGTTCCTTGAAAGTAATTCATGAATCACTCCACTAACCTTGGAAATTTGGGTAAACTTATGAGGATATAAAATAAAGAGGTCTCATCTTCTCTAAAGTTGGTGAGGGTTGCCATTGGAACTGTGCATTAACGAAATGGTTGTAAGGGGAGGGTAAAGTACTTTGGAGACTTTTTGCTAAAATTCTGCAATGCAAATGAATCTCTTTATAATGTATGTAATCTAGCTAGAGATAGTAATAACCTCACACTCAATTTGACCGAGAAATACTGGTATGTTAAGGAAAGATTCTGAGCTAGATGCTAGCCAAGGAGACCATACTTGGTAAAAAAAAAAAATAAACAAACAACAACAACAAAAAAAACGCAAGGAGGCAATTAGTCATAACTATGTTTCATAGATAATAAAAAGATAAACTCTGTTGGGATCTTACTGGTAACACTTAAAAGATGTGAGCTGAAGTGAGCTTTATGAATGTTAATGTGTGTCTGCCAGATTATTTGAAATCTCCCTTCTAAGGGTTCTAAGGGTTCTTCTTTTTTTTTTTGAGACGGAGTCTCGCTCTGTCGCCCAGGCTGGAGTGCGGTGGGGTGATCTCGGCTCACTGCAAGCTCCGCCTCCTGGGTTCACGCCATTCTCCTGCCTCAGCCTCCCGAGTAGCTGGGACCATAGGTGCCCGCCACCACGCCCGGCTAATTTTTTGTATTTTCTGTAGAGACGGGGTTTCACCGTGTTAGCCAGGATGGTCTCGATCTTCTGACCTCGTGATCCACCCACCTCCGCCTCCCAAAGTGTTGGGATTACAGGCGTGAGCCACCATGCCTGCCCGGCTGGGTTCTTCTTTACATCAGCTATATAGTGTAAAAGTGTGTGTGTGTAGAGGGAGTTGATTTATTTTTGACCAATATCACTTCCTGTGAAGAATGCTGTACCCCATCTTCTGTCTCCTCAGTATGCACCATACCTGTGCACACTAAAAGTCCTTGACAGGAGTATCTGCAACTCTGCTTGAGGGCCTTCTCTGGTCATGAAGATGCTTCCTCCGATGTGGAGGACAAGCTGAAAGTGCTAGGAAAACAACCCTAACAGCACAATCGAGTTAGTGGACAAAACCCTGATTCTTCCACACTTAGTTGGTGCAGCTGTGAGGATACTTTGCACGGTTCTGTGTATGTTGTAAGCAAGCAAGAGATCCAGTTGGCCGCAGTGGTATTCTGCTAATTAGCACGTCATGCATGTTCTACACTCCCTTTCTGTCTCATTTTCCTACTCCCATACCTGTACATTCTAGGATCCTCTCTGTTACAATTATCTGCATACGCCAATGGACTTCTATATAAGGTTTTGTTTAGGTATAAAGTATAAGGAAGGCCGGGTGTGGTGGCTCATGCCTGTAATCCCAGCACTTTGAGAGGCCGAGGTGGGCAGATCACAGGATCAGGAGTTTGAGACCAGCCTGGCCAACATGGTGAAATCCCATCATTACTAAAAATACAAAAATTAGCTGGGTATAGTGGTGGATGCCTGTAATCCCAGCTACTCAGGAGGCTGAGGAAGGAAAATCGTTTGAACCCCATGAGGCAGAGGTTGCAGTGAGCCGAGATTATGCCATTGCACTCCAGTCTGGGTGACCAGGCAAGACTCTGTCTTAAAAAAAAAAAAAAAGAAAGAAAAGAATAAAGATATATCGCACATATCAAAAGGTCTGAGAGGTTAACAGTTACAGAATTGAGGTTTCTGGGGAGAGCAAAGCAAATCTCTGGAGTAGGAATCCAATGGCATGAGAGAGCAAAAAAGGGAAATTGGCCTGAATTTTTGTCATGGCCAGGGTATGAGACCAGAGTAAAAGTTCCTGGGCAGCAGAGGTTAGCATGATTTGAATCTCCCATGGGGCCAAAGCAAGGAGCACCCAGCTTTCACAGATGTGGGGCAGAAGTGAGAGAGATGAGGCTTAAAACCTGGCATCAGCTAGATATCAAAAAAGAGAGTCAGAATCTATCATAATTCACTCCTAATGTTTGATCACTAAAATGTATTTCATTGCATTTGAATGTATTTAATTTACTATGGCAATTTATGCAGCCTGCATCTTGAGGCCAGTAAGACCGGTGAAAGTTCCATTGAATGCCTTGGTCAAGAGCTCAGTAGTTTGGAAGGCCGAGGTGGGCAGATCATGAGGTCAGGAGATCGAGACCATCCTGGCTAAAACGGTGAAACCCTGTCTCTACTAAAAGTACAAAAAATTAGCTGGGTGTGGTGGAGGGTGCCTGTAGTCCCAGCTACTCGGGAGATTGAGGCAGAAGGATTGCTTGAACCTGGGAGGTGGAGCTTGCAGTGAGCTGAGACCGTGCCACTGCACTCCAGCCTGGGTAACAGAACGAGACTCTGTCTCAAAAAAAAAAAAAAAAAAATTCAGTAGTATGGATTCTATGCAGTGAAATGAGTGCCTCAATCACCATCGATGATGTCTGAAAATCTGGAGTGGATATGGACTATCCTGATGATATGGTTGGCTGTGTCCCCACCCAAATCTCATCTTGAATTGTAGTTCCCATAATCCCCACATGTCATGGGAAGGACCAGGCAGAGAAAAGTGAATCATGGGAGCAGTTTGCCCCATCCTCTTTTCATGATAGTGAGTGAGTTCTCCCAAGATCTGATTATTTTATAAGTGGTTTGCCCCTTCGCCGGGCACTCATGCTCTCTCCTGTCACCCTGTGAAGAGGTGCCTTCTGCCATAATTGTAAGTATCCAGATGCCTCCCTGGCCATACAAAACTGTGAGTCAATTAAACCTCTTTCCTTTATAAATTATACAGTCTTTGGTATTTTTTATAGCAGTGTGAGAATGGACTAATACACCTGGTGAAGCCTTAATTGTAGCCTTATACTATGTGGAAACGTGAAACCTCGATTTGTACATTGGTGAGGAAAAATATTCTTATAATTCTTCACCCTGAAGGAAAACATCTTTTGGGCAATGGCCCAAGAGCTTATAAAAATGAAGTCAGGGCTGTCTGTTGACTGAAGAATCCAGTGCTGAAATGACTGCCTGAAGTTTGGCTGACTGTGTTGACCCATAAGCCCAGTCCTTTATCGGGGACATCCTGGTCAAAAGATTAAAAGCATGGAGCTTCCACTGAGTTCAATAACATGTAGTAACAACAGTGTCTGTGAAGTATGTAAATTCCCATTGCTGCCAATGCAGGTGATACCATGGGTTTCCCCTGGTATCAGGGGTTCGGGGAGTGGGTTGATGTTCTGTGGCTTATCAGCATGTGGCAAGGGACTGAGGATAGAAGAGGCCACCCATTCTGTGCACTGGGGGTGCCAGAAGGCCTGGGTTTCACTCCACCTTGTGGCAAGGAGGACTCAGAAGCTGTACTGAGATTGTGGGTTGCTGCTTAGATGACCAAATGCATGATGTGCTTCTGGGCATGGAGGGTGATATGCTTAGGGTCTGTATGAGACTCTATTTCCAGGGAAGCCTAAGATGTGGCCATCAATTGCCACAGTAATGGGGTGTAGGCCAGAGTTAAGAAAGGAAGTTTCTTGTATCAGAAGCCAATGGACGATATATGGACATCATGAGGCATGAGGTTGCTAAAGCATCCACAGTGAATGAGTCTCCAGCAGCTCTGATGTCTACTTTATAGCAATTTGGTCATAATCTTTTACCTAAATGACATGTAACTATCAAAACTGCTGACTTCACTTGGCTAAATCTAGAACAGAGACTTGGTAGAACTCAACAACGCATCACAAAGCAGAATACAAACACACTCCACCCAGTAGACAGCAGTTCAGAATTCATGCTTGCTATCGGACAGGTTCACAAATCGCAAGGGAAAAAGACCTGTGGTATTGGTCGTTGTTTAGACATCCTGGTCACAAGCCCAATTTGTTATGGCCCATCTGCCTTTGCAGATAAAAATATTAATTAATACTTTCTCAGATAAATGACAAAATCTAGGGTCTCAGGGTCTTATCTCAGACTCGGTTTCTAATGGTTTCAATTTAAAACGTAACGGTTTTATCACAATAAGACAAATTACCTGTATTGTTTGAGAAACTATTCATCATGTATGTCATTTGTTTTGCTAATCACATCACTCCCATTCTCTTTGGCCACAGGAAAGGTTGCTCAGCCTATTACTAGCCATTAATAAAATCCCAGGTAATAAACCAAAGTAATTGGTCAAAGAATTAAGCATATAACTTAATCTAGGTCAGCACCGAGTCTTTCTCTGGGATTTTATGTTTTATGGTTAGTGGAAAAATAAGCTGTCTTCACTGAGGTCTTACAGTGGGATAACAAACTTGCAATTATGTTTGCTGACACCTCGGGAAACTTTATCTGCAGAGAGGATAAGACCATCCTGCAGAAATGAACAGGGACAGATTCTAGATTGAAGGGATAGAAAGTAAGAGTGAGAGCCAGACAAGAATATAATGAACAATATACTATTAGTTCACGGATCCAGCACAGCCATTATCAGTTATTTAAAACAAAACAAAACAAATACACACACACACACACACACACACACACGCCTACATTTGTTCAAGCTACTTCTAGCTGGGTTTTCTGACTTGCCAAAAATCCCAGATCATCTATATATTTCACATGGAAAATGAGAGAGATTTAGTGTGGAATTTGACATATTCCCCTAATATTGTTTCTACAAGAATAAGCTTACTAGTTTATCTGGCTACTCGCGGTATTGAGAAACTGAATTTAACAATCATATATATAAAGGGTGAGTTTAAGGAGGGCTTGTTCTGTTTCTGGTCTTTATCCCTTTTTGGTTATTTTTATTACTGTACATCTTCTCTTTTTATGAGACATAAGGAACATAAATCCAGAATCCGCCACTGGCATGCTTCTACTATTAATTATGTAATCAAAAATACTTGTTGAATGAGTGGATATAAAGCTAGAGCTGAGATAACCTTTAAAATGTACATTTATAAAATACAACTTATATTCTCTGAAATATCAGTGTCCAGCCTCACTTTTGAAAGCCCTTAAAAATAAACTATTTTATTCATTCAAGACATTTCAAAGAGTAAACGTCTCAAATGTCATAAAAATAAAGGTCATAAGCTCAAAACCTGAAACTTCAAAGGAAAATAAATGCCAAATATAGATGTATTTTTGTTTCTCTATAAATTACAGATTTTGTCTTTCCGGCATTTATTTCTAGATAGCTAGTTTTATGAAAAAAATGCTAATGTAAAAGCTGAATTATAGATCTGAGACATAATGCAACTGGTAATGAAATCAAAATAAATATAAAGGTAATACATTGTGCATATCTGCCTACCTATGCAATTTTATTATTCAGCAAAATATAAATTTTAAATTACTAACAGCACTTTTCAATATTCTTCTTTATTTATACCTAATCCATGCCATTGCATTACAAATAGATGTAAAGATATAAATATGTAATAGCTGAAATGATCAAAATATTAGATATTCAATTTTAAAATTTCTAAGATCTATGAAAATAAACTTTTATTTAGGTTTTCTGAATAACTTGTACATGTATTTTCTATTTTATGTTTTCTCAAAGACTAAAGCTGGAGCATAATGATATTGCTACTGTTCCACGTTTCCACTGTTTTATTGTCTATATTCTTTAACGTTTATTCATTACTTTGAACATGGCTTTAAAGTCATGCATTGAGATATATAATATTAAAGTTTTATTACACTCAAAGCCATTTTAATCTTAGCTGAAAGTAAAAACAAAAACAGAATCATTTAGTTCTAGCTCTGGACAAATGTTTTTAAATGAATTCTTCATTTTCTGAAAAGCAATTACAGGTGCAAGTAGTACTTTTCTATCACTCAGATCTCAGAGTGTAAATCTATAGAACACAACCAAGTAACTTAGTACCATAATGTGCTGGGTTTGGTTCAAAGTTTAGGCATTTTTCTTAAATTAGCTGTTTACAAGGAGCTCTGTGGCATAGAGATTTATGTTGATGGTTAGTTCTATAATTTTTTAAAATATACAGCACAGTAATGTTGGCTTTTATGGGTGTTTCTAGATACAGTGAAGATTCGAAGGTCCTTGGGAAAAGAGAGAATTGTGTAACTCCCAAGTATTTCCACCTGCGTTATATGACTGTGTCTGTCTCCTTTGCTAAATTAAGGACAAGTCAAAGAATTTCTCACTTTTTTGTAGTTGTTTCTCATAAAACCTTGGAAAATGTTTTGCACATAGTAGTCCCTGAAACCACTGATGTGTTATGGACACAATTCAAACATATCTGGAACCTGACAATGATTAAGATAAAAACCTCATGTATAGAAAACTTACCTAATGGAACAGACAAACAATAAAATAAGATGAAAGAAAAAAACCATCAATTCAAGACACTGATTAAAAGGATGAAAATCCTGCGCCAAATATCCAAACTGTGTTTCTGTAGTATTCTGACCTTCTTCATACATGCCTTTCCTCAATTTCGGTCGCTCTATACCCCACGTCTTGTGATCCAAAGTGCACAATTCAAGCAAAAGTATACACTTCATATGATAGAGTACAAAGAATGATGGAAGCACAGGCAGACAGAAGGAAGGGAGGGAGGAAGGGAGGGAGGAAAGGAGGAAGGGAGGGAGGGAGGAAGGGAAGGAGGAAAGGACAAGGGGAGTGAGGGAGGGAGGAAGGGAGGAAGGAAGAAGGGAGGGAGGGAGGGAGGAAGGAAGGAAGGAAGGAAGGGGGGGAGGGAGGGAGGAGGGGAGGGAGGGAGGGAGGGAGGAGAGAGAAATAGTGTTGGAGGGAGGGAAGGTCGGCTTCTCTACCTGACTTCTACCAAATCAAATCATGCCATTTTACTGCTTATGAGGTTGACGTAGACTGTTCTATTCAGGAATAAATTAAACTTGTGAGCTCTAGTTATTTTAGAAAAGATCTGTTTACCAATAGTGACTTAATATGTGTGCACCCACAACAAAATGAAGAGAACTTTGGTAATTTTCCAGTTAATTTCATCACAAAACATAAGGAGTGTGGGTGATTTACTCCATAACGACACCTTTTTCTGAAACTTGCAATCTGAACTGTGTTTTCTTTCTACACAGTCCTTCTAGTTCCTGCTTCCTTGCTTTGTAAATTGTGAACCCCTCCCTCCTACATCTAGTTATTCTTATTTCATGTTGCTTCAAATCTGTCTGCTTCCGATGCTAGGTCTTTACACATCTTTAGAAAAATAAGGTCTAAAGCATATTTTTTTCTTATTCTCCTAGAGATACTTGAGTCAGGCAAAATAAAAGTAGTATAAAGTTATTATTAATTCAAATTTATGTCAGTCTTTAAGGTCTAAAATTGCTTTATGACCAAAAAAAAGAATAGCAAAGTGAACTTTGGACAAATTTGGAACAAATCTGAAGAAGGAGGCTCTTATGTGACACCTCCCATGGAGTTCACTCTTTGTCTCCCTCCTTTTCCTTCTTCAGTGTTACTGTTCCAGCATGGTAAGCTCAAGATTTTTTTTAAGTACGTGCTGTTTACATTGGGCCAAATAATAGAACACTCTCTGCTACTTACACCTTTACAAAACTTTATATATATAGATAGATAGTTATATATATAGTTATATATAGTTATATAGTTATATATATAGTTATATATATAGTTATAAATATAGTTATATCTATAGTTATTAGCAAAATTCTACTGTATAATTTCTAAGTTACAGTCAAAGTTGATGTGTCTTTCCTGAATGAAATTTCTTCTGTGTGCTCTTGGCATCTAAGTAATGATTTACATGCACCAATAAAACACATAATTACAGACTGAGCAAATATAAATAAAAGGAAAAAGGTAGTCTTTATAAATATAGGGGAATATTTCATCATATGCAATTAATAAAATAAATAGAAAATATATTAGTTAAAGTATTACTTTTAGAGTCATGTCATTTTTTTCATTTCATAGACATGTATTTAGGATTTGCCATGTCAGGCCATGTGCCTGAATTTGAGATATCATCATAAAGATTCTCATTTATTAAAAAAAAAAACAAAACCTGTAAGTCAACATATTTATATGAGGGTGCTTGATCATGATTAAGATCTAGGAAACTTAAAACTAGATGAACATAGCAGAAAACCTGTGTAACCTCAGAAAAAAAAAATACAGACACTTCAAACTGTACTAATTTTATAGTCTGAAACTGTCATATAAAACAAAAAAAAATGAGTATTTAAGAAAGCAATCTATTTGCATCTGTAATTTTCTATATTTGAGTATAATGCATACTATTTGAGAAACTGTTCAATGAAAAATCACTTATTTGCCGTCAGATAAAAAGCAGTACTTTTGTTAAAAAGGAATTAACAAAAAGTATGTATTTCAGAATAATTTGGTGATTAATTTTAACAAGATTTATAATTATAGAGATTTACAAGCTAAGATACTTTAAACTGATATAAACTAAAAATGTGCATAAATGTCTATAGGCATAAGTTCCATTACATCCAAATGTCAATTATTTAAAAAATACATTTGCATTCATATGGCTGTCTGCTTTATAATTTACTATCAACAATCTGGTTTTTAATTTACATTCAGCAATAACTGATTTACAAATTAACACTATCTCCGAAAGCCACACACATAGTTTTTACAGATATAAAAAAATCTTTATCCCAACCCAACTACCTCCACAGAAAGCCCTTGAGGAAGCATTCTATATAGCAAATAAGTATATGTATGTATGTATGTGTGTGTGTGTGTGTGTGTGTCTTTTAATTTCAAGTTTTATTTTGGATACAGAAAATACATCTTCAGGTTTGTTTCACAGCTGTATTGTATCCTGGTTGTAGGCATGCACCCAATGGATACTTTTTTGACCTAACACCCCTCCCGCCCTTACTGCTCTAGTAGTCCCGTGTCTATTGTCCCCATGTTTATGTCCATATTTGCTGAACACTTTAGCTCCCATTTGCAAGTGAGAACATGTAGTATTTAGTTTTCTGTTGCTGCATTAATTTGCTTAGGATTATGGCCTCTAGCTCCACGTACATTGCTGCAAATTACATGATTTTATTCTTTTTTATGGATCCTTAATATTCCATGGTGTAAATGCAGCACATGGACTGTATCCAATCCACCATTGCTGGGCAACTAGATTGATTCCATGTGTTTGCTATTGTGAATATTGCTGCAATGAACATACGAGTGCACGTGTCTTTTTGGTATAATGATCTCATTTCCTTTGCGCATATACCCAGTAATGGGTTTGGTGGGTCGAATGGTAGCTCCATTTTCAATTCTTTGAGAAATCTCCAAACTGCCTTCCATGTAAATTAATTTACATTCCCAACAATAGTGCCTAAATATTCCCTTTGCTCCAGCATCTTTGCCATCATCTGTTGCTTTTTGACTTTTTAATAAGAGCCATTCTGACTCGTATGATATGACATCTCATTGTATTTTGATTTGCATTTCTCCTATGAATAACGATGATGAGCATTTTTCATGTTTGTTGGTTGCTTGTATGTCTTCTTTTGAGAAGTATTTGTTCATGTTCTTTGCTCAATTTTTAATAGGCTTTTTTGTTTTTTACTTGTTGAATTCTTTAAGTTCCTTATAGATTCTGGATATAAAACCTTTGTTGGATGCATAATTTGGAATATTTTCTCCCATTCTATAGGTTTTTTGTTTGCTCTGTTGATAGTTTCTTTTGCTGTGCAGCACCTCTTTAGTTTAATGAGGTACCACTTGTCTATTCTTGCTTTTGTTGCAATTGCTTTTGGCAATTTAGCCAAAAATTATTTGTCAAGGCCATTATGAAGGAAGGTATTTCCTAAGATTTTTTTTTTTTCTGGAATTTTATAGTTTGGGGTTTTACATTTGAATATTTAATCAATCGAGTTAATTTCTGTACATGCTGGTTGTTGGCTCTTATGATTTTGAGGTATGTTCTTTCAATGTCTGTTCTGTGGAGGGTTTGTATCATGAAGGGATGTTGAATTTTATCGAAAGTTTTTTCTACATTTATTGAGATCATCATATGGTTTTTGCTTTTAACTCTGTTTATTTGGTAAATCACATTTATTGACTTCCATATATTAAACCAACCTTGCATCCCAGGAATAAGCCTACTTCATTGTGGTGAAGTAACTTTTTGATATGCTACTGTATTCAGTTTGCTAATATTTTGTTGAGAATTTCTGTGTCTAGGTTCATTGGGGATATTGGCCTGAAGTTTTCTTTCTTTGTCATTCCTCTCCCAGATTTTGGTATTAGGCTGATGCTAGCTTCACAAAATAAGGAAAGAGTCTCATCTCAACTTTTTAAAAATAGTTTCAGTAGGAATTGTACCAGTTTTGCTTTATACCTCTGTTTGAATTCAACTGTGAATCTACCTGGTCTAGACTTTTTGTTGGTTGGTAGGTTGTTTTATTACTGATTCAATTTCAGAGCTCAGTGTTGGTCTATTCAGGCTTTCAATCTCTTCCTGATTCAGTCTTGAGAGATTGTGTGTTTACAGGAATTTATCCACTTCCTCTGGATTTTCTAATTTGTGTACATAGAGTTGCTCATAATATTCTCTGAAGATCTTTTTTATTTCTATGGGACCAGTTGTAATTTTACCTTTGTCATTTCTGATTGTGCTTATTTGATCTTCTCTCTTTTTTATTCTTTTTGCCTTGTTAATCTATTGAGAGGTCTAATCTTGTTTAATTGTTCAGAGAACAAGCTCTTGGATTCATTGATATTTTGAAGAGTCTTTTGCATCTCAGATTTGTAAGTGCTTCTCTAATTTTAATGATTTCTTTTTCTTCAGGTAGGTTTGTGGTTGGTTTGTTCTTTTTTTTTTTTTTTTTTTTTTTGACTAGTGCTTACAGGCACAAAATTAGATTGTTAATCTTAAGTCTTTCTGACTTCTTGATCTGATGAAGGTGTTTAGGGCTATAAAACTTTCTTCTCAAACCTGCTTTAGCAGAGTTTTGGTAAGTTGTGTCCCTACTTTTATGTATTTCAGAGAATTTTTAAAATTCCTTCCTTAATTTTAATGTTTACTCAAGAGTTATTCAGGAGCAAGTTATTTTATTTCCATGTATTTATATAGTTTTAAGAGATCGTTCTGATATTGATTTCTATTTTTATTGCACTGTCTTCCGACTGTATGCTTTGTGTGATTTCTATTTGTTTTAATTTATTTAGATTTGTTTTATGACAAGACATGTAGTTGATCCTAGAATATGTCCCATGTGCAGATGAGAAGCATGTATATTCTGTAGTTGTTGGGTGGAGTGTTCTGTAGATGTATATTTGGCCCAATTGTTCAAGTGTCAAGTTTACATCCAGAGTTTCTTCATTAGTTTTCTGCCTTGATTATTTGTCTAATTCTATCAACAGGGTATTGAAGTCTTCCAAAATTATTGTGTAAGTATATGTGTTTCACTGACCAAGAATAACTTGTTTTATGAATCTGGGTGCTCCAAAGTTGTGTGCATATATATTTAGGACAATGAAGTCTTCTTTCTGGATTATGGTCTTTATCATTAGGTAATGTTTTTCATTGTTTAAAATATATTTTGAATGTACAAAATCCATTGATATGCAACAATGTTAATTTTGGCCAAAGTATCAAGTTGTAGTTACATATTAAGTCCTATTTCCAATGAGTTAATAATAATGTGGTGATGCTTAATTTCTTAACATGGGCGTCTTTGAGAAAAAGAAAGGGAGTGTTGAATCAAAGAGGTCATTATTTTCGTATAATTTCCCTTCCTGATACTGTATGTACTGAGAAATTGAGTTTACTCAACCCCCAAATGATTGAGTCATCCCCATTATTTGTGATAATAATATTAAAGTAATTATTATTGTGATAGTTATTGTTTTATGTCTGGAGTTACCAAGTTAAGGTGATCCATGCCACATAACTATTAACATGTATCATAAATTGAATATATTATGTTTTTACAATCTGTCTTAAGAGAAAGATGATTTGTCAGAAACTTTATATTTTGCATTCACAAACTTTGTAACACAACCCAGAAAATCATTTGGGGAGTCAAATTAGGGCGATTATTCCTGAAATCAACATTCAGTACTGAAAAGCCACATACTTGTCTTCATACATGTTTATGTTGTGATATAGACACGAATGTTGAGCACGTGGCAAGACAAATGACAGAGAATATATTTATACTTAGCTTTGTTGACTTTGCTGATAAAATCACAACTTTGGGGTGTTTATATTATAAATTCTCAAAAAGAGTTTGCCTTTCTATGACAACTTCAGTGAGAGGAGTCTAATAGCAAAAAACTTAATTATTTTTAAAAATAAGGAATGTCATCAATAGCTGGCATGAGGACTGTCACTTCATTCTGAAATTTGAAAAAAAAAAAGTTTTCAATACTTAGAATGCTTGCCTTACCATAGTAGTAACTGAATAAAGGATTAACAATGTGTCTTATAAAGAGTTAATCATGAAGAAAGAATAGTTTTGTATTAGAGTGATAAGCTCATAAAGTTGAGAAGTAACGGACCAATTCTCTGAAATAATACAGGGTCTTAGGATATTTAAAATCAGGTTGAAGCCTTTTATTGCACAGGTAAATATTTGTAGAGTGAGAAATGGCCAGAAAAATGTCACTGTTTAGGTAGCAGATATTCAGAGTTACCTGAGAATCTAAACCAGAAAATAGGAATAGAAATGGAAATTATTAAAGAGCAAACCTTAAAGTGTTGGTTTTAAAATCAGTACAAAATTATACATATCCATAACAGAAAAACAGATAATCAGATCTAAATGTTCAAAATGTAGCCACACCTCTAAGTGAAGAGGGCAGTTAGTAATAGAAGGTACCAGGGAAAAACCAAAAAGTAATTTCCTAAATCCAAAGTAATCAGGCAGCTAGTTTCAAAATGTGGCCATTGAGTATGGTCACTTGAGGTTGAACACAGATTGAATGCCAGTCCCTGTAACTATAAGGAGACAAAACACAACCCCAGCCCTGAAGTAACATGGACATAAAAGAGAATCAAACATCAACCTTTTCAGACCAAGACACAGTTTCTAAAACTGCATTATAAAGCAAGTACTTGACCAATAAAGGTAGGTGGGAACTAAGAGAGTAAATTAGGAAAACAGTGTGGAGCTGATTTGCAGTCACTGCTACTTACACTGGTACGGTTTCCCATTATTAGTATCAGTTTGTGAGGTGCTGAAATATGAACTGTGATGCGGGAGTAAACAAAGAACACCAACACGACAACAAGTGACGACTATTTATTAGGAGCTTGCTAAAGCAGGGAAGTTAGCCACAATCACTTCAGTTTGACAAAGACCCAATGACAGGCAGGAGAGTGGGGAAGTTCTAAAGGTGAATAATAAAAAGTGAAGGCTTTAAGCATGCTCTGATTCCAAGATGTTGGCATGGGGAAGCTGGAGATGGGCTATCTAACAGGAGCCGGCCAAATTATGTGACTGTTTAGAACTGTGTATTTTGTTTTCTCTGATGCTAAGTTGGAAATGGGGGCAACAACTAGGGAAGTTAGCCGGTTTTGCTCAAGCCCTGGTGGCTAATTTGGAGCTGATTGTCACTGAGGTCTTGTTTGGCTTCCTAGGCTGGCTACAGAGGTTGTGTGTCAGAGATCTATTGTCCTATAAGATCTGGCTATGGTGTCTATAGTCAATCTCCCAATGAGTTCATGGCTTTAAATATAGGATGCAGAAATCAAAGGAGAAAAGATAGAACTAATGAGTCACACCCCTGTCAATGGGAAAAGTGTTGGCACACAGTAAGTGGCAATCTGGGAGTTCCTAAACAATAATCAAAAGAGTTTATCCCTAAAAACAATGATGAGAGCCAGACACAATATAATTCTCAGAAGACACCATGTGCAGAGAGATGGTCATAGGAAGGAATGGGGACTAGTAATAAGGCAAATATGAAGAAAAAGAATATTCTTCCATTGGGTTTCAGGAACAGAGTGTGATATTCTTATTGTAAAAATATGTTAAGTAATGCGTATTCTAATTAGCTATATTTAACTATTCTACAATGTCTAAGCACTTCAAAACTTCATGTTGTACTCTGTAAGTACACACAGTTTTGTCTCTCAGTTTAAAATAAACATGAATAAAAACAGATTGTGAGTATTTATGATTATATGGTTGCTAGAGCACTAACCTATCGATTCCTAAAAATCAAAAGAGTGGAACTCGACTTAATGTGTACAGTGAGGGTGGGTTTGCAGAAGAGGCTGACCTAATCCTGGTGGCAAGAACCACATAAATATAGTCCTAGAGAAATTTCAGAAGGCAGGAATTTACAACTCGGCAGACATACAGAGCAATTCAAAACCATTGGTTACGTTTTCCCACCTCATGAAGCTTGGGATCAATTCTGAGAAGGGAATGATTGTGGAGAAAATTCTAGTTGGCATAACTAAACTTTCAGTTACTTTAAAAAAAGACAAGAAAATTCATGAATTCATTGTGTATTACCCTGAAGTGACCAGATTCATTTTCTGTTTTCTGGAAGAAGTGAGGCTTCTAAAGTAACTAAGATCTGTTATATAATTTCTGAAGTTGCATTTTGTAGAGTTGAGTTGATGGGTTGTGGAAGTCATCACCATTATTTATCGTATAAATGCAACATTCTCCTGGTAGGAGGAGGGCTGTCCTTTAGGAATGTGTCGCCACACTTAGTGAAAATAATGCAGTTATCCTAAGTACAAAGAAAAAGAAATTATAAAGAAATGTTTCCTTATACTAATGCCATTTTGATGTTCATAAAGCAGGATTTTTTGGTAATTATAAAATTAATGTAAAAATTTCATAGAAAATTTAGAAACCACAATAATGAAGAATGAAACATAGCTCCTAAAAGATGACCCTCAAATGGAACCTTTCTAAATGATCACTTTTTAGATTTCAGCAAATCTGCCATGATTAGCTTTAGGAGAAGGATTACTCCAGAAAAACACCTCGATCCGCTTTTCTCAGAGTAGAATTTGGCAAACACTAATAGCTAATCTGCTTCTCTCAGAGAGAACTACCTTTCAGATTCATCTGGAAATGCTCTGTCATGTGCTGTCTCCCTTTTGCACAGGAAGACATCAAAAGCTCTTAGAAAGCCTGTGGTAAGCAAACCTGACTAACTTACTTGGATCATCAGGCAATGTAAGCATCACAAGAGAATGGGAGAATATGGCAAAGAACAGAAAGAAGAGAGAGTGCACTAACAGCCCATGTACACTAGCAAGCAGCCCAACAGGCAAGCATGTGTACTTGAGTACAGACCTGAGAACAAGCAACAAGGAGCATACACAGGAAAAGACAGGCTCTAAGAATCGTTAAGTGCTTCATTCCCAAAGAAGAAAATCACACACGGTGACTGATGATTATTTGATGAAAATTTAGAAAGAAAATACAAGGTCTAGTCAGACATTTTGCTTAAATTTAGAAAAATGGGTATCAAAAACTTTAGATAACCAATGAGAATAACTCTATGGTTCGGTTTAAAACTGAATAAAGGGTCAGAAGATATAATTGCAAATACAATAAAAAGCAAAATTCAGAAAATACAAACAAAATTAATCTCTGTAATGAATGAAAGTGAGAGGAATATGAAAAGCCCAATGAGTCCACACAAGGGATTCTATAATTTTTTAAAAGCTTGAGTAATCTACTGGCAGATTGAGTAATCTACTGGCAGATTGAGTAATCTACTGGAAGATTGAAGAATGAGTAATGGATACATGTAAGAATAAGGCACAGAGATTCCGAGCTATTTTTTCAAAGCTTAACTAATGATATGAAATTTAGGAAAAGTTAACAGGAAATAAAAAAAAAATCGTGTATCTCTCCTCCACATAACAAAAAGAGCCATTATTTGCTGGGGACACAACCAATAACATCCATGTAGCTTCTGTCTCCTGGAAAATTACCTCAAATTTACAAAGGGCAGGTTAAAGTTAGGTACAATGTGATCGAAGGCCAGGTTGTTGAAACACTAGAAAGAATCATTTAAATAAGTTTATTACTTTCTCTATTTACATCCCTTTCATTTAATAAAATGAGAAATACTTTCAAACTTCCAAAGGATCATAGAAAACAATTAAAATGGGCAACATTTCTGATTTTTAATAAGGTATAAAAATGGAATAAATAACTAATAAATACAACTTCATAGAAGGCAAATTTCAGAATATACAAACTGGCTAATTAAAATTAATCTTCTGATATATATTAGAAATAATTATGAAATTGTTACTAGATAAACCTGAGGAAGAAAATGGTAAACACTGAGTACACAGGCTTTGTTAAGACGTAGCAGTTCCAGACTGAGTGCCGCTGGAGAAAATTCATGAACGTATATAGATCTGAGCGTTTTCTTCCGCAATCAAATCTTTTCTACTGTTGAAAACCTGTCTGTGTGTACCCAGATACGAGATGTACCCCGTCACAAAAGAACACATGATTCCACATCACTTTTCCTTTCTGGGTCTCTCTTTCTTATTTATATTTAATAATAATCAAATTTCTTGAAATTTGCTCTTGCCTACTTTACTTCATTTATTTGTCTTTCTCTTCTCAGAAAAACCTTCTCATTAAAAGTTCAAACCGAGGTAGGAGGTACTGAGTGACTTTGGAAGTCCGCACTGTCTCATTGCAGATACTACTTAGCTCAGGGCCTGGTGGCTAGACAGGTTCTCTCCTTTCCAGTTGGAGGCCTCTGCCGCAAACATGTTCTGCTAGATCCTCGGTCAGGCCAAGAAGCATCTGAGCTTGATCCCTCTCTTTGTATTTCTTGGAACTGGAGCTACTGGAGCAACACTGTATCTCTTGCGTCTGGCATTGTTCAATCCAGATGTTTGTTGGGACAGAAATAACCCAGAGCCCTGGAACAAACTGGGTCCCAATGATCAATACAAGTTCTACTCAGTGAATGTGGATTACAGCAAACTGAAGAAGGAACGTCCAGATTTCTAAATGAAATGTTTCACTATAACGCTGCTTTAGAATGAAGGTCTTCCAGAAGCCACATCCGCACAATTTTCCACTTAACCAGGAAATATTTCTCCTCTAAATGCATGAAATCATGTTGGAGATCTCTATTGTAATCTCTAGTGGAGATTACACTGATTAATAAATAACTGAAACTTGAAAAAAAAAAAAAAAAGTTCAAACCAAGCAACTACATGTTTATAAATACCCAGCCTGGCACATTCTTCCTCTCCCCTGTGTATAAATCACTTTTAGCTTTTTCCATAGAATTCTCTTTTTGACTCTTAAACTCGAGTAAGAAAGAATGTGTTGGGGCATCTTGTATGACTTTATCAAACCCTTCTTCCTATATGTCATGATAATCTCTTCTCCATTGAGAACAGGTTTGTAGGGAATCCCATTGATGGCTAGTCAAGGTTAGTATGTGTTTTCTAACTTTCTATATTTTCTCAGGACCAGTTTTCAGCAACTTTAGGAAATTTAAAATAGTAGATCATTTATTATTTTAGAATAGACCCTTATATCATTTTCCTAAAGTAGGATATTGTTCACAAGGTACACCTAAAATAAAATTCCAAGTCTTCAGTGTATTAAAAAAGGCAATGTGGGGGATAAAATGACAAATAGTACATATATTTTAAGCATTAGAACCCCACTTTTAACAACACATATCCAAAAACTTTATAATCAAAGGAAACCTAAAATACATTGATAAGTGGCTTGTCACATAGAGACAAATGTTCAGCCTGCAGTAGGAATGTAAATTTTACAAACCAATATAAATTATAAATGAATTTATTCTTGTAAAAATTTTGATGGATACAGCAGTGCATTATAATTCAACCTTAGTTCTTTTTGCTGTTCTTGTTCCCCTCATATACACTATATTGATTTAGGAAAGGAAAAGGGATAGGCTTTTTTTTTTTTAAGTAACATCACAGATAGTAACTATTGTAGGCATCACGGTGATATTATATTATCTCTGCTACAATTTAATTTTGCTGCAGTAGCATGAAAGCAGCCACAAACAAAACATAAACAGGCTGTCAAGGCTGTGTTCAAATAAAACTACTTGCAAAAAGAGACCCCTATAAGCCATAGTTTTCCAAACACTGATTTAGGACTATAAAATGTTTTGGATCTATAAAGAACTATTTATTACTCCTTGATCATTATTGCACCAAAATAATTGTATTCTTGTAAGTGCTGTATTGAAAAATCCTGATATTTTGAAAAATTTTTTTTAAACAATGATGCTATTCCTAAAATATTAAGTATTAGGCTTTTACATATATTTTGTAAAGTTACTACATGTATATGACTGTAGCTTCTTGATACTTGCAGTGATTGTGTTAAGGAGTTGCACAATGTTTAGCCTAGTTTTCCCACCAAAGGATATTTGTTTTTCCTGGGCTACTTAGCATTTTCCAAATAATATTTGATATTCTGGTAAACTTAATAAGGCTCATTAGCTAGACTGTAAGTTCCTTGCACACAGAAGGGAGTATATATTATAACTGTCTGATATACCACATGGTGACTACCACACAATCATGCTTGATGGAACAATCGTTGATTTAAGAGTAATTTTTCCTTTTAGGGCTCTAAAAAGAGCAAGGATCTTCTTTTGTGGGGCAGGAGTTTAGCACTGATGTTATTTTTGGATGACAATAAAAAGAAGGGTATCCATTTTGAAATTTCATGCCACATAAATACAATCACAAAACAGTCGACAAGGTAATTCTAAGGTAACTATTAAAAAATATTGCATTGCCTAATTATGTGTGCCAACTTTTCTGCACTATTCCATCTTTAATTTGTGGCAGGTGTTAATAAAATAACAAAAGCAACAACATATTCCCAATATTTACTGTAAGTCATTTCTACTGGAGAAATATTCATATATATTTCATCTAAATTATCGCAGAATGCAGATTGCTTTGTCCTCCTAATCTGAATTCAGTGTTACAGTTACAATAAGCTTGCCTGTTTTGAAATGCCAAATTGTCCTGATTATTTCTACTCTGGATTTGAATACACATAATGTTCATCCATTAAGAGGCTCACCCCTCAGGCAACTTATTAACTTTGTTTCTGGTGATCTTTTGAAAAATTGCTATACAATCTTCGTGACAACCTTTTAAAATGACTAAAAATTTAAGTTCCAAATAGGTCTTTAAGGCAATTTTATGCATCTGCAAAGGATCATCCTTATGGGCCTTTTATGCTGAGAATAGCTGACTTTAGATATCAATTATATTGTATTTATTTATTGTTATATCTACATGTTGCTTATATGCATATATGCTCATATTTCCTGTGGTTAATTTAAGATTGAATATATTGCTATTCTCCAAAATTGTTTTAAAGTAATTGATAATAAATTTGAAGCAATCAAGAATACATTTCCAGTCAGTCCTTCAAAAAGATAATGTCTCATCTTTGCTTATTTTATAACAAGTGTGCAAGAAAAATAATATTTGCCTTTTTAAATTGGGCGTATTTTTAATTACGTGACTCATTAGGAGAATTTAAATAATTTCTAGTTTTCTCCTCATTATGGTATACAGACTTGACATCAAAGATTTCACTGAAACAATAATTTAAAGCTCCAAATCAGTTTATTGTTTTATATGTATTTGTGTCAATGCAAATGGGCAGAATATGCCAAAGAGAGAGAAGCTTAGGCTGACAAAACTATAATGGTCAGAACTGAGCCACTCTTTCTCCTCCTTGTCAAGAGTGCTTACTTCATAGGAGTGACTGGCAGTTTGGAGGAAGGCCCGAGGCGAATGAAAGAGTTGAGGACAGTTTGGGAGCCCATCAACCAGGCCACAGTGTTATGAAACCTAAGCAACCCGGAAGTCTTAGGGGAGGTGAAAAGAAGAGTAAGTGGCAGGAGATAGGGCTTATTTTTAATATATAAGGGTCCAAATTTGTTATTGTTCATGCATATGTTAAGGTTCATCCTCTATTTGGCTCTGAGAACACACTTTCTAATTGCACTTAATCCTAGGTCACATGTGCTGCTACTGTGTTGAGGATGGATAGCACTGTTTCAACAACTTCAAGATAATTAATTTATTCATTTGTTTATTCATCAATAGGTTCTGTTGAGCATTTCTATATTCCAGGCATGGCGTAAGCACTAGGATGCAGGTTTTGTTTAGTCAGAGAGAGAGAGACAGAAAAGTGAAACAATAATTATAATTCAGTTTGCTCAGGACTATAATATGCACACAGAGATGTCTAAATACAGATGAGGTATCTGCTAACTGGCAGGCAGAGAAGGATTCAGAGAAGAGGTGAATTGAATTCTGAAAGATTTATCTGAATGTACAGGTTTAAGGTTGGTTCTTTAAAGTTTCAAAATTAGTAGAAATTTATCTTTGCATACACCTGCTATATTCAAACTAGTTTTTGTTCTCTATTCCCACAGCAAAATGTGTGCAGGGTTACCCACCGTAAGATAATGCACATTCTCTAATTCCACCTTACAAATATCCATTAAACCTCTTTTTCCCAGAAAACTCCCTAATTCCAATATTATTAAACACATTAATCCATAAAAAAAAAGTTGACTTTCAGATAAGATAATCAATCATCTGCCACTAAATTTTCAACAAATTATACAGGACAACGTATACATTGTAAATAATTCCATAGCTGTACTAGGTATTTCAGAAACAAATTCACCATATACAATATTGAAGAATTCTCTCCTCAATACAGTGTTTATGATACTGATTTAGAAATCCCCCTAATGCCTGAGGCATGCTTTACTGCGTAGAAATGTTCCCACTGATGAGGGAAAGAGAGTTATATGTATTAACCTGACAAAGAGAATATGCACAATGACTTTAAGAGTCAACCTAAAAGCTTACATCTTATCTGCCTCCTTATATTCTGTAGATGCTTGGAGCAAACCTTGAGAAAGAGGAGTTTTATGAACTAAAAAACTGAGCAGTACAAGCAAAAAAAAAAAAAAATAGTGGGAAGTATTTGCCTAGTTACATCAAACTCAAGGGGATGTGTGTTACAGTCGTTATTACCACATTGTGTCTCTATGATTGCACAATTCATTAAGTTTTATTTGCACGTATGAGTTGTCTAGAGTCAGTAACATTGTTAATAATTAATTGTAAATAGGTTTGTGTTTATGTGCAAATAATATATATAAGTTTAAATAATATACAAGCTTATATTAATTTGCATTAACAAAATATTAATATAAAAATAGTTTAAGGCCAGAAAAGATAGTTTCAAGTAGTTAGAAAGAGGATATTAAATATTCCTAATCAAAAAATAATGAAAGTTTGAGATCATGAACACGTTAATTGCCCTGATCTGATCACTGTACACAATATCACAATATCACTATACTCCGTAAGTCTGTGTAATTATTATGTGTCAGTTAAAAACATAGATTAAAAAAACTAGAGCTTATGAACAGGAAATAAATAAGACTACTGGAATTTTTTATTTATTTTTGAAGAGTTAGTACATTGTTCAACCTTGAGACATAAAATATTATATCTATTACCACATTTTATAGCAATGTGCTTTGTGAATAAAATTTTGTTCTGACTTAAAAACACTAGATTTACATATCTCCCTTACTGTGCAAAAGGGCTGCCATAAAGAACCACACCATCTAGATGGTAATTCGGAGTTTCTTCCTCTATTTGTTGCCCTTAAATAGAAATTGCTTCATCTTTCTTCCTTCCGTGCTTTTCAGTACCACAGTCAGTTCTGTTACAAGTCAACAGAGCAGTGAAGATGGTGGTCTATTGTATAGAAAAAGTATAATCCTCAAACAGTTATTTATCTTCATTTTATTTCTTGTTTTGGATAGGAGCAAAAACTTCAACATGGTTTTGTACTTTGTACTTAGATCATGGCCAGAAAGTTAGGAGACAAGCAGAGAATATTTTATTGTCTGCACCAAGCTAGAGATCATATTGAATAATGAAGAGGTAAGTCGAATCTGAAGAACTGACTTAAAATTATAAAGAACTTGATGTTAGTAACACTACTTATTTTGCAAGTATCCAGAATAATTTTAGCAGATGGGAACGATTCCCCACTCCCCGACTGAAGAACAAGAACATCGGTATTCTTGTATTGTAAAAGTGACCAGTCGTGAGTGTAGTTTGTAATCATATTTTTAAATGCTTATTTCATTTTTAATGATTAAATTGATATGCTGGTGTTCAATTTCTTTTGAAATTTTTTTAATCCATGCAATCT
The DNA here is from genome assembly GCF_003255815.1 of Theropithecus gelada. Lineage (NCBI taxonomy): Eukaryota > Metazoa > Chordata > Mammalia > Primates > Cercopithecidae > Theropithecus > Theropithecus gelada. The sequence goes on from NC_037686.1 coordinate 61,099,624, forward strand.
GACTTTGAGAACCAACTACTATATATCCCCTTTCAAATAAACCAGTGTTAAATTGAAGAAAATCTTTTTCCAGTAAGACCCAGATTTAACAGAGTAGGTAAACTAGGAATAAAAAAGACAAAATCTTCAAATGGTAGAGGCTGAGAAGGTCAGAGGAGGAAGATCTCAGAAAGTCATGGAACGGCAAAATAAAATATCTTAAAGTAAGTAGTGCCTTGGAAAGTAGGAACTGTGGTTCTCTTGGAGAAACGGGGCTTGGACAAGTCTCCTTGAAGCTGGCTGAGGGCTGACAGAAAAAGAACAGACTACCCAGAGAGACCAAATGTAGAGCCTTTATTAACAGAGGACAGAGCACTTGAGCCATGAACACTGAAACAGGAGACTCTCACATTTCCTCTTCTGCCCAGGTAAAAGCACCTAGTAATGCATGGGAAGAGATAAACAATTGTCATATAACCCTCCTATAGCTGATAAAAACATACAAGAAGAATGTGAAACCAAACAGATGAAATGTTTAACTAATTTTACCAAAAAGCTAAGAGAAATGAAAAATAATACAAATAACAAAAACAAAAGGGCTCAGAGTTGAGAAAATCAGACAAGAAACATATGTTTAAAGGAAAACTGATATACTCAGAGGAAAAGCTATGAAATGAAAAAATTTCAACATTTCATAAGTGGAAACTAAAAGGCATATAAAGATCAAACTTATAGCATAAAAAGTGAGGTAACTAAAAGAGAATAGAAAAGTGGAGGAAATAAGCATGAGCAAAAAATAAATGAAAAACCTTCAGGGTGAAAAATCAGTGATATAGGAGATGGCCAAAGAAGGTTGTATTAGGACTGGCTACATGATTTGTGGGGCCCAATACAAAATGAAAATATGGCATCCTTGTTCACAAAGTAGGAAAAAAATGTCACATCCTTGTTCACAAAGTAGGAAAAAAATTACCGTTACAGGTATTATAACATGAAGGTTTTACCATTTCTCTTGAGGTCTCTTTCTCAATCAGTGATGGTGTTTTTTATTTGCTACTTAATGTCATGTTCCCCTGGGCATGGGGATGCTGGTGAGGTCACAGCAGACCCTCACAGCGCCTGGCAGCCATCAGGCATCTTATTGATAGTGGTCCATTGGGTGGGGTCCCCTGCTTTCCAGTCGCTGAACCAATAAGCTGCCTAGGTGGGTAGTGAAAATCCAACTTGACATCACTTTTCCCCATAACCAGTCATTCTAACTGGCAGCAGAGGGGTTAATGCAAGAGTATGCTACCACCTTGCCAGACTCACTGGGTAACTTGGAAGGTTGGCAAGAGGCTTACCCAGCCAGTCGCCTGCCCAATGCCCCATGGTGTTTTTGGTCCTGCCACACTCCAAGATCCAGAGATGCATGTTTCTGATGCTGACTTTCTCTGATCCTGCTCTGTCTGATTAGTCCCCTGCTAAGTGCTGGGACCGCATCAGTCACTTGGTGTGTGGGTAGAGATGGCTGGGCTGTGCAGGGGAAATAGCAAGATGGAGAAGCTGATGGCCAAGAACCCATCCCAGGGAGTCAACTGAGGTTTCAGGGGCCCTATACATTCTTCATTGTCCTGTCTGACTTCACTTATTCAATACAAAGTAAAACACAGAATCATTAAGACATCAAAGACAGCCAAATGCCAAGCACGAGGTCCTTCTAAGCATGGGTTTCTTCAAAATTGCATTGATTGAACACCCACGAAGCTGGTTCTAAATGGATTTTAATAAGTGGAGTCCCCAAAACAGAAAAGCAGGGAACTAGGACACAATATGCACTTAAGAGAGTAATTGTCTAAAACCTTACCAAAAATAATTGAACATGCATACAAGAAGGCAGAGGGTGTAAATGAGAAATCAGCCCATGATATTCAACAGTAAGACACAGATTCAGCAAATCTTCCCAAATTTCTCCTAAGAGTAAGAAAATCAGATTGTCATCAGATTTCTGACAGCAACATTTTATGCCAGAAGGCAAAAAAATAATATTTACAAAATAGTCAAAGAAAGAAAAATGTAACTCAAGGATTTTAGATTCAGTTAGGCTGTCCTTCAATAATAAAGGGCACAATAAAATCAGTTATAAATATGCAAAATTTAAAGGAATATGTGTACCCATGAGCCTTCCTAAGGAAAGGATTAGAAAATGAATTTGTGGGAACCAGAAAAATTGGTAGAAACTGTGGCATGTCTATTTTGTTGTGGTTTAAGAAAGCTGGAAAGGGCATGATGGAAGTTGTATTATTTGCCTAGAGGTAGTACAAATCACTGCTCCTCACATTTGGTTACCAATTATCATTAGTCAAATGGCTTCAATATCCAGCATTGAGAACAGGACTTGTGTCTGGCTACATTTCTATGATTTAGAATAAATGTAAATGAATAATTCATGACCAGCCAATATGCTAGGCCACACAGGATTTTTTAAATTGTCCCTGTCATCTTGTCAATGTTTGCTTTACTTATTTTGAGGCTATTCTATTAAGTATATAAAAGTTTAGAACTCTATCATCTTTGCACATTTAACATTTTATCATTTATTACTTTACCAACTTGTTAAATTGCTTTAATTGTTAAAATATAAACATTGAAGTAAACATTTTTTTAGAGTACTATGGAACTCTGAGACTTTACACTATGTCATAATTTTAGATGAACTGTGGTGTTACAGTGAGATTCTTCTTAACAGATTCCCACTCATTTGTGGAAACAAAAAGTAAAACAATTGAACTCATGGAGATAGAAAGAGAAATATTTTAAAATGCTCTCTCCTGCAAAAAGTTTATATTTTATTATATTGGCTAGAACACATAAACGTGTACAAGATGTCAATTAAACTTCCGAAGTACAGGATATAAGAAAAACACAATGCCAGTTAAACAATGGGTCTAAATTATAAGCAAAAGTCTAATAAATTATATTTATATTGTTAAATTAAGGAGCTTCATTCTACACTAATTCTCCAAATATATGTATACCCTTTCTGTACATAGAGTTAAAATATTCAAGCATACCCTAAATAGATACACACTTTTTGACTTGTATTTGTTTTAGAAAAAATAATTATGATTACTGTATAGCCTTCAAATACATGACTGGATTTTTAAAAAGAGTTTAAGTCAAATAAATTACTCACTAATCATACTTCTAATGATTTCCTCATGGAATGATATTTATAGAAAATGTCAAAAGTATTAATTTGCCAAAAGAAAAATTAGTAATGCTTCTTAACTCACTATACATTCATTCTAAATCAAGCTGATTTATGTTCATAAGAAAATACCATGTACATTATATTTCAGAAGTGCAAATAGTTCCATGAGGCAATGTGATACTGGTTCTACTGAGTAAAAACAATAAAAACAAAGGATCGACTTCATAATGTGAATAACTATTTGACATTATATATTGCAATCTCCATCTTCAATTATAGCCTGAAATTTGATTTGAAATTCATACTTCTTTCAATCTAAAATAATACATTTTGACAAACTGCTATGTTTAATCTCTTTATTGTAAATAAGGGGGAATGTTATATAACACAAAATATTAAAGTTATTCTGTTTTCATGTTCAGTGAAGTATTGCATTTTTATATTTTTCCTTAGTATGATATTTGGAAAAACAAGCAGAAGCACAGAATTATTTGAAAAATGATATGTTGTCACACAGTTTGTATTTATCTTAGTAAAAACTATGTCTTGATGACTGTATTAGTCCATTTTGTGTTGCTATAAAGGAATACGTAAGGCTGGGTTTATTTTGCTCACAGTTCTTCAGGCTGTACGAGAAGCATGGAACCAGCACTTGCTTCTGATGATGGCCCCAGGCTGCTTCCACTCATAGGAGAAGGTGAAGGGAAGCCAGGAGGTGCAGAGATCACATGGCCAGAGAGGAATCAAGGAAGGTGGAAGGGGAGCAGTGGCAGGCTCTTTTTAAACAACTAACTCTTGGGAACTAACAGAGCGAGAACTCACTCACTCTCACCCAGGAGAGTATTAATCTCTTCATGAGAGATGTGCTCCCATGACTCAACCATTAGGCCCCACCTCCAACTCTGGAGATCAAATTTCAATATGAGGTTTGGGAAGACAAATATCCAAACTGTAGGAATGACTATATATATATATATATATAAAAATTAAGCTACATTGCTACAAAGAAACATATTTGTAGTAATATGATACAACTTAGAATGTTCCAGTTAATTAAATGTAAGTAGATGTAAAAAGTTTATTGCTTCAATATAATTAATCTTTCCTAAGGTGTTCCAGCCAACAAAATAAGTAGTAAAGTAGTATAGTAGGTGAGATTTTGTTAATAGAATGACAAACTAATTCATAAACAATATCACATGTTTTATTTTAACGTAATTATTGAAAATATAACTCTTCCTCCTGATGGAAATAGGATATTACAGGGAGTGATATGGACATTATAGTCACCCAATATCTGAATCCTTTCCTATGCATGGTCAGCAAACTTATTTGGCTCACTCATTTTTCCATTTATAAAAATAAACACCAGAGATTCTTTTTCTTCATAACCCTCAACGTCTAGCCCAGGCCAAATGAGGGGTCAGTGATGTGAAGAAGCAGCAAAGCTGTGAGAACTTCATTTTGGCTAGAGTGCGACAAGCACCACATTTCATGGAAAGCAGGCAAACGTAATGGAGTGGGACTGGTCTGGCTGTGACAGAATCAGGTAATGGCTTTAGATTTTCAAACTACTCTTATGTCTTCTTTCGATAAGAGTCTGTTCATGTCCTTTGCTCATTTTTAAATGGGATTACTTTTTTTCTCTTGTTGACTTGTTCAAGATACTAATAGATTCTAGACATTAGTCATTTGTGAGACACATATTTGCAAATGTTTTCTCCCATTCTGGAGGTTGTTTGTTTACTCTTTTGACTGTTTGCTTTGTGATGCAAAAGCTCTTCAGTTTAAGTCCCATCTGTCTATTTTTGTTTTGGTTGTATTTGATTTTGAGGTCTTAGTCATAAATTATTTGCCTAGGCCAATGTCCAGAAGAGATTTTCCTATATTTTTTTCTAGGATTTTTATAGTTTCAGGTTTTACATTTAAGGCTTTAATCCATATTGAGTTAATTTTTATGTGGTAGGAGGTAGGGGTTCAGTTTTATTCTTCTGCTTATGGCTAGACAGTTTGCCTACCACCACTTATTTAAAAGGGAATCTTTTTGGCAACATTATCAAAGATCAGTAGGTAATATGTATTTGGCTTTATTTCTGGGTTCTCCATTCCATTTCTACTGGGCATCTATCCAAAGGCAAAGAAAATATTTATCAAAATGAAACCTGAACTTGTATGTTAATCACTGAAGTATTCATAATAGCAAAACTAGGGAATTAATCTGAGTGTACATCAAAGGTTGATTGGATGAAGAAAATGTGATATACATACACTATTTATACTATGTAGCAATAAGAATAAATGAAATATTGTCCTTCACAGCAACATAGATGGAGTTAGAGGCCATTATCTTAAGTGAAATAACTCAGAAACAGAAAATCAAATACTGCAGGTTCTCACTTAAAAGTGAGCTAAACGATGGGTAATTATGGGCATAAAGATGGAAATAATATACATTGGAGACTCCAATGTGGGGTGGTGAAGGGGAAGTGGGATGGCAGAGAGGGTTAATAAATTACCTATTGGATACAATGGTCACAATTTGGATGATGGGCTCACTACAAGCCTAAACCTCATCATTATGCAATATATTCAGTAACCAACCTGCACATGTACACCCTGAATCTAAAATAAAATTTTTAAAAAAGCAGCAAATGAACAATGAAAATTCTTCTATGGCTTAACACATTCCCTGTCGGTGACTAGAGAAGATGCAAAGAATGCTCCAGCCCCTGAGAAATGTTCTTTGGAAAGTTCTGTTGGTTTTCAGAATCTCAGTCAAAAATGTTTGAGTACCACTTAGGGCTTCAGTTCTAGCAAAAATTTGAGTGAAAATTTATTTTAAAGGTGTTGTTTTGCTTTATATGCCAGACATAAATTAGGAAAGGTTTGAAAATGTCAAATGCCCTTCATAATCACCAAAGCTGTGAAGTACAGAATCATGGAAAATGTATACTTTGGGGTCAACAATTCTTTGAACCTGAATTTGTACAGAAAAATGTATGCCTATTCCCTCATGGGCTTCACTTACAATACTCTATTGTGTGTTCAGAGCCTTTCCTCTATTATTAGTTCTAAGAGAGTATCTCCTAGATCTTTTGCAATTATACATTAATTAATGTATTTCATACATTGCTACAATACAGACCAGAAAACCACTTAAAAATACTTAAACCTCAGATTTCTACACTCCTATAATATTTGGGGGATGCTCCAGTGGATCTTGCAGTCTATTTGAACTGAAGAGAATGTGCTGTGTCTTAATGTAAGGAATACAATCTGGCTTTTCAAGTATCTTCCATCTGACAACATCTGAGATAGATGCATTAATGTATAATTGCAAAGGAACCAGAAGGTGCCACTCTGGAACTAATCATAGAGGAGTGGCTCTGAACACACAATAGAGTATTGTGAGTCTAAAGAGATTAATTTACAAATTAGAAATCTAATGGCTGAGGATATTACATTGCTATAATACAGACCACAAAACCACTTAGAAGCACTTCAACCTCAGATTCCTACACTCTTTCTATGGTATTCCTATGATGCTCCAATTGAATAGCAATCTATATGTACTACAGACAATGTGCTATGTCTTATGTAAGGAATACAATCTGGCTTTTCAAATGTCTTCCATCTGACAAGAGAGAAATTTTTAAATTTAAAAAACTGAAAAGAAAAGCGTGTTATATATGAATGACATAGCTGTATTCTTTTTGAAGACATTCCAAAACTAACAGAATAATTAAAGGAAGTAGCTGAGAAGAGTTAACATAAAATATCCAGAAGTAAAGAATGTTTCACACAGTTTTAAAAAATTAAAGCAAAGAATGATCAAGAATGGCTGAAAAGGAGGTAGGTATTCCTACTAAAGAAGAAACCATGATAATGTGTGCCGTATCATATATGCATATTCATGTTTTATCTAATGATCTGCTTGCTCTTTCTCTTCACCCATCAGATGCCCTTCCCTACCCTTACCCCTGCCAATACAGCACAAGCATACTAGCAGAGGAACAGGACACTTGATCAATTTTCACTTACTTAGCATATTGAGATGGGTCAGAGTAATTAACTACAATTTGGGTCTTGTCAGGACACCTACTTTAGCTTGGAAACTGCTGCACCCTCACTCTAATTACCTCATTGATCATCACCTCCCTGTATACTTACACTATGTCGGTAATGAGTGGGCAGCTGTTAAAACCATTAGGCAAAAAATCTGCCTGAAAAATTAGCCTCATTTAAGGCTTCAAATGACATTATGTGCAAATGACATTCTATCAATTCGTAAAGTATACAAAGTGCTTCAGATAAAAGTCTTCTCTGGGTAAACACTCAAAATAAATTTAAAGGGCAAAAGTCATCGTTTTAGTCTTGCTGGGGATGGTGTAATTATAACAGGAACTGATGACCAATTTGAAAGTATCATGGATTGAACTACCATCCTTTAGAAACCTCGTACCCACTTCAAGTCAAGGAGAGTTGTGGCCACTCTAACTTAAAAAAGGCCAGAATAGTAGAGAAAGATTTTCCAAAATGGCCCTAAACCATCAAATGGAGGTCTCTGACCTTGCACCACCAAGATCCTCAGACATTGAGCCAAGCATTCAGTACAATTGCTTTAGATGCTAAGAACAGTTGTGAATATTTTATGATAGAGGTTCTCACAACTTTCTGCATGGTAGTGATAACAGCTGGATGTACGTATGTCAGCCACAACCTGCCCTATCTCAGATCAATCAAATTACATTTTTAGTCATTGGGACCTTGGCATGAGTATTTACTGCATCTCATCTGATGAGCAGCCAGGACTGAGAATATTACTTAAGATTGACTAAAACTAAACTCAAATACCTTTGGCTAAACTTAGTGACCACAATGCATTACCTAATAGAAGTCAGGAACAAATATCCCATTAATACCACATCTTTTTACTTTCCATCCATTTAGTTTTAAATATTAAAATCTCATTTTCCAGAAGTAAAAAATACATTATCAAGGATAAATCAGAATCTTCATCATAGAGAATGATTTTGAATTCACTTTTTGGGTAAGGCAGTTGAAGAAACTGAGTGGTTAGGAGGTCAACAGGTGAAAGAAAATGAAAAGGGAGTAGATTTAGTATTAAATCTGCTCAGTAATGTGCGGACTCCTCTCCTCTGCACAAACTAAGTACACACCAATCAAAATCCTATAACCAGCAGCCTTAACACAGCCAGTGTAGAAAATTAGCTTCTGAAGGTTAATGTTCATATTAGGCCAGATATAAGCAGACTGACTGAACAGAGGAATGGCAATGGGGCCATTTTCCTTTTAATTTAAGGGAGTCCGTGTTCTTCACGTTAATGAAGAATTCACCCAGAGATTAATGTGACCAATCTATTCATGTTTTTCTGGTTATCATTTACATTTCATTTATGGGGAAACCAATTAAAATAACTTTGATAAATCGAAATCAGAATCTACCCACCATGTTTAGCATTTTAAAAAAAGTCTCTCATTTAGTTGACATACTTAAACACTGAGCAATGTTTTCTTTAAAAAACCTATGGACATTTCCCAATTTTCAGCACCACAAACATAAAAAGTAAATTACAACAAACACACAATGTTAATTTCAAGCTCCATTAGAAACACAGGGTGGGGAAAAGCTACTGTTTTCCAATTGATAATGATAAAATTAGTAAGGAACAAAATCCCATTTAAAGTCTTAAAAGGGGATTGCAAACAAAAGGCAGCAAAGAAAAAAAAATTCATCTATAAAAAACTATTTGACTATCATTTTAAGGGACATTATCTCACTTAATGGAAATAGATAGCACTCAATTTGATCAGTTTCCATAAAATGAGGTAATGTGCTGTAAAAGTAAAGCATTTGTAGGGAAAAAAAATTACAGTTTAAAGTTTGATGCTAACTAAATGCTAAAACCCTGTATAATATCATTGCGTGTTGATGTATTCAATGCTATGTTCCACTGCAAGCCTAAGTTACTCAAGAGATAAGGTTTTATCAAAGTAAGTAAGTTTAATTGCTCTATTTAATAGGTATCTAAACTATTTCTTCAGCTTATTTCTCTAACTAATTATCTGGATAAAGTGGAGGATAAAATTTAGTATGAAAGAAATAATTAAACATGAATAACTATGTTACAAAGTGATATTTATTTTCAGCTGACATTAATAATTAACATCTATTATATAGATCTTTGGGGAAATTTTCATTCTATACCTCATGTACCTTAATCATACACTTCAGTGTGCATTTCAAAGATGCACATTCTCTATGTTCAAAAGGCATTCTCAATATACTATTCTTTTTTAAATAAAATAAAATTTATAATACTTCAGAGACTAACAGTGTTAAACAGAATGGTGCTAGGAAACTTATACTGCCTGAACTGAGGATGGAACCATCCAGTGACCTTTATAATTAATGTAATTGGTGAAGTCTCTTAGACAGTGGAAAGATGCTACAGTGTATCAATATCTTTAGTACTAGGAAAACTCTACCTTCTCACAAATTGCATATATAACCTTTATTCAATAAAGTATGCTGATTTAAAATGCTTACAACTAAAAATGCTTTATTTTAAAATGGTCGTTCATATTTTATTCCACCTTAAATCTAAATTTTTAGTTTTTTAGAAAACTCAGTTTAAGACAGAAAGAATATAGCATTGGCTATTAGGTGATATTGACTTTCTTTATATTGACTTATTAAAAGGATGCCAGACTAAAATAAATTTTATACTTATTCCCTACTGCATAAACTTCATGAACATACAGACTGTGTTTCTTATTTAGTAAATATTCTATTGGGTGATGCAAGTTTCAAGTTTTGGTAAGAAAAGCACCCTCTGATTACTTCTAAAGGGAAAAAAAAATGCAGACTAGTTGATGCAATTTGCTTATTTTATAATATGTCAAAATATTTGCGCAGTATTTTCTTTTTTTATTTTTATTTTTATTTATTTATTTATTTTGAAACAGGGTCGTGCTCTGCCATCCAGGCTTGAGTGCAGTGGTATTATCATGGCTCACTGCTGCCTCAACGTCCCGGGCTCAAGTGATTCTCCTGCCTCAGCCTCCCTAGTCGCTGGGAGTACAGGTTCTGCCACCATGTCTGGCTAATTAAAAAAAAAAAAAAAAATCTAGAAATGGGATCTCCCTATATTATTTAGGCTAGTATTTTCAATTATGTAAATACTTTATAGATCCTGTATTTCCTGTGGTTTTTGTCTTTTTGTTTATTTGTTTGTTTTTTCTGTGTTTTACTTCTCAGAAATCTGATGTTATTTTTTGTCTCAATCCTATTAATTAGTGAAGAAAGAAAGCAACAACTAAAATATACGTATTTATTCTAATCAGTTAATTTTGATCAGGTCCAATATTTTCAAGGGTCCCTAAAGGTATATATCACTCTTGTTTGAAGAACTTGCATAAATTCTCACTTTTTCAGGTTCCCATATGCTTTAGTGTCTGTCTTTAAGGTAGTGTTCCAAACTGCAGGTGTGACTTCAGGGTGAGGAAAAAGCACGTGTCCTCAGCTCATGTTTTCCACTAGCTCCTCATTAGTTGGCTCCAAGATCTGGTGGCCACCAAGATTTGACTGGATATATAAAACTTTTTTGGAGAGGAATGTACAATCTTGTGGTACTCACTGCTAGAATTTGCTTTCTCATCAATTGCTACTGATCTCAAAGTTCCCAGACACTGTAGATTCTTCCCAGTTTCATCACTGTACCAGCAGACTGACCTTCTCAGAACCGTAAAGCTGTGACTCAGAGGGTGCCAAAATGTTGATATCTCAGGGCACTATGAGTTGGCCACAGGGAATCAGGAAATGCTATTAGTATTATTCTGTTCAACTTTAGTAAACATCTCTGCAACATCCTTTCTTTCCTCACTTTGTTAAAGAGGTCTCTTGTGTTTCTCCTACAGATTTCTTCTGACACGTTCATGGGAGTATGCCATTATTCCACCATTCCCAGACCTCCTTTACGCATGATATTTCTAAAACCCATCCATGTTCAGGCCTGGGGGTGGGACTGGGAGTGGTTGGAAAAGCAGGCATTGCCTTCCCTCATATTTTTAATCTTCTTCAATTGATTTAAGCCACATTCACCTGGAAGTATCAAAAAAAATGTATGCCATCAGGAGCAGTATATAAGAATACCGTGAGCTCTTTTGTGACCACTATAGCTGAAGGTTGAAACTCTAAAGCACTAAAGCACTTTGTAGTTATATTATGTGGAAACCATGTAGGCAAGATGGGGCCCCACATTCCTCCAAACAGGGCCACCAAACTCCTAAAACTTGGTGAAGTTTCCCCCAAGCCTCCCAGAGTAAAGGTCAAAATATTGTTATGTTTATAGTAATAACTAAAATTTCCTTACTTCATAAGAATAGCACAAATATTCTGGCCTTTTAAGATGAAATTGTATCAAGCTATCTGGTAGAGAAAATCATAAAGCACCTTTAAATATCCCTCAGCTCCAGTCCCTCTGATGCCCAGGAAGTCACTGAGGTACAATCACTTAACACTGGGCTCACTGCTCTGAGAATAAAAGCAGCGGTTTTGTTTTCCCATGGTGGAAAGTCCCGGAAGGGAAAGCAGAACTGCTTTATTTCTGGTCTGCAGTGTCCTGACCCATGCTGTGTCCTGCCTTTATATCCACTATGGGTGGTAGTTCCTTAGTCCTGAAGCAGCTGCTTATGCCCAGTGTCTTACAGAGTCCTAGGCTTCCTCCAACAGATTTTGCCATTTGACTCTGATGAGTGTTCCTTTGTCCAGTCTAAGACAATATCTACTCAATTGCAAACACCTGGCCAGCCACAATCTCTTAGCCAAAGTATCACCTTTTGACTCTGTTCACTGGTTCAGTATTTCCAGACATGTTTGAATCCAACTTTTAACTCGATTGGATCAACTATATTGTAATTTGCTATTTTAGCCCTGATTGATAATTGTTTTAATATGTTTTTTAATTCCATTTAATTGAGAGTAAAAATGTTGAATATCAATTCTTATGAATATTTAAGAAAGTGGAGTTCTCCAAGTCATAAAATATAAAAGTAGAAAGATGGGTTTTATCCTTAATTGATGATAATTTTAACATGTTTCTCAAGTTTTCAAATATTTAAGAAACAAAAGTTCTTCAAGTTTTTGCCCAACACACACATACTTAGAATAAGAATGCCAAGACAGTTGGCTTACAGATTAGAAAAAAAAGGCATGAAATGATTTTTAAGTGCAATTAGCATGATTGCCTACATAGAAGATCCAGAAGAATTTACCATAAAACTTGCAGAATTAGGTGAGTCTAGAAAATTTGCAATACACACAACAAATTTAAAACAACTGTATTTTACCTATACTATCAATAAATAACTTGACAACCAAATTTTAGAAGTAACATTATAACATGATCAAAGCACATGGAACTTTCAGGAATAAATCTAATAAAAATGTGTGCAAGATTTTGCCTTCTCTCTTTTTCTGAAAGCCATTTATTTCTGGTTTTATTTACAACTATAAGAAAACACTCTATTATAGAATATTGCTTTTTAGCTTAGATATATCTGTTTAAATACAACTACATATAACAAGTTAGACATTTAATGAAACTTTCTTATAACAAAAGAAAATCAAGCTTATAAGGCGAAACTAAACCACCTAAAAACATATTCTGTTGGCCAGGCGTGGTGGCTCATGTCTGTAATCCCAGCATTTTGGGAGGCCAAGACAGGCAGATCATGAGGTCAGGAGATCGAGATCATCCTAGCTAACATGGTGAATCCCTGTCTCCACTAAAAATACAAAAAAGAAAACTTAGCTGAGCGTGGTGGCGGGTGCCTGTAGTCCCAGCTACTCGGGAGGCTGAGGTAGGAGAATTGTTTGAACCTGGGAGGCAGAGCTTACAGTGAGCCGAGATTGCACCACTGCACTCCAGCCTGGGTGACAGAGCTAGACTCTGTATCAGAAAAAATAAATAAATAAAAAGAAAGAAAGAAAAAAGAAAAACATATTCTGTTGCTTTACTTAATACGCTCTAAGTGTATTGAAAACCTCCTTACAAATTTTCTATATATCATGTAACTTCAAAAAAAAATAGAGATTTGACCCATTGACATAAAAGCATGGGAATCATATCCAATGTATCTTCCACAAAATGTGAGCGCCTTTGGATAATGAATGATGCCTAATTCATATTTATTTGACCTGAATTCAACACATTTTTTGGATCATGGAAGGCACCTAATAAACCTTACAATAATTCATTGCTTTGCAAGTAACATTTTATATTCAAATATATTATTTAAAACTTTGAACTACTCTATAACGTAGTGTCACACTTGAGTTATTTGGTTATATGTTAGTCATTTGTCATTATCCCCGTTAGCTCTGAGAGTGCCCATGATGTGCTTTAAAGATGCTTAACTGACGTCTGTTGACTAAATAATTGAAACAGTGGTCACTTTGGCTAATCATCATTAATAACATTATATGTTTGTATTAATTTGTTTTCAGACTGCTATAAAGAACTATCCCAAACTGGGTAATTTACAAAGAATAGAGGTTTAATTGACTCACAGCTCTGCATGGCTAGGGAGGCTTTGGGAGACTTACAATCATGGTGGAAGACAAAGGAGAAGCAAGCACCTTCTCACATGGTGGCAGGAGAGACAGAGTGCTGGGGAAATTGCTGCTTTTAAACCATTATATCCTCTGAGAACTCGCTTTCTATCATGAGAACAACATGGAGGATATTGCCTCCAGGATCCAATCACCTCCCACCACGTCCCTCCCTTGACACCTGGGAATTAGAATTCTGGAGGAGACTTGGGTGGGGACACAGATCCAAACCATATGAATGTTAATCTAGACAGAAAAAATGTCTACAGTTGCTGTGAGCTTCCTTCACAAAATACAGAATAAAATTAAAAAATAAAAGATAGGGAACATTTCAAGATTGAAGAAACTCTTAGAAACTCTCAATCAATTTTCAAAGGAGACTTGACATGGCAAAGGTCAGGAAGTCAGGGAGGGAGGCAAGCTGTCTGAGTCACAGAGAGTAAAATGTCAAGTAGTAGTAGGGCATAGATATTGAGAGCTAAAATCTTATGAGAAAATAAGGTCAAGCAACAAGTTTTGGTAACAGGGAGCAGAGGGATGGAAAAATATTGACAAAAGTCCAAGTAGAAGGTGTAAGGAATGTGCAAACATCAGGACTACAATAAAGGGGTGGCATAAATTTTTTATAGTGTTTCTCTCTGACTTCTTAGAAATGCAATGACCAACTTAAGTTAGTAAACATCCCGAAACCTGGAAAATTCAGCCAAGTTGAGAGACACTTTCTCTCGTAGTTTATAATGTCAATATATGGAGGAAACAGTGTTTGAGGTTGTTCTTCCCTGCAATTAACTGTTATAAACTATTTTATAAAAATGCCTTAGTTTTGAACAGGTGACAATAAAAACACATAGTGAGAACTTTTCAATTGCAAAGTCATGGAGCTGTACATGAGCAAAGAATTTGGTCCTCTAACTGTTAAGCATTTAAAAAGAAAAATATTTTAATAATTATGGGCAAACTCTTATTAAATGGAGGAGAAGAGTCAGTTAAACCAAGCACCTGCTGTATATGAATTAAGTATTAATGTAACTTTTATATTTATAGCTATTGCCAATTTCTGTTGACTTTACCTCAGCAGCATATATCACCATTCCTATATATCCCACTTTCAGATTCTTTCAAAAATTGTTTTCTAAAAGGTTGTTAGACTAATTTTCTGAAGAACAGTGTTTTTAAAAATCACTTTTTTGCTGAAAAGCATGTGTGGCTCTTCGGTGACTAATAGAAGGTGTTCCATGACCTGGCCCTAGCTAATTAATCACAGGTTATTCTCCTGTTCATTTCTACTTACTTTATATTCATTACAAATTTCATGGTTTTCCGTTATTCCCCCTAGCTTTCCCAACCTGTGCTTAATGCTCTCTCTTTCTACTGATCATTTTATTATATCCAATTCTCATTTGCCCTTAAATCTCATCTGGAAGTCTCACTCTCCATAAAATTGATTAAGTATTACCAACATTTAAGGAAACCATATAATGTTTCCTTAAATCTAAAATATCTATGAATGTTTTATACGTTGCATCTGCTATAAAGCTCATCGCAGAACCTTGCAAATACTGTTCAATGTGAAATTACGGCAAATAAGTGTTTGACTCAAATCATATGGCTTTTAATTTTGTACAGCTCTTCATTTAATGTCCTGCTTAATTTCTGTTCATTTTGTTAATAATAGAGTGCTGTCTATTTCAGCATGTCTTATCTTAGATTATCTGTTAATGAATCTCATAAAACATTTTGAGTACCTTGAGAACAAGGCTTAGGACTAATATAGGATCGTATCCCCAATCTATCTCACTCTATTCCAATAAGTCCTACAATGTAAGCACTCAGGAAATGCTTAATAACTGCATGAATAAATTTCCTGCCGACAATGTCTCATGAATAACAACGTCATTTCAGAGTATTAGATCCAAAAATAGACAGGAAGTTCAAAGAGTAACAAAAATTCCTGGCTAAATAATTTAAATCCTTTTAAAATTGGTTTTTAACTTCTCCTGTTGTGGAACATGGGTTCTTTAATCGTTATAGATTACAGTGCTGTTTGCTTTCCAACCAGGTATAATGGTAATCATTTACATGTTTACACAGCAGAAACGTTCTTAAGGTAAGATTCTCTATTGTCCACATAGTTTTTCTTTAACGTTTAGAAACTACTTATATATGTCTGATAATCAGTGCTAGTGAATGACAAAACTAATAAACATATAGTATGTAATAAATATGAAAAAGTTATAAAATCATTCAGTTTGGGTTGATAAATTCCCTTCCTTACTCCTATCAGTTAGAAATTGTTCTAACTAATTTAATGATTTACTGTATAAAATAATAGCCTATAATAATGTTGGCAAATTTGGTGAAAAAATTATACATTCCAACCCCTAATGTTATGGCATTTAGCAAAAATTATGTAATTCCACAAATGTTTACGATCTTAAGGTCAAGTCATCAACACAGAATTGAGACTCATTAATGTACAGAATTTTTATATCCATTTTTCCCTTTCTTTTTTGATATTGCCATTCTTTGGTTATCAAGACTCAAAATATTAGCATTTTTGTTCTCTCCCCATTTTCCTAACTTACCTTCTTTTAAAATTTAACACATTTCTTAGAATTGCTCCTAATTCTTGTACAATCAACTGAATCCACACCTTTCTTAGTTCATAAATAAGATACTGTAAAAACATGCTTAATTTATCTTCATTTTTCTTCAGTTTGTTGTTGGTATGTTGATAATTCTTAAATTCTGAAAGTGCAAGTACAATTCAAAAACATACAAAGTTTACCTCTTGTTCCTATTACTCATATTCTGTATATACCTGACATCATATCTATCTTCAGGCTTATGTTAACATCTTTGTTTTACTCTTTTCCTTGCATTAGCAGTAGGTTTAGCTACAATTGATAAGGAATTTAAAGTATCAGTTGTTTGAATAAGGGAAGTATAACTATTTCTCATCTGAAAGTCTAAGTATTTCTCAGTGGGTAAACCTATCCCCAACAAGAAAATTAAGAAGCTGAAGAAAGAGGCTGACATATCAGGCTTTTCGGGGGGGGGGGGAATATATATTATATATATATATATTTTTTTTTTTTTTTTAACTGGGATTTACAAACAGAAGCCATGTCCATGTCCGTGTCTTGGGAGTCAGTGAGACAGGATGGTGGATCCCCACACCATTACTTTCCAGACCCAGGGCTTACATATATAAGAGAAATAATATACATGATTCAGAAGAGATGTGTAGGGTAATTGAAGTAGGATAACATCAAGGTTGTTTTGACCTAAGGGAAGGATTTATGATAAATATACGGCCTTACACAAGGAACAGTAGATAAACTGGAAATCTTAGAGTCTTTTCCAGAACTGGGTTTCATCAGAAGTCAACATGGTGGATTAGCTTCTAAGATGGAGTTGCTTTGGATTTCACACATTAAGCACACAGCACCCAAAGTTAACACGGTTCTCCATTTTAACTTGGATCCAAGCATGCATTGCATGTCTCTATTCCAATGGGAACACATCATACTAGTTGGCTGGTTCAGTGCAGGTGTTAATAGCCACATGTAAGCCAGCAGGGAGATTTAAGAAACAGAAGGGCAAAAAGCACCTTTTTTTTTTTTAAGGATATGTCCACAAAGCTTCAAAATCCAATTCTACTTATGGCATTTTCATCATCGTGGAGTTACCTTGCCACACCAAGTGGCAGAAGAACCTGGGAAAGGTGTCCAGCTAAAAATAGTAGGTGAATTATCATAGAAAAAGGACAAACGTGATACTGGGGTCCACTAGAAATCTCAGCAACCTACTTTTATTTGCTCATCATATTTTTATTTTTACTCAGATAAGTTCCATAGCTCTCTGACAGAGATAAATGAGTTGGACATACAACTTAATTTGATCATTGTCAGATGTTTGTCAAAATACTTTGTCCTGAATTAATTTCTCTTAAAAATGGAATTACATGGCTAAATAATCTTTGAACTGGCCAGTTCTAAAACACCATCAGTCTTCAACTATGTCTATTTTGATACTTCAACACAGGCTTAACTATTTTATCTGAATCTCTAAATACTTATATATTTTTAAAAGCTTTTGTATTATTTAAAATATGATCATCTTGAATTTTTTCTGAAAATAAAATGTGTTGTTAGCTCAGAAAATTCTACTTTTTATATCTCCTAAATTATCTATTCAATGAAATAATAATATTTTTAATTCACAAATATATATTGACCATTCAATGTGTTCTAGGCACTTTCTGAAAATACGGAAGTACACATAAAACAGACTAGTCCTTGCCTACACAGAAATTACAGTCTAGCTTTAGGCACTGTGAGGGGAGTGCATGCAATAGATGGCAGTGAGGATGAAGATTCTCTGAGAAAATTATACATATTGAACACAGGCCTGAATTAATCAAGGAGATTGTTCAGATGGATATTTGAAGGAAGATCCATCTGGGCCAAAGGAACAGGAACTGTCAAGGCTCTGAGCCAAGAATGGGCCTTCTGGGAATATTATTGGCTCAGAGGATTGTGAGGACCATGATCCTGTAAAGCCTTTTAGTTTTGATTTTACTCTGAGACAGATGAGGAGCCACTGGATGTTTTTGAAGAGAGGAGGAAAGTATTTTGAAATAATCAGTCTACGTCAGACTGATTAGAAAAGTAGAAAAGCCATATAATGCAAGACAGGAGCTGCAAAACCCTGGAGACTTTTAGAAAAGAGAGAGGAAAGATAATATTAAGTATGCAGCAAGTGCAAGGAAAACCTGTCTTCTATCTGCAGGTGTTTGAAATCTGAATTTTGGGATAGAAAACAGCATCACTGGAGATGTTTACAGGGATAGTCATGTCCTTGAGGACAGCCAAGTGTTAATAGTAGTAGGAAAAGAGGTTGAGAAAGTCAATCAGGGATTAAAATTTAGGATATCTTGCTGAGTAACTGACCCACTGTTCCAGCAGACTCTGTGGAATGTCTGGAGTTGTAGGAATGATTGTGAAAGTGGCTCATAGTGAGAGAGGCACTGAGCTATATGGGATAAATGCCTGCATAGATAAGGGATAACCTGGGATCCTAAGGCTTCTTGGAATGTGGGGCACATCCATTTAACTTATTAAAGAAGGATCTGTTAGGCAAATTACAATGGCAAACCTAAAACTATGTGGTAGAGTGAATGGAGAGGCAGTGTCTTAGCAGTAAGAATCTCTAAGCTTGAAGAATCTCTTGGTTGCACCAGTAGTTTCAAGATTGTGGTGCTGGGCTGAGTGCATTGGCTCATGCCTGTAATTCCAGCACTTAAGGAGGCCAAGATGGGTGAACTACTTGAGGCTAGGAGTTTGAGACCAGCCAGAAAACACAGTGAAACCTTGTCTCTACCGAAAATACAAAAATTACCTGGGTGTGGTGACATCCGCCTGTGGTCCCAGCTACTTGAGAGGCTGAGGAAGGAGGACTACCTGAGCCTAGGAGGAGGCTGAGGCTGCAGTGAGCTGAGAGCACACCACTGCACTCCAGTCTGAGAGACAGAGCAAGACCTTGTCTCAAAAACGAAAAAAAAAAAAAAAAAAAGATTGTGATGTTGAGGCTGGCAGAGGTGCAGTGTCAATAGGACATATATGGTGCTTCCTAAGGCCCACCAAATCCTCTATGACAGATTTTCCTTATAGTCTGTGTTAACCATAACACAGTTATGGTGAGTGTGTTATTAACTAACACACCAAATTAGTCAACTGTAACTCATCAATAGGAAAAAAAAATTTTAGATTCATAAATACAATTATACTTTAAATAATTTAAGAGGAAAGGATGCAGAATTTAAAGAAAGTCTTCCATTACCATGCAAATTTGATTAATTATACCCAATTATGAGTACATTTAGCATTATGAGCCATAATAATTCACATTATTAATATTTAATATGACAGCTGCAAAGTTATCAAAGAAAATGCAGTTTTTTTGGTCTTTGGTTTATAAGCAAAAGGGGTCAAGGTTTAAATGAGCGGAATAAATTGATTTTAAGCTCCAGATCTTCCAATAAAAGTGCAACCTAATTAAGTATAACAGCTACAGCTTCAGACAAATGTAAAACATTCAGTAGAAATTTTGACAAAAATGTATTTACCACAAATTGGATGTAGCTGTGATGTGTGAAGATAGAAAGAAATGTAATGAGCTGTTAACAGACATTTTTAACCAAGGAAATATGAATTGCATTTGACCACATTTTCCATCTGTTAAGATGAGTTATACAAGAGCTGATAAGCAGATGAAGCACCGTGGTCTGGCAGGAAGTTAACTTAAATTATGTGCACCAGTGAGGAAAGCTACTCTTAAAATCCAGTGAACTGATTCAAAGATCATTTCTTTTCTTTTTGCATACTAATTACCAATGGTTTTCCAGAACATAAGCAAAAAAATGTTGCCCCAGACTGAGCCAGGCAATTGTTATTGGCATGCAGACTACAGTGATTTTGGAAATCACAATAGAACAAAAGAAAGCAGCAGACATGAAACCTTTACATCTTCATGGCTCATCCTGCATTTAGTGTATTTACTCTCATTAATAGTAAATTTGGAAAGCCCAGACTTTTATTCGGATTCATTTTAAGTGATAAACATGCTCCAAACGAGCAGTGGGAAAACCCTTTCAATGCCAATTTTAAGTGCACTGAGATTTTAACTTTGCTTTTAGAATGGAAATATATTAATATCTACTTAAATAGCTCTGTAAGTTATTTTCACTTTTTATTTTGAAATAATTTCAGATATAATTACGAAGTGTTTCTGTGTACCCCTTACTCAAATCATCTAACATTAGCTGCTTATAAAACCATGGCACAGTGATCAAAACTTAAAAAAATTAACATTGATAGAGTACTATTTAATTACTAAACTACAAACTACAGTAGGATTTCACCATTTTTTCTACTCTGTTTTTTTTTTCATTTCAGGATCCAATCCAGGGTTCCACATTACATTTAGTCATTGTTTCTCCTCCAATCTGTAACGGTTTCTGAGTATTTCCTCCTCTTTCATGACCTTTACACTTTGGAGTAATGTTAAGTATAAAGAGTACTGGTGGGTATTTTGTAGCTACCCCTTAGTTTGAGTTTGTATGATGTATTCTCATTATTAGATTGAGGTTATGTAATTTGGAGAAGAATACCACAGGTTAGTGTGTACTTTCTAGCATACCATATCTAGTGGCACATGAAGCCAATACTTCATTATTACTGGGGATGTCAACCTGGGTCATTGGGATTGAGCTAATGTCTGCCAGGTTTCCCTACTGTAAAATTACTATTTTCCCTTAGTAATTAATAAATATTGTAATTAATGGATATTCTGAAGCTTTGTCAACATCTATATCTGCTTAAAATTTTGAAGTAATAGAATAAAATATACATAAGAACCTATCGAAAATATAATTTCCAGAAAAGAATAAAAAAAGAGATAAAGTATACATTTTAAAATAATCTAATGGTTAGGATAACATAACCAAGAGTTTTGCACTCTACAGGATAATTTTTACTTTTTATCTCAGTGGATTCAATTTAAACAGTATTCATATTATATTAATTAGCATTTGACAATGGGTATCTCTTAGTTTGCAAACTATTTTCCATCAACATCTGTATTTTAAGCTTCCTTTGAAAAAAATGAGAAAATCTTATAATCCTGAGTTCATATTATGCTTTAAGTTTAATTGAGCAATAATTGATCTACAAAAATGCACATATTTAACCTTTATATTTTGATGAGTTGGGACATATGCATCCTTGTGTGTTTTCATTTGTTTCTGTTTTGTGGAAAGAATACTTAAGTAGAGATCTATTCCCTTAAAATAATTTAAAGTGCACAATGCCACATTGCTAATTATAGCTACCATGTTGAACAGCAGATCTTATAACTTACTCATTTGTATAACTGAAACTTCATACCCATTGAACAATATTGATGGGTCCATATTTTAATAATACCATAATTTTCTATAATTTAGTTCTGGATTTTATTCTACATTTTTCCACAATTATATTGCATCAACAAACTGGCTCATTTATTTGTTATCTTTTTCAAATCTCTAGGCATTTGTGTTTCTGGTCCTTGATGCTTGAGATTATGAGGGAGGGTAATATTAATCCAGTATTATAAACACCGTTAAAGGAGCTCACTTGGTTTTTTGTGTGTTTTGTTTTGCTTTGCTTTGTAATTAAAAACTCCATGAAAAAGAAGGACACAAGCTATTTGGTAACTATGATATATCACAGTTACCTAGCTGGAACATCATACTAATTTCATTACATTAATTTCTGGCAAAATTCCATTTAAAATAGTTGGCTATTTATTTTTAAGCATTTTATCCAAAAGAGCTTTGAACAAAATTTAGCCACTGCTAATGTTTAAAATTCATGGGTAACTGACAACAGACAAAAGGTTGCATGAATTTACAAAAATTCTAACAGAAAACCGAGCAAGTTTGGGATGCAATTAAAATGGAAACAGCCGCTAACTAAAAATCAGGAGAAGTCCCTCTGTCAGCCAATGCTAATCAACCTCTGCCTCCTACAAAATGCTGCCCTAAAGATCAAAAACACTTGATCGAAGGCCATTAATTGAAAAGAAATATAATGCTACAGAAGACAAGTTTAACTTCTTAAAGTAATCTATTTAAAAATCAAAGTTATAATTAGTGACTCAAATGCCAAACATCCCAAGGATTATCTCCCTAAAGATGTTAAAGATGACACCATCCCAAAAACTTTGTAAAAATACACAAAGATATTTTGAGAATCATAAAACAAACTCTGATAATTTTTTTTACATAATAATAACTATTATAAAATAGATACAGGAGAAAATGGAGAGATGATTTCAGACCAGAAAAGACTTACCGAAAACACATGTTTCAATATTATAATGACATTCCATCTGTTTCTCATTGATGAAATGGAGATACTAACAGTGTTGTTTTGGGGATTGGATGAGTTAATATTTTAAAGAATTTTTAACAGTATAAGTAGTTGTATTAAAACTACACAATTCATGACTAAATTCAAATTTGTTCTGCATTTTTCTAGGCATTAAAGATATAATAGTGAATAAAGCAAAGTCAGACAGACGATGAATAAAGAAAGTAGGTGATGCATGAACACAGGCATTAATCAAAAAGCATTGAAGGTACAGTAAAGGACAGAGGACCTTTGGCATTGCACGTTGTTATTTGTCCAGGGCAGCGGGAAATGTTTAATCACGTAGTTCTTGAAAAGAGATTTGCCAGATGTGAGAGGGCCGTTCAAATATCTGCTTCGTAAGCTTTTCGGGCAGAGAAAGGGAAATTGGAGCAAGACTGAAGGACTGAAGAATAACAATGAGAGCTGCATGGCTGGAGAATGGCAAGATGAGCAAAATCCAAGGGAGATGAGGTTACAAATAGAGAAGATCATGTGAGGACTTTCATAGACTCTAGTTTACAATATGAGTTGACAGGAAGATCATATTCCCACTTTTATCACAAAATTATTATGCAAAACTGAGCAATATTAGTGAATTTCTCATGGGAAATTTGAGATTTAGTTCACTGTAGACAACAACATGACTATGCACTACTATTTAAAAAGTGGAAAAATACCTGGAGCCCTTCCCTCTAGCCTCAGGGACACCCAAAGATTGATTCTTGATTGTATTTTTCTTGCAATAACATAAGGATCCCTTACCATACCCAACAATTCCTCAATAACTATTGAATTAACAAGAATAGATGAATCGACTCAAAAATAATTTGAGGAAGTTTCTCAACAAGAACCAATAAATAATAAATGAGTTTCTATACATAATAGACTCATAAATATTTATTATCAGATACTTCCAAAACTACCCTTTCTCTGATCTTATTAGATCAAACAGACTTTTGATTAAAAATTGAGCAATCAATATGCATTTAATAAACAGTGGTTCATTATATAGCATCCTAACTAACCACTACAGACGTAAAAAGTTGAGTAATGACCACCCAAAGAGGTCCTAATTCCTTGAAACTGTGGTAAATATGTTACCTTATGTGGCTAAAGGGATTTTTGCAGATAGTATCTAGTAAGTATTTTGAGATGGAGAGAATATCCTTGATTATTTTGATGACCCAATGTAATCACAAATGTCCTTATAAAGAAAGAAAGGAAGTTCAAAGTCAGAGACAAGGCCTGGAAGATACTACACAGCTGGCTGTGAATATGGAGGTTGGGGCCATGAAAAAAGGAATTGTAGGGGGCATCTGGGAGCTCAGAAAGAAAGAAAAAAGCTCTTCCCCTAGAGCCTGGAGAAGAAAGAGAGTCCTCCAGAAATTTCAGTTTTAGGATTTCTGACTTCCAAAGCTATAAGATGAAAATGTTGTTTTAAGTGACTACATTTTTGGCAATTTGTTGTAGCAGCAATATAAATCTAATATAGCAGTTAAAATAAAAAAAATTAAAGGTTGGACTTTTTCCATTTTTAAAGTATAATGGAAGAAATAAAAGTACTTATATGGAAAACTGAAAGCAAAACAAAACAAAAATATTAATCCAATTGCCTAATTTATAAATTATGAGGATTGGAATATTTATCTCTACCAACTATAACATTTTATTATTCTAATGTTTGCCTCTTATTTGATAATCCAAAGAAGGGTGACTATTCTGTCTTTTCTCATTTTTCTCCAACTTTCCAAATTTATCACGCAATTATATTAACTGTATTATAATATTTTACTTTTAGTTATTCTTATATATCATCTTCTCATTAAATTTATGCTTTCAGTAAATATTTCTGAAACAAATCCAAGTGTTACAGTTCACCGGCAAATCAAAGTCATCATTCTCAAAACCAAACCCATCTTCTGCTTAACTCATTAGTTTCATCTGGCTTCCTTAATTTTTCTTACTGTAACTTTCAGTCTCCTAGTTTTCAGAAATTATTTATTGCCAAGCATCTATTTCCTACAAATTATTTTTTCAAGTCAAATAATAAAAGGCTATATTTAATTAGAATTGCCATGTACTTATACTTTATAACCAGCAGTAAATTAAACTGCCTGAGTGAATCGAAGGGAAAATCCTGATAGAGAAAGAAAGGTTGGCTCTTCAAGGTCAAGTTTCACAATAAGATACCAAAAATAATATTACTTAAACACGTCAGTTGTTTTAATCATTATAACTTTTATCAGAAAATAATTGCCCACAAAATATTTGGTGTAGATGGAGAATTTTTAGGCAGAAAAGTTATCTGTTAATACAATTAAGTTTTTAACAGAAAGAAAATAAATTATCTGTTCTTAATAAAAATGATCATTATCAACATAGAATAATTTTCAAATTACTTTCATAGAAATAAAACCCCGGCATATTGAATATAGGATGACAAATAATAATCAGTTTGTTTATCTGATGAACAGTAAAGCCTCTAAAAGTAAGTAATTTTATGACCGTTCAAGCTCTTAACCTATTAAAATGGTCTCTTCTTGCTTATTCTATTTCATCTAGTGTCTCCAAGATTTTTGATTATAGATTTTTTCTCAAAGCACACCCATTGGCATCATTCAAGAAACAATGTTCTTCAGACTGAAAACTTGGGAATAGGTAGATAACTGTGTTTTTTTATAATTACATGTTTAACTTTGTTACACAGATATACACATGTATGTGCTTTACCCCCAGTCACTGCAAGGAAAATGCCTAAGTTTTACTTCTTAATCCACAGCACTTAATATTGAGCCTGGTGTTCACTCAAAACCTCATTGAATGAATTGCAGCTGGGATTTATATTCAAGAGATCTGGGGTTTCATTTTAGTGTATATCAATTTTTGGGGAATTCACTGATTTCTACATAATCCCACTATATAATGAAATGCAAGAAATGTAAGAGATTAATGAGACTTTGGCAAGTATTTCTTATAACACCTCCTTAATAGGTGTTTCACCCAATGCCCTGAGATTAAGTGGATTATCTTCGTATCCCAAGGAGGACATGGAGGGAAAAGCTGAAAAGGAACTGTATTATGAAACTATGTTTCATAAACTTGCTGATATTACATTCAACAATACATGATATAACTACTGCTGATTAATCTGGAAAATGTTCATTCACTTTCCAGAAACTGAAAATAAATAAAAAATTATAAATAGAGAACACAATAATAAGTAATGAATCAAGATCTAGATTTTACTATATTTACACATTGAAGTAATATCAAGAAAATAATTAGATTTCACAAACTTTTCATATATTATTGGTAGTATTATAGAGAGTTAAATATTGCCACTTGGCTTTGCTCATTAATATTTGCTTTATTTTGCTCACAAGCCATTAAATAAAAGAAATATAAACTAAAAAAATAAAACCACAATGATTTTTAAACGAGTAGTAAAATTTTACCCTTGTTTTATAAGAAAGAATAATAAGCAATTTTATATTTACTTTCAGATCAGTGAAATTTATGAGCCTGATAAGAATATCTATTTAAAACATCTTCTGTCTACTTTTTCCTAGGAGACATAACGCATTATGAGTAAGATTAACTAGATGAAAGAGATAGAATCAAATAAATATAAAATGCAACAATGCAAAACTCGTTTTACTTTGATGAGACACATGGTGGGCACATTACTCGAAAGTAGAAAATTGACATTAATCTACAGATACCCAGCGTTAATCAGGAAAACCTAGTTGTAGGAGTTCATATTTTGATATGACCAATTCAAATTGAGTATGCACATAGCCACGATCCAGCGATTACAGTCTGGCGTAAATACACCGAAGGAAACTCTCATTGGTCCGTAAGTGACATGAATACAAATATTTATGGAGTATCACAGTGTACCCTTAAACAACACGGGTTTGCACTGTGCGAGTCCACTTATGCATGAATTTTTTTCAATAAAAGTTGCACCGAGTGTCCCTGCCTCTCCTGCCTCCCCTTCCACCTCTTCCAAATATTTTGCCTGTGCCACGCCTGAGACAGCAAGACCAACTGCTGCTCTTCCTGCTCCTCCTCAACCTACTCAACGTGAAGATGAGAATGATGACTTTTATGAGATCCACTTCCACTTAATAGTAAAGGTATTTTATCCTCCTTATGATTTTTTAAAATCACATTTCTTTTTTCTCTAGCTTACATTATTGTAAGTACATAGTGTAACATATAGAACATATGAAGGATGTTTCATCGACTGTTCGTTATCAGTAAGGCTTCTGGTCAACAGGACACTTAGTAGGTAAGTTTTCGGGGAGTCAAAAATATTATGGAAATTTTTGACTTCCTGGAGATTAGCACCCCTGTCCCCTTCATTGTTTAAGGGTCAACTGTATTTTGTTTTGTATTGTTTTGTTTTGTTTTGAGACAGAGTCTCTTTCTGTCGCCCAGGCTGGAGTGCAGTGGCGCAATCTCAGCTCACTGCAAGCTCCGCCTCCCGGGTTCCCGCCATTCTCCTGCCTCAGCCTCCCGAGTAGCTGGGACTACAGGCGCCGCCACCTCGCCCGGCTAATTTTCTGTGTTTTTTAGTAGAGACAGGGTTTCACCGTGTTAGCCAGGATGGTTTCGATCTCCTGACCTCGTGATCCGCCCGCCTCGGCCTCCCAAAGTACTGGGATTTACACGTGTGAGCCACCGTGCCCGGCCCGTTCAACTGTATTTTTTGTTGTGCTTAGCTGGAGGCAAACTATTCATCTGGAAGAATATACAACTTATATATGACATATTACTTAGTGAGAAATAGAAACGTATTGAATGTACACATAGCAACACGGCTGGAGTTGATATAGTTCAGTGTTAGTGAAAAAGAAACAATCCTTATGCGTATGCATATCTGTGATCTGATCCTTAAAAATAAATTTCGAAATTATATGATTCTATAAATAATAATACATATATGATTCACTGAAATTAAAGATGCAACACTTCTACAAAAATGAATAAAAACAAAAGATACATATTAAACAAATATATTAAGTTAATTATATATGTGTGAATAAGTTGTTAAATAAAAAGAGAAAGCAATGTTTCAGAGTCGATATAATGGGACAAAAATGTAGGAATGTGATTATTTCGACCACCTCCTACAGTTTTTTATAAAAATAATATTCATTTATAAGCCAAGTGGTGTTGATTTATTAAATTTATGTTTATTAAGCTCCCAATGTGTGCTGTGTCTCATTCTACATGCTGGAAATACAACAGCAAATCACAGACAAAAATATCTTTATTGATAGAATATTAGTTACTGAGGACTTAATAAAACTACTAAATACTAAGTTATGATAAATACTTGACATTTATATTGTATTTTTAAATATTGCTGAACCATTCAAATGGAAAATTTCAGTCTCTTGTTTATAAAATTATCTTTAAAGATCAGATCACAGTCATTATGAAAGTAAAGATTTGGCCAACATAGAATATTACAGTAGACCTAGAATATAAGCCTTTGGAGACAGGCACTTAATAAATATTTTTTGAGTGATTGATTATTTTACCACTCAACTTTTAACTATAAATGCATAAATAATACACCATTAAAAAGGCCAAATTGGTAAAACTACGATAAACTCTGGAGATTTCAATTTACTAAGTGGTATTGCTAAAGCTCAAAGAGGAAAATTCTATTTTAATTGCAGAATGTAGGAATTTAGCTTCATTTTAAAAATCAGTCCAAGTTACTGAAAAGGTAAAACTGATTCAAAGAAGACTATTTCATATTGAGAGTCTTGAGCTACTGACTTGCAAATTCATAAGGAAGACAGTGGCCATTTGTAATAGTAAAAGCAATTACGACATAAAATTAGGTATATCACAAGTACTTTTGCTTTCTACTTACATTTTTGTTCTTCAGAAAGTTTGTAGTAAATAAATATCTTAATAGATTATTTATAACAACATGATAATATGAAAAAGATAAAGTTCAGAAGTAGCTTTCTGCATTGCTATAAATATTTGCTGAGCTCAGAGTTATATATTGACTCAATAATTACAAGGTTAATATTTGTCATCATTTCAATGCATCTTAAAATTGACAAAATCATTGATCAATTCAATTACAATTCACAAGGAACAAGTTTCAATATCCTGTAAGACTGCGTTTCAACAAATCTCTTTAGACATGCTACAGTTTAAGTAAACCAAACAATGACTATTGACCTAAGGCACAATTGATGAAAGATTAGATAAGGAAAATGTTATTTTCTAAAAACTGCATTTTTCATTGTGATTTTTGTTTATGTGAATGGTGCAATTGTGTGTGTTTTAGTTATGAATTCAGTACTATGCTTTATTTTATTAATTGGCAGTCCATCTTGCAAACAGATACTAATACAAGGCCTTGGGTACAGGTAGTTATTTGGGGGGTAATCCAGGAGGCCAGAATACAAAGGCAGGGACAGTGTCAGTAAAGCAGATAAAGCCTATAAAGTATTCATCATTGAGTTAGCCAGCAGCGTGGTTATGTCAAGTATTAAGCTAATCTCTCTCAAATTCAAGTCCACTATTGCATACTATAGTGGAACTCCACTATAATTGTGGACAAATCCACATTTCTGTTTTGTCAATTTGCTGCTTGTTAGCCTCTGCCAATAAGACTACTGAAGGGGCATTATAAGGCTGGATGGGGAAGATGGCACAAGAGGCTGTAGTTACACCCTGGAAGCCATTTTAGTCTGTAACATCTTATTCTATGACTTGCAGAACTAGCCTAACTAAACACCCTTCAGACACCAGTACCACCAGAATGTGTTTCCCTAGGATAAGGGGAGTACTTTCTGTTCAGCAGGTACAATTGGCTTGAGTTCACAATGCTCTTCAAAATTTCAAGACAATCAAAGATCCTATGGACAATTCTGTCACAAGGAGCAGAAAAGATAAAAATACCCTTGCTGTACTTCCCACAGGAAGGCAAATGATTATTCTATTTTCTGAAGGGATTTGAAAGAATGCATTTGCCACATCAACTTGTGTGTCCAGTGCCAGAAGCTGTGCTCATCTCAGTAGGAAAGATGTATCCAGCCCCATGATTGCAATTAGAGCAACCACTTGGTTAAGATTACAGCAGTTCGTGGACTTATGCCAAAATCCGTTTGATAGTTGCAGGGGCCACATGAGTGGTATAAAAGGAACAATCTATCCCTGAGAGTGTCACTATCAGCAATTCCACTCGGAATGAGGAATTGCTCTGATTTACCATCATGAGAGGGCAGTTTCTGGGACATCCAACTGGCCTGTTCTATGATGACAACTCCTCTCTACATGAAAAGAAATTAACTTAACAGCCCTGCCAGCTGCTAAGTATACTTATCCCAATTATGCACTTGAGCACCAGAGCAATCATGAGTGTATCGCTGTGAGTCAGGCTCCAGCCAGTACTCCATTTATACATGGGCTCCCTAAGCTTCCACTCCAGCTTGATGATCATGCTGGCATTTGGGGTCCCCTTCTATCTGTATCAGTTGCCCTCAAAAAAGCCTGGCCTTCCTTTTTCCCCATGTGTACAGCCAAGCTGACAAATGTGCACACATAAATTTAGGTCACATTTGGAGGAATATCTATTGTTTATATTTGTAATGGTATTTCGGTTTCCTTTTTCAAAAGGAACCAGCCAAGTCACAATCAATGATCCATGAATCTGGCATCTGAGATAGTCTAGAAACTAGGCAGGGAATCACAACTTTGACATAAGTGTTCTACGTAGCAATACTTAATTTGTTCTACTTGTAAAAGGTAAGGAGCATCCCATTCAGCTGCTTATCTACATCACCTCTAGGAACACCAAGGTCTGTTAGAGATCACCGTGGATCCCTGCAGGCCACACTCATGGCCACTCCAACCTTGTTGACAATGTCAGTAATTATGTCCACCATGCCTCTGACAGGTAAGTGCCACCACCTGGACTCTGCTCATTTAGCATTCTTTCATTTTCACCGACCTTAGCAAGTCCAGTTCTTTATCAGAATCTGCTACAGTGAAACCCTGGCCTACAGGGGACAGCCATTGCTGGACTTCTCAAAGATTCTGGTGCCCCTTACCCTACCTTACAATTCCCATTTTGTAATATTATAACTAGTTTAACATGTCTTTCTCAGGATGTTAAATTTCGAGTCACAGGAGAGAGCCTCTGTCACAATAAATTATTCTCTATTTAGCCTTCTAATGCACTCAGCCCCAACTCTCCCCAGTGGCCTGGCGTAATACCTTCAACTGCCACTGGAACATCTGTAAGGTGAGTAATGCCATTATGTATGGGGAAAATCCTGAAAATCTATCAATAAATAGTTATTTTCTTTCATATCAATGACTGTATTTCTTGGATGCAGCTATCCATAAACCTTACTCTAGTTATTGATCTGAAATAATCATGATGGCCAGGCAAGAATCCTGAGGAAAACAAGTGTTATCTTGCGAGGAATGCATTTTAGCCTCCAAGCAATGAGAACCCTCTTGGCCCTAGCAGTGCAGAAGGATTTATTTTGGCTTCCCAAGGATTTTAAAGAGTACATCTGGATTCAAATTAATTCCCCCATCTGTTTCCATCCCGACACTGAGGTTTCTTCTCATTTCATATTAGGGCTCTAATTTTTGTGCAGAAGACTTTTGGAGACTGTACATTTATTCACCCTTGAGGTTCTTCTATCCTTGTACTTAAATCCTAGGCTTGATCTTCCTCACTGTTTACTCTCTATCTGCAAGAGCTGAGGGTCTCTACAAATAAGTTACATGAAGACCTTCTGGTTTTCACAGTGTCCACAGGGTTGATAGTTGTTGGCTTTAACCTGGTATTTTTGTTTTTCAAGGCTTCTAGGGCAGTTGATAAAGAACCCAGCTTCACAATGTTAATAACTACTATGACCTCCATGGCATTCAAGTGCTAGAGCAACCACATGAGCCACAGCTTCCTCTTCTACCTGTATCTACTCCTGATTCAGCATAGGGAAAGTCATCACATTTGTGTTGTTACAGCGCACCAGAGTTTACACCACCTTTGGTACCACGAGTCAATTGTCTTCTTTGTCTGGCAGGTTCTGAGTCATCCAGGTCCAGAATTCCACCCAATAAATGGCTTTCTTGGGCCACTTCCATTATAACAATCATATATTTGATTCACCCAGAAACAGAGTGTAAAACAAGGATTTAGTTTCAAGTCTAATATTTGGGAGGTAATTTCAGGAACTGGAGGAGAACATGGGGCAAGCGAAACAGGGCAGGATGAAAAGATGCTAAAGCATGTTATTGATTTGCCACCACTGTGGGCAAATGGCACCCATTCCTGTGAGGAATCCTCTAAGTATTAATACAAGAGGCATCTTAACATTTTTACTCTGAAAAATTAGTGAGAAGTTTACCCATTAATACCCATTCCATTTAACTGATCATTGCCTCTGGGAGTCTTAATTTTCCTAGGTTTTCAGGCAGCTTCCTTGTGCTGACCAAAATGCTTTCTTTGACTTCAGGCAAAAAAAAAAAAAAAAAAAAAAAAAGGAGCAGAACTGGCATCAGACCCTGCTATTGTGGCACTGAAATCCAATGAGCAGAGGGAGATACGAAATTTGGTCCTAAACTAACAAATTATAAAAATGACAACTGAGCAAGATGATATATAAATGAAGAGCCTAGAAGACACTAAAGTTCATGTAAAAATATATTGCATGATGAAAACAAGATTTTACTTACATAGACAAAATATGTAACTTTCACAAAATAATTCTTTAATTAGAAAATCATATATTTGTGAATTGATATTTAACTCTCTCACCACTTTGGAGAAAAGTAATAAAGTCACTGCAGTGGTTGTGATATATTAATGATATATTAATTTATTTGATTGTATAATTTTACATCACAACTTTGTCCTATACTTGTGTATAACAGTCACTGTCATTTTCACTTATCTCTAAAATAGAAACACTTTAGAACATACACAAACTCAATGACATTATTAGTTAACATTATAAATAAAATAATTCTGATATTATTTTTCCTGAATATTATTATGTATAAAATTGATTGAATGCAGTTTTTTACAATGCTAAGTAATTTTAATGAGGCATAACATTCCTGAACAAAATGTTGGTGCCTCATTTGTTTTTTACAAATATAACAGGTAAAATTATATCTAACTATTTTAAAGTAATGAACCTATAAGTTACAATATGAATGAGAGGAAGGATAAATAAGAAAATCATCACGAGAAAGATTAGGAAATGTGCCCAAGGTTAAGAGCCTTGGAAGTAGTTCTAATATTTGAAACCATTTCTGACTCTCGAGAAAATTGACTTGTATGCCTGTGAAAGAAAAATACAATCAGAAAGAGCACAGCGGGAAACAGATAAATCTTTTGGAAAAAAAAAATACATAGTCAATATTTAGTAAGACTTTATCTGAAGTTCACAAGAGAAAAGAGTGTGAGGATTGAGGATTAAGACATATTCATAGGGCAAAAACACCAAGGAAAATAATATTGACAGACCGCTACTGATAGATTTCAAATCCTAGTAAAAGAAAAAGAAAAAAGAAGGGGTCAAAATGTAACAATAGGAAAAAGCAGAACTGTTA
The DNA here is from genome assembly GCF_003255815.1 of Theropithecus gelada. Taxonomy (NCBI): domain Eukaryota; kingdom Metazoa; phylum Chordata; class Mammalia; order Primates; family Cercopithecidae; genus Theropithecus; species Theropithecus gelada. The sequence continues at coordinate 61,133,006 of NC_037686.1, forward strand.
TATAGACTGTATTATGCCACAGATTATAAGGTAAAACCAGTATAGGCTTCTAATAATAGAAAAAATATATATAATGTGTGTATATATATATATGCACACACACATATATACGTGTATATATATATACACATACACACATATATGGAATTTGTATTTTACCTATGACTGAACAAAGCCACAAATAGATAAAATGCAGTTGCTATGAATTTCAGCCTAAAGAATGTATTTACTCAGTGACAAATTATAGGAAGGTTTAACTTATCAAAATATAGATTAAGAGCTAACATAATAAATAGAGGCAGGACCTACGCACTTAAAAATCTTTAGAAAAGAGTTGAGTGAAGAAAGGGATTTGTTTTTTTAGAAGAGAAAGTTCCAATATTGTTAAAATAACAATTCTTCTTTAATCCAAATTCAATGTACTTCCAATATAATTTTATTTAAATTTGAAAGAATGTCTCTAAAATTTCCCTCTTAAAAAATATTAGGGTAGATACAAAATATTTTGAAAACAATTGAGTAATAAGACTTGTTCCACCATCAAAATAATGAATTAAAAAAATAACTACCATGCTAGTAGTTTAATGAGGAGCTTTGATATAAATTCCAGTTTTTATAAAATTATGTCACATAATGAACACAGATTTTGCAATTAGACAAAATATATTCTATTCAGAATATGATGCTGAGACACTTATATTTTTGGTACAAAAAATGTATGTACTTGTTTTGGTTGTGATTTTGGGGAAATGCTCATTTCTGGCTCAGAGTCTATAGACAAATTTTTTCCTTTGCTTACCAGATTATTTAATACATTTATTAAAGTCTGTAAAGTTCTGTTATCAGTAAGGTGATGCAACTTTACTAAAGTAAAACAGCCTACTTTATTTCGAAATGTCAAGTTGAATTTAAGAGTTAATTGATTTTTCATGACATAAATTTAAATAATTATCTGCTACTAGTTTCTTCAACCACCATCTTATAACTGTCTGAATGCTGTTGATATTTTGATATCTGTATTCAGCCTAAATTTTTAAAATAGTCTAGCTTTGTTACTTGGGCACACTAAGATATATCCTATGTAGTGTAAAATTTGTAACATTTAGTTTCCACTGGGCTAGGACACACTTGGACAGAAGTAAAAAGAGCTCACTCTTAGTTCTGCACATGGAAGCAACAGATTAGACTTTAAAGAGGCTGAAATATCTGGTATACTGCTTTAGACTCTGTGTGGTTCACCTACAATAAGCTACAAAGTAACCAAAGTCTATGGAGAATTTGATAGCAACTCAGAGATGTAAACAGCTTAAAAATTGTCAGTAACATACATAAAGCAAGAAAAACTTGGATAAATAAAAATCAGTGACTTTTCTTGGATTCACCAGAGAACTAAGTTTGCAGGGCAAACCACCACTGGGGATCTGGAAAGACAATTTCTGAAAGATGGAATGAAGATATTCTTAACTAGAGCAAAAGCAATGAATCTACGAATTAATTGGTAATAACATTTAAATAGTAATTTTGACAAATTGTTGAAGGTTGAGTATAAATTAGTAGGAAAGATGCAGACTCTGTGAATAGAGAAATTAGGGAAGTTCAAATTCAAGGGCGAATACCAAACACAAGAAGACTAAAGAAATTTGGTCTGGCAACTATAACTACAAAAATCATGAAGCAAAACACAACTCCTAGCCAGATTAAAATAAATCCTCACATTAGAGGCCTATTTACTCAGAATATTACCCAATATGACACATACAGAACAACACAACCAAACATACAAGGCACACCACATGCAAGAAAAAGCAGTCTAGAGAGACAAAGCAAATATCAAAACCAGACGGTGACATGGCACAGACATTGGGATTATCAGTGAATTTTAAGTAATTACAAATAATATGTTAAAGTTGTTAATGGAAAAAAAAATCGATAAGCCATAAGAACTAACAGGTGAGGTAAGCAAGGAAATGGAAACTCTAAAATCAAATCAAAAGGAAATGCTAACTTAGACATAATGGTATAGATGAATGGGACAGCACTGTCAATCAACTTAATCTAATGACCATTTGTAGGATAGTACATTCAATATCAGCAACATGTAGATTCTGCTCAAACTTGTATAAAACATTCATCAGGATAGATCCCATTATTAGCATAAAACATCTTAACAAATAAAAAATAACAAAAATTATTAAAAGTAAGTTTTCAGAAAACAATGGAAATGAAATGGACATTAAAAACATAAATACAGCTACATAATACCAAAATATTTGAAAGTTAACAACATACTTCTAAATAACACATGGATCAAAGATGTTTCATTTTTTAAATGATGAAAGGAATGAAAGTAAAAAAATAAAAATAAAAATTGTGAGATCCAGTGAAAGGGGTACAGGAAAATTTATAGAATTAAATGTATAGAATACAAACAAAGAAGAGCTGAAATCAATAATCTAAGCTTCAATCTTATGAAAAAAAGTACTTGACTATTTCCCACAAAATAGAGATGACACAAATTACCATAATCAGCAATGAAAGAGGATCATTTTCTTAGTCCATTTTCATACTGCTATGAAGAAATACCCGAGACTGGGTAATTTATAAAGAAGAGGTTTAATGGACTGATGGTTCCACATGGTTGGGGAGGTCTCACAACCGTGGCAGAAATTGAAGGAGGAACAAAGGCACGTCTTACATGGTGGCAGGCAAGAGAGTGTGTGCAGGGGAAGTACCCTTTATAAAAACCATCAGATCTCATGAGACTTATTCACTATCGCAAGAACAGCGTGGGAAAAACCCACCCTCATGATTCAATTACTTCCTACACGGTCACTCCCATGACACATGGGATAATGGGAGCTACAATTCAAGATGATATTTGGGTGGGGACACAGCCAAACCATATCAATAATCTCTACTGATCAAGGACATTAAAAGGATAACAAGAAAATACTACTAACAACACACGTCAATAATTTAAATAATTTGGATGAAATAGATTACTTTCTTGAAAGGAAAATGTACAACTACCAAAACTCACAGAAGAGAAATCGATAACCTGAGTAATTATATATTTGTATATTAAAAAATTGAAATAATATTGCCTTTCCAAAAAGAGTATTACCAAATCCAGATTATTTTACTTATAAATTATTCAAAATGGTTCAGTAAGAAATTGTTCCAAGTATTAAACTCTACCAGTAAACAGATGCAGAACAAACATTTTCTAACTAAATTTTTGAGACTAGAGTTACCCTACAATCAAAACCAAATAAACACAATAAAAGAAAACTACAGACTAATACCTCTCATAAACATAAGTGCAAAAGTCCTTACAAAATATTTATAAAAGTGAATCCAACAATGTATAAAAACATTGTGCACCAACCACAAACAAGTGAAATTTATATTCTAGGTATGCAAGGATAGTTCCACATCTGAAAAATTAATCAATGTAATCAGTTATATCAACAGACTAAAGAAGGAAAATAAGATGATCATATTAATTAGTACAGTAAAAGAATAAAATAATCCAAAACTAATTAATGATAAAAACTCCCACAACTTGAAGTAGAACAAAACATTTTCAATTTGCAAACAGATAAGCAAAACAAAATGAGGAAAGCACCATTTATAAAATAATAAAAAAAACCTAAACAACTACAACTTACCTTATACTTATTGTTGAGAAAGTGGAGGGGTTTTCACTAAAATTGAGTGTTAGGCAAGAAAGAAATAATATTACCTTTGTTTGCAGATGACACGCTGGTCCATGTAGAAAATCCCAAATAAAATGACAGAAACTCCTGGAAAAAAAAAAAAACAGGTATATGAAGGTTGCAAAATACAAGGTTAATATACAACAGTCAATAGTTGAAGTGAAGTCTGTTATCCCACTCAGGAATCTAAGCTACACTTAAGACTTGCTGGAGAGAAAACATATGTGATACAGAATTTATAGGTTAACTTGAAAATCCTCTGTGCCTTCTTTCTTATTGCTCTTACGTTGAATTTTCCAAGAAGGAAAGGCCTCCCATAATACATTTTAGACAAGCCATCAAAAAAATAGCATGAGACTGTAACTCTGAGAATGTAGAAAAGGGAAGATATTTAACTCTTCCTAAATAAAAGAGAAGACAAATCTTTATAACAGGACAAGCCGGTGTCCATGTTTCAATGGAAATAACTTGTTACTGTAAATCTATAACATATTCCTTGTTATCTGCAAAACAACTACCATTTTCAGGGCAATAAATGTATATAGCTCGAATTGTAGAAAAAATGCAGAAATTAACAAACTATGTATTTAAGTACCATTGCAATGACAAAAAAGCAAATACATAGAGATAAACCTAACAAAATATGTGAAATATTTGAAAGCTGAATACTAGTAAACATTGATAAGAGAAATAACAGTTTATCAATAAATATTCATGGATTGGAAAATACATTACTGTTAAAGTGTTGATTCTACCCAAAGTGATCTACAGATTCAATGTATTTCCAAAGTCCCCACAGGTTTTCTTTGTAGAAGTTGACTTTCTGATGTCAAAATTATAAAGTGCAGTAAATAAATATAAAGACGAAAACAAACTTGGAACACAAGATTAAAACTGCAGAACTTAAACTGCCTCCTGATATCAAGATTTTTATAAAGCCATGCTAACTAAGAGAGTATGGTAGTGCCAAAAGGATGGGCAGATTGACCCAATTTAAGAGAAGAGAGAGTCCAGAAATAAACTTACACAGGTAAAGTTAATTTATTTTGACAAAGATGCCAAGACAATTCAATGGATAAAATCTAGAATAATAATTAAATGGTGCTGGAATAATTGAAAATTCAAATGTAAAAAATAAAACAAATTATATTCACACCATAAACGCAAACATTCAATGGATTATAGATCTAAATGCAAAATCTGATAACTATAAATCTTTCAGGAAAACGTATTTTACCCTTAATGTAGGCAGAGATTAAAACTACCTTTTTTTGTTGTTCAAAATATTTAACAAAATAAAAGGACTAAAGTACTTCAAGAAAATACTTGCAAATCACATATGTGATAAAGAGTTGGTCTACAGTATGGAAAGTACCCTCATAACTCAATAATAAGAAAAGAGAAAATACAGTTTAAAGTGGGCAAAAGATTTCAACAAACATTGCACCAAAGAAGAGACACAGATAATAACTAACACCATCGTCATTAAGCAAATGAAACTTAAATGACAAGATGCCACTACAAACCTAAAAGAAGGATTAAAATGTAAAGAAATTACAAGAAAAAAAGTCAAAACACCAGAAAACTGACAATGACAGCTTCTGAATATGTAGACAAACAGGAACTCTCCTGCCTTGTTGGTTGAAATGCAAAATGTACAGCCTTTTTGGAAAAGAACCTGGCAGTTAATCATCAAGTTAATCATACACTTAATATACAATCAAATAATCCCACTTGAAAGTATTTACCCAAGTGGAATGGTAACCCATATTCATACAAAAACTGAACATAAATGTTTACAGACACTTTATTCATACCAAATATCAAAAATAATAAAATGTCCTTCAACTTGGGAATTGATAAAAAAAAATTGGTACCTTCTCCAGTGGAATACTACTCAACAGTAAAAAGAAACAGACCACAAAGATACACAAAATGTTGATGAATCTCAAGTGTATTCCAAAAAGTCAGACACAAAAGCAAAACCATTAGAAGAAATGTCAGATCAGCAATTACCAGTGACTGAGGTTGGGATGATCGTTTAGTCTTGAAAAGGGACATGAGGGAACTCTTTGGCGGGAGGGGAGGATCAAATATTCTGAATGTCTATTATGGTGGTTATATGACTGTACTTATTGCTCAAAATTTGTAGAATCATACACTGAAAAAAGATAAATTTTCCTGTATATACATTTTATCTCAGCCATACTGACTTTTAAAAGGCTCATTGACTAGTTTAAAGCATGCATGAAGGGGTCTACTCATCAGATGACATCAACTCAGTTTTGCTTGGTAAACTACTGTAGACATTTGAGATGCTGCCTGTTCTCCTGTGTCCCATTCGCTACAATATTTAATTTCTGCTTGGGGCAGGAGTATGGCATTGAATGTTGTGCTCATATTCAAATAGAATGCAAGCCTGTATTTTCAGTAATAGGAAATGAGTGTGTGATAGTTAATTTTAGGTGTCAACTGGACTAGATTAAGAAATACCTAGAGAACAGGTAGAGCTTTGTTTGGAAGTGTGTTTTTGAGAGTATTTCCTGAGAAGATTGATGTGTGAGTATGAGTGGACTAAGTACAGAAAGTTCACCCTCAATGTGAGTTTTCACCATTCAATAGGCTGGAGTCTCTGATAAAACACAGAATAGTGGAAAGGTGAATTGGTCTCTCTCTTGGAGCTTAGATACACTCTTCTTCTCCTGCCCTTGGAGATCAGAACTCTACAGTCTCTGAACTTTGGACTCCAGGACTTTCACCAGCACCCTCAACATTCCCACCGAGTTCTCAGGACTTTATAGTTGTACTGAGCCATGCCACTGGCATCCTAGGGTCTCCAGCTTGCAGACAGCCTGCCATGGGACTTAACCTTTGTAATAATGTGAGCCAATTCTGCCAATAAATCTCCTTTCATCTCTATCTGTCTGTCTATCTATCTATCTATCTATCTATCTATCTATCTATCTATCTATCATCTATCATCTATCTGTTATCTATCTATCATCTATCTGTTATGTATCTATCTATCATCTATCTGTTATCTATTTATCATCTATCTGTTATCTATCTATCTATCTATCTATCTATCTATCGAATCTACCTACCTACCTACCATATTAGTCCGTCTCTCTGGAGAAACCTAATACAGACTGAAACTTTCAAAAAAGTGTTTAGTTTGCATTTCAAGTAAGGTCTCAACAGTCTAAGAATCAGTTTGTTAGGGTGGGCTAAAAGGAATTGGGGCTTTCCTAGTACCTAGAGGTGCTCCTCAGGCTCCCTGCTGACTCTGGAGTGGAAAAACTTCCCCATTCATGTGGAAGGCCCTACTTCCTTCAATCCTAACTTTAGAAAGAGCAACTTCGTCCTTGTGTCATGTGTTGACAGCTTGAAAAAACATACACTAATACATTAAAAATGTATTCAACGGATGGCATTTTATGTTATTTTATTTTAGCTTTTTTGTATTTTCTGTTTTCCCCTATAGTGGACATATATTGCATTTGTAGTAACAACAAAAATGAAACAGAGAAAGAGTAATTTAGGATATATATTGTCCAAGTTTTCATGATGATCTAAACACATAATGCTTTGCTTTGTTCTTTACTGGTAAGGTTTAAAATTGATATGAAACAATAAAATGTAGATTCAGGTAATTAAATGAAATAATATTTAGTATGTAAATAGGTTTATATTTTAATGATCAGAAGCTATTCCCCCATTCAAAGAGGCAGAATGAAAAATAATGCAGATGCCTTTGCTGTATACCAATACTTTATTTTTGTTTTAAAGCTATAAACACACCAACTCATACAAAGAAAACACCAATGAAAGCTCAATCAGTACTGATGCAACATACTAAAAGCCACATAGTGAATTGGCTGCTTTTTACTAGACCTCAAAAAGCATTGTTCGAACCCCAGCAGAACATTCACTGTTAGTGTTCTTAAGTGTTGTTCTCTTAATAACTGAGAAGTTGTGTTCTTCCATAAGTCCTCTTCATTAGTATTGGCACATTTTTATTGCTTTCTAAACACTGATTAGAAACTGCAGCTCCTACTTGTGCGACATCATTAGCCTTAACAAATTATAAAGACTGCTTGAAATCCTGAAATCCACTGAAACCTTTAGGAAGAGTGGGTAAAGGGAAGCCTTAAACCACCATAAACATGCGTGTTGTGTTTGTTAATACTCCCCGAATAGGAACAATGAAGTACAAAGCTAATGCCGGTCTTCAGGCTCCTGTTTCAGCTTAGAAAGGGATGAGTAATTATAACAACAACAACAACAATTAGTCTTTATTAATACTACTATTATTGATTCTTAACTTGCAGGTTAAAGAGCCACGAATATCCCAGTATATTTTTTACCAAATTATGAGCAGCTTATGATAACGAGGGGCAAGACACCACTTCCACCCACCAATGGGCCACTCTGGATAGAAAAGGAAGGCTGCTTGTATGGCTTTACCTTCTTTTCTTTCCTTTTTTTTTTTTTTTTTTTTTTTTTTTGAGGCAGAGTTTTACTCTTGTTGCCCGGGCTGGAGTGCAATGGCGCAATCTCAGCTCATTGCAACGTCCACCTCCTGGGATCAAGCGATTCTTCTGCCTCAGCTTCTCAAGTAGCTGAGATTACAGTCATTTGCCACCACGCCTGGACAATTTTTTGTATTTTTAGTAGAGACAGGATTTGTCCATGTTGGTCAGGCTGGTCTCGAACTCCCGACCTCATGATCCACCCATCTCGGCCTCCCAAAGTGCTGGGATTACGGGTGTGAGCCACCGCGCCCAGCTGCTTATGCCTTTATTTTCTTAAAAAAAAAAAAAAAAAAAAAAAGATTTCATTTCTGTCATCTATGACTCATATCATCTCTATTAAATAGCTATTATTAGAACCATTTCATATCAAAGGCATTCATTCACTCATGGAAGCATTTCGAGGGCAGGAATTCTTGTCTATTTGTTGCTCTGTTTTATGTTGAAACTCTAGAGCTGTCTATGGAACATGGTTGGCACTCAATAAATGTTTGCTGAGTGAGGGAACTTGCCTGCCAAGTATCTATGTGATTTACCCAAGATCTCACAGTTATTAACTCATGTGGCAAGAAGCCAAACCAGTTATTTTTAAATTTAAATTTTGAATCCTTTCTATTACAAAATAAAGCATTATATTCATAAAGAGAATAATTCATATGGAGACTAATTATATACCCCTGGATTTGAGAGGAATACCATTTCCAAATTCAGAAAAAAAAAAACCAGAAAATATTTAAAAATATATGGGCTTATATGACAACATTCATTCACAGGACACTATAAACAATGTTAAAATTTATATGGATGGGAAACTATTGTTTATTACATAAAAGACGAGCAAAAGGCTCATCACTGTGATTTGTACAAACCTTAGGTAGTAGAAAGGAATAATGTCAACAATGTGATTAAAAAATTAATAGAAGATACAAATAGGAATCCACCAAAAAGTAAATTGCCATATGAAATAATTATTTCTATAAGCATATGAAATAATTATTCATGTTATGAATTTTTTAAATGAAAATTTAAGCCACAATGAAATATCAATTTTATGTTCAAGATGAGCATAGTAACAACCACAAATAAACAAATAATGGAATCTACTGTTAAAGATGATTTAGATACAAAATTGAGAGTAAATGAGTTGCTTATATAATCTTGAATTATCAATTATCATTTTAAAAATTATAAATTACATTTGCCTCTGTCTTCCATTATTGATTTTCTATTGTACAGAAAAATATATTAAAATAAATTTGTTTAAGAACATTAAAACCAAGATAGAATTCCTATCATTTATTTTAAAATTATGACATTTAAACTGCTATTATATAAAACTGTTGATAGAGAATTTCACATTAAAATTTTTTAATTATTAAAATAATGTAAGCTGTTCCAACTGTAGTGTACTTAAATTTTTACTTGTATGACATTGGACAAATTAAGGAGCAATATCAAGTATTTAACTTTAGTTACTCCAGTTGGTGAAGGGACATGTTAAATAAGTGAGAATAAAGAACTTTTTCATATATATTTTGACGGTTTTGATAAGTATGTATAATACACATAATTTAAATTGGCTATCCTTTTATTTCTTCCTATTATCCAGACATTTCATGTGCTCTGTTTATTCTTTAAACTTTATTCAATCAAGAATTATTAGCCAAATATTTCAGAGTGGAAAATGTTAATTACATTATCTTAAAGATATCAAATAATGTTTTTCAAGACTATAAATAAAGAAAGAGTATATGATCACATCCAATTTTATCTCCTACAAAGTTAATTTTAACAACTATAGCCTATTGTGGTATTAAAACGTACTAGCAATCAGTTCTGAGTAATGTCGCTCAGATGTGGTAAGAGTTTCCAGTTCCGGTTAAGGAATTCAGGTTTCAGTTAAGATGAAGTAAATACCCTCCACTCAATCCTTTCCACCGATTACAAGTAAAAACCCTGGAGAGAATGCATAAGGCAGCTCTCTGAATTCATTGAAAAGTAAATAATAGCTGATCGATTTGTCAGGTAAATCAAAATTCGAATATGACAGGTAAGCCTCTTTTATCTTTATTTGTTTTTTTACTTCTCATCTCTTCCAAATTAGACTCAGCATAACCCAAATCTGAAAAACTTGATTTTTTAATTTATGTGGAGAGAGCAAAATACTTGAACAGCCAAACAATTTTTTAATTGATACATAATTACTGTATATATTTATAGGGTACATGTGTTAATCAGAGCACTCATATTAGCTAATTTCAACTTTTACTATAAAATTACAGTAATCATAACATCATAGTATTGATGAAGGAATAGATACACAGATCAATGAAGATCAATGTAAATAAATAAAACATCCAAAACTGGATCCACCTAAACATGGCCAACTGACATTTGAAAAATGTGTAAAGAAGATTCAATGGCCTAAAATATTTCTTTTTTCAGTAAATAGTACTGGAAATGATGGACATCAGATGAAAAAAATGAACCTGGAGCTATTTCTCACACTTCATACACAAAGTTAACTCAAGTAGGTGATAGACTTAAATACAAAATGTAAAACTATAAAATACAAAAATAAATAGGAGATGATCTTCATGATGTTGCCTTAGGAAAATAATTCTTCAGTATGTCATAAACATGGTCTATAAAATAAATAAATCTATAACTTTTACTTAGGCACATTTAAAAAGTTTGTGTTGTGTCAGACATTGTAATATAATAAAAAGTCAAGCTATACTTGGAATAAAATATGTGCAAATCATAGAGATTGTAAAGAACTTGTGTCCAAATATACACACACACACACACACACACACACACACACACACATATATATATTTCTAATCATAAAAATGAGAGAACACATGATTCAATCTAAAAAAGAACTGGTGAAGGTTTTCTTTTAAGACATTTTACAATCCCACCAACAGTGTAAAAGTGTTCCTGTTTCTCAACATCCTCTCCAGCACCTGTCGTTTCCTGACTTTTTAATGATTGCCATTCTATCTGGCATGAGATGGTATCTCATTGTGATTTTGATTTGCATTTCTCTGATGGCCAGTGTGATGAGCATTTTTTCTAGCTCAACCATTGTGGAAGACAGTGTGGTGATTCCTCAAGGATCTAGAACTAGAAATACTATTTGACCCAGCAATCCCCTTTACTGGATATATACCCAAAGGATTATAAATCATGCTGCTATAAAGACACATGCACACGTATGTTTATTGCAGGACTATTCACAATAGCAAAGACTTGGAACCAACCCAAATGTCCATCAATGATAGACTGGATTAAGAAAATGTGGCACATATACACCATGGAATACTATGCAGCCATAAAAAAGGATGAGTTCATGTCCTTTGTAGGGACATGGATGAAGCTGGAAACCATCATTTTGAGCAAACTATCACAAGGACAGAAAACCAAACAACTCACGTTCTCACTCATAGGTGGAAATTGAACAATGAGATCACTTGGACACAGGAAGGGGAACATCACACACTGAGGCCTGTTGTGGGGTGGCGGGAGAGGGGAGGGATAGCATAAGGAGAGACACCTAATGTAAATGACAAGTTAATGGCTGCAGCACACCAACATGACACATGTATACATATGTAACAAACCTGCATGTTGTACACACTTACGCTAGAACTTAAAGTATAATAATTTTTTAAAAAGCACAGAGCTAATTAAAATTCCCAGGTGATCCTTAGGTTTCATATGTGTTTCAGCTTATTCTCCTTCCAAATCTTTTGCAGAGATACAAAAATAAAACACAAGGGATTGACTTATATATCACCATGACCTTTCTGTCTACATACTGATGAAGATAATGAGCAGTGAAACAGAAAGCGTAGGCAGAAGAAGGGAAAAGAAAGGCTCAAGATGATCTGGTAGCATGTTAGGCTTAGCATAATCATAAAATTGACTGCATTTGAATAATCTCTTTCCAAATTAAATGAGGATTAAGTGTCCAAATTTTATTTTGGAAAAAACTAAACATCCCCGTCTAGCCCCAAAATATGTAATCCCTACCATTCCAAAACTGCCTGATTATCTTACACTAAGTTATTCCATTAGCAATGAAGTTTCCATTGCCTTTGGGCAAGAAGGCAGAGAAGATTAGAGAATGTGGTCTGGTGCTTATATACAATGCAGCTAAGACTTTGCCTCTTGAGTACACAGTAGGAAAGAGTACTGCAACAGACTGTTGTCTCTAAACTGGCTTATACTCAGATAACACCAAGTCATATAAACAGGAAAAGAAATGTACTAGACATGTATGGGAAATGTACTAGACATTCCCCATCAAAAGTAAATGTAAAATCTGGGTTTGTTGTAAATCAGAGACAGAGATTCTGAAATAAAGAGAAGGATAAAAATAAAGAAAAAAAAACACATTTCACATAACCAAGATAAATCAATGACAAATCAGCACATGAAAATATGCTAAATGTAATTTGTCATTAGGGAAATAATTAATACTAAAATTAAATGTCGTGAGACATCTATTGGAAGGTTTAAAATATCTTGAAAATACATGTACTGGCAGTGTACTTAGTTCTGCAGTTTATTAGGAATGTATTTTTAGTTAGGGTATAAGTTACTGGTCCAAGAAATATTTGGGAAAGTGATCCATCATCAACTATTGAAATTATCACACTTTCCTCACTGCACTGCAATGTCAACTTTGTCATAAATAATCTAATGGAATATGTGTGCTTCTGGACTCTTACTGTGTATTCATCTCTTAGTCTGCCTTCCTGCCAAATCTGCCCAATAGATATCAATATTGATAGAGTCCAAGAGCATAGTATAAATGTTTCCATTTTATTCTAGCAAATTGCCATGGCTACTGTTGAATGTAAGTTTTTCCTTACTTATTTAGAATTTTTTTTTTTAACTGTGATCTTACCTCCCAAAGAACTCCTAGGATTTTGCCTGAGATTGTTTGGACCTATAGATTAACTTGGGGGATAATCTATTATAACTAATATATAACTATTAGTTACATCTTTAAAATATTTAGTCTGTCAACCTTTGAATATATATTTTCTTCCATTAAGTTAGATCTCCTTTAATATCTTTCACAAATGTTGTGTGATTTTTTTAACATAGAGGTTTTGTACATCTTTTGTTAAATTCATGCCCAAGTCTTTGATATTAATGAATTCTATTTGTGAGATACTGGTTTTTAAAAATCTGTTTCCCATTAGCATATAGAAATACACTTAAATTTTGTATATTGACCTCGTCCTTAGAAAAATGGCTGAATTTATTATTTCTAAAACTTTGTCCGTAGTTACTTTTGAGTTTTCTACATAGGCAACGATGACATCCATGAGTAATGAAAGTTTTGATTCTCTTCCAGTTGTTATTATCCCTTCATTTCTTTCCATGCCTTGTACTGGCCAGAATCTCTGGTCTGATGATAAATGAAAAAGGTACAGTAAGAACCCTTCATTCTATAACTATTTAATGAAATAATTTCACTTTTAAGTATCTATAAAGTGGAGTCAAAATTTCTCAAAAGAAGGGGAAAAGCTAAAAAGTGATGAAATTTAAGTTCTTAAACACTCAAAATTTATTTCTTTTAGCCTATTACATTATTTACTTACCTTAAATATAATCATGCATGCATATTATAATAATTGCAGCTAATGTAAAACTGTATTTATTATTAAAATGTTAGATAAATATGGATCACTTTTAAGAAAGAACATTAATTTAAAGAAATAAAATACGTTTGTTCCTTCTCAAGTTGACTATGCTCAGTTTATTGTTTTTAGCAGCTGCATTCTAGCTATTGGCAAGCACAATTGAGTTTAGTGACAGCGCAAATCCAGAATGTCGTTTACATACAACAGAAGTGAGATATTCCGAAACTTAAATCCCAGAGTGTGCAGAAATGAAAAAGAAAGCTTGATGAATAATTCCACTCTATTTAAGAATGATTCAACATCTACAAACAGAAAAAAAAATCGATCGCTCTGTCTCCAAATTATGTCACTGGTGAAGAATAAACCTAATTCTCAGAGCATGATACAGAGAAGAAAAATTTCATTGTTTAGAGAGCGTATCAGCTACTTTGACTTCCAGAGAATTAAAACAAAGATCACACACTGATATGCAGCTCTCACGCAATTTCAGATCATAATTTATTTCTACATAGTCAAACTCAGAAATGTCCCCGTCCCAACAGCTGATAATTGACTTCATCTTTATAAGCACTTTATGTATGTAAATTATATACTGTGTATATAAACTACAGACGCAAAATATCTGCACTTATTTGCATCTATCATTTATTTCGGATCCCACAAATAAGTGATAGATAATTTGTGGATATATGCACTGGACATATATCCACAAACTATTTTGTAAGTATACTATAGAGGTTTCAGAATGCCAGTATGCAGATGTTTTCCTAATGTATTTCACAACTATTAAATTTTAATTTGATGAAGAGCTATATACAAGTGAAAGAATAGAATTGTGACATGGAAATCAGTTCCTCACAAAAATGGAATCTGATCACTGGTGTAAAATTTTGAAGTATAATCTGACGATTAAACTCAAAACAATATTGTAACATTTGTCATTTTAGCATTTAATAGACTCCTTTTTCCCTACTATATTTGGTTTCTACTCCTGCCGTAACAACTTAAGATTATGTGGCTTAAACAGCCCGAATAGTGATAAGTGCTATTCGGGTCTCACCAGATTATTATAATCAAGGTGTTGCCAGGGCTGCATACTTTTTCAAAAAAATTAATTTTTGTGGATACATAATAGGCGTATATATTTATGGGGTACATGAGATGTTTTGAAACAGGCATGCATTGTGAAATTATCACATCATGGAAAATGGGGTATCCACCCCCTCAAGCATTTATCCTTTGTTTTACAAACAATCTCATTACACTCTTTTAGTTATTTTAAAATGTACAATTAAATTAGTATTGACTGCAGTTACCCTGTTGTGCTATCCAATAGTAGGTCTTATTCGTTCTTTAATTTTTCAAAGAGGAGACTACTTTGTCAATTCTCTCTCTCTCTCTCTCACACACATACACACACACACACACACACACACAGAGAGAGAAACTCACATGCATATGGTAAATCTATTAATAGAATCTGAGTTTGTTAGAATTTTTACAATTTCAATTCAATATAATAATTATATGTTGAATGTGCAGGGTATACTGTAATGAGTCAGTTGTTTACAGGATATATAAAAATAAATTTTATATTTCTTCCTTTCCATGAATTTTATTCAAATATCTATGATGTTGGCTACAAAATAGATATAATGTTCTTCAGACTATAATAATCATCATTTCGTTTTGCAAAAATTAATTCTGTAGATGATTAAAAAAAAGCAAGTGATAAAATCTCGTATTATCCAGCTCTAGTTGCTGTAACAAAATGCCACAGACCCAGTGGCTTAAACAACAGAAATGTATTTACTCCACAGTCCTAGGAGCTGGAAAGTCCAAGATCAATTTTCTGGCAGGATTGGGTTTCCTGCAAGGGCTCCTTTCCTGGATAATAGATGGCTACTTTCTCCTCACATGGCCTTTCCTCTGACTGAGCAAGGAAGAGGAAGAGAGAATGAGGGAGAGAGAGAGAAAGCAAGAGAAAGAGAGGATAGAGAGAGAGAGAGAGAGAGAGAAAAAGAGAGAGAGAGAGACTGAGTGAGAGACAGAGAGAGAAAGAGGTTTCTTTTTATAAGTCCAGCAGTTCTATTGGAATAGGGCCCCGCCCTTATGACCTTATGTGACCTCAATTACATCCTAAAGACCCTGTCTCCAAATACAGTCACATCGGGGATTAGGGTTTCAGAGATGTATGGAGGAGGCACAATTCAGTCCACAGCAATCACGAAAATTTTGATAAAGAAAGAAGCACTTGGGATGGGATGGAAGTCTGTGTGAGGACCCAGAACACTGAGGTGGAAGTGATACTCTGAATTAAGTATAAGGGAGATCATGAATGTATAGAGCAAGCTTGTGCAACCCATGGCCCGCAGACTGCATGCTGTCCACACGGCTTTGGATGTAGCCCAATGCAAGTTTGTAAACTTTCTTAAAACATTATGACATTTTTTTGAGATTTTTTTAAAAGCTCGTCAGCTGTTGTTAGTGTTAGTGTATTTTATGTGTGGCCCAAGATGATTCTTCCAGTGTCCCAAGGAAGTCAAAACGTTGGACACCCTGGTATAGAGGCATGAAAGTTCAGTGAATTTTGTAATTTTGTTATAATAGAAAATAAACTGGGGAGCAGTCAGAGAACAAACACAAAGTAATGTTTAGTTTAAGTGTTAGAGAACCTTGAGGTCTGGTCTAAATAATTGGATAATTTAAATATTAAAATGAAGTTATTGATGTTTTGAGCAAGGGAATGTTACTATTTGATCTTCACTTTGGAAAGATTCATAAGATGAAGTATTTAGAACAAATTCAAATGAGAAGATTTCGGAGTATGTGAGACAATTTAGAGAATTATTGCAGTCTACGTCATTGAGATTAAATGAAATTATGACTGGGTAATAGTTTTATCTCCATTTCTTTACCAAAATTCCTTACCACATGACCTATGCCTTTCCTTACTGTCTAAGCAATTTAACTTTCACCCATACCTATCTATAGAAATTGCTTTCTTACATTTCCCAGCTGGACTCATCCCTAAATCCAAAGGTTCTTTCTTAGTGTCCTTATCCTTGGCTTCTCTTTGGTCTCAATGAATTCTTTTTCTAAACTCATTTCAGTAACTTTTCCCTTTTTTCTTTCTATTTCTTGGTAACGTTCACTTGCTGTTCTTTTTTCTTACATCCAAAAAAGTATATGTTTCTCTAGGGTTTTCACCTGAATTTCTCTTATATTCCATTCATGAGTGAAATGACCTCTACTCTAATTTGACAGATCGGTCTTTACCCATCACTTACATCCCACCTCTATCTCTAGCCCAGTGTTCTCCAGAATTCCATCTCTCTCTTCCATCAGTCTTTGTGCCCTCTTCAATAAGTTCATCATCACCTACTCTTCATTTTCCCTCTAAAAATAATCTCCAGGTGCTCTATTTTGCCTTTTAAACGTCATTGTTTTATTACCAGTGAGTCTCACTTTAATGGGGCTTCATTGAGAATCTCTCTGCGATCCAATGGGTGATGACCTGGTTCAGATCCAAGTCCTGGCCAGTGGGGACCCTAGATTCGTTCCTTCCTTAGGACCATTGCCCCAGCCCTCATGGTACTGGCTGCTCCCAAATCTGTATTCCTGGATTCTTTAGAGTTCTTTACTGTTTACTCTTAATTTAACTTATTTATTTATTTATTTATTTATTTATTTATTTATTTATCTATTTATTTTTTGAGATGGAGTCTTGATCTGTTGTCAGGCTGGAATTCAGTGGTGTGATCTCAGCTCACTGCAGCCTCCACCTCCCGGGTTCAAGCGCTTCTCCTGCCTCAACCTCCCAAGTAGCTGGGACTACAGGTGCGCACCAACATGCCCAGATAATTTTTTTTTTATTTTTAGTAGAGACAGAGTTCAACCATGTTGGCCAGGATGGTCTTGATCTCTTGGCCTCATAATCCACCCGCCTCAGCCTCCCAAAATGCTGGGATTACAGGTGCGAGTCACTGCACCAGGCATATTTATCTATTTTTTAAAGACAGGGACTCACTCTGTCACCCAGGCTTGAGTGCAGTGGTGAGACTATAGCTCACTGCAGGACACAACCTCCTGAGCTCAAGCCATCCTTGTGTCTCAGCCTGCCCAGTAGCTGGGCCCACCAGTGTGCTCCACCATGCCCAGCTACTTTTTATTTTATTCTTTTTTTTTTTTTTTTTTTTTTTTTAATAGAGACAGAGTCTTCCTGTGTTACCCAAGCTGATCTTGAACTCCTGGGCTCAAGCGATCCTCCCTCCTCGTCCTCCCAGAGGGCTGGGCTTACAGGTATGAGCCCCCACTCCTGGACTGATTCTCTGCCCTTTAGTAGCCAATACCCTGTTTTGCCTAATAATTCTTAGTGTTAGACTTTCTCTGTTAAAATTATTATATAATTTCTGTCTCTTAAATGGATCCTGATTGATGCGGTAACTGGTATGGTATAAATAAATAAATAAATAAATAAATAAATAAATAGATGTGTGTGTGGGGGGGTTGTATTTGTTAATTACCTATTTTATCTCAGTCTGTCACAGAATGCAAGAAAGGACTTTGCTTTATTTACCACAATGTCTCCAGTGGCTAGAATATATGCTTGACAAGTTATAAGCACTGGATAGGAAGGAATAAAGGAAGGAAGGAGGAAGGGAGGAGAGGAAGAGAGGGAACGGAGGGAAGGAGGGAGAGATGTTGTGAAACAGAGGAATAATGGAGGAAGGTAGAATGGATAGATGGATGAATGGATGGAAGCATGGATTGATGGATGATGACTCCCCCCCAGCTCCCACGTGGCATCACATAGCCTGTAATAGCACCTGGTAGGTAGTAAGCACTCGTGAAATAGTCATACATTAATCTCTTTTCAGTCCTTTAAAAAAAGGAAAAAAAGAAAAAAATAATAATTGTTTTCTTTTTTTGGTACCTAAACTCAAAACCTCAATATAAATCCACTCTTTAAAATTTGTCTTCTATTTTCCATATATTTACTTACATGTAGTTCTCATTTGCATTGTTTTGAATTATTTCTTGTCATTATTATTATTGTACTAATTGATTTTTTACCTTTCTTATACTTCCTTTTATGCTTCATACTTCTCCAGTCAAATGAAGCGTTCAGTCCCTGGCTTTCTCTAAAAGTTGATGCGTTTGCTTCTATTTTCCTGAATTAGAAGCCACCTGTCCTGGGTTTCTACAGCGTCAGCTTACTGCATGCAGTATAATGTATTTATTTTCTTTTTTTGTTTCCCCTTCTCAAAACTACTTGATCAAACCTAATTTGTCTGCCTGTAAAAAAAGATATCAAGAGACTGAAAATACCAAGAATGACAGAAACAATCACACACACAATAAAACAGGTATTGATTGCTTAATACATAACAGGTTGCTATCTTAAATACAACTATGTATTAGCTCATTTAATGCTCACAACTTGATTGAAATAGCTATTATTATACCTATTACTGGAATTTGATGGCATGTTTTATTTTAAGAGCCCCTATATAATCTGTGAAATATTTATCCTAGTATATTTGGTACACTGTGTACCTTAAGTGTTCAGGATGTCAGTCTATCATTGATGACACTTGTGTAGGTGATTTGGCAGAAGTGGTGGAGGAAACTTATTGAGGATCGGTGGCAAGTATTGTTGTTGAGTGACTATTTTGGCTTTGAAGAAGAGGACACCTGGAAGGACCCAAGTTTTGTCCTGCCAAAAGCTGATACAATTTTGGTGGTGTCTTCAAGAAAAATTATTCGCATTTTAACAAAACAAAACTGTGCATGGGAGTTGGAAAGGACACGTGAAACTGGGGGGCTCTGAAACTTAAGCTTTGTGGTATTTACGGTCATGAGATTTCTGAAAATATGGTTTAACTCATATGAAAATAGTCTTGGTGACTGTCTAACTTTTGTAAGTTAGTGTCATAGCTTAGGGCTGCAGACTAACGCCATTTCATTAGAGTCTCTTAAGCCACAAAGCTCGCTTCTCTCTTTGGGGTTTGAGAACTCCAAGTGAGAGATCTCAGAAATGAGGAGGACAGATTACTGAGTGTTGGCTCAGACAGGTTACTGATTTGTCACCTCACACTCTGTTTTCTTTGTGTCTTAAGGTTTTTCTTAAGTTTTATAATTCTATAACTCATAGAAATCCAGTTGTAGTGATTGTATAGAGTATACATGCCACAGAAAACTCATCTTATAGTCAATTTATATGCAGGCATTTTATTATTTTTTTCTTAATTTGTATTTGTTTACAATTTTAGGTTCAGGAGGTACATCTGCAAGTTTGTTACATGAATATATTGTGTATTGGTGAGGTTTAGGCTTCTTGTGTACTCATCACTCAAATGGTGAACATTGTACCCAGTAGGTAATTTTTTGTAACCCTCACCACTTTCCTAGTCGTCCTCCTTTTCATGTCCCCAGTATCTGTTATTTCCAACTTTATGTTCATATGTATCCATTCTTTAGCTCCCACTTATTTTTATGATTTTTTAAAATTTAATTTTATTTTAAGTTCTGGGATACATGTGCAGGATGTGTCCATGTGTTCCATAGGTAAACATGTGCCATGGTGGTTTGCTGCAACTATCAACCCATGACCTAGGTATTAGCTATTTATCCTGATCCTCTCACTTCTCCTGCCACCTGACAGGCCCCAGTATGCACTGTTCCCCTTCCAGTGTCCATGTGTTCTCAGTATTCAGCTCCCACTTATAACTGAGAGCATGTGGTGTTTGGTTATCTGTTCCTGTGTTAGTTTGCTGAGGATAATGGCTTCTAGCTCCATCCAGGTCTCTGCAAAGGACATGATCTCATTCCTTTTTATGGCTCCATAGTATTCTATTGTGTATGTGTACCACATTTTCTTTTTCCAGTCTATCATGGATGGGCATTGGGGTTGAGTCCATGTCTTTGCTATCGTGAATAGTGCTGCAATGAACATATGTGTGTTTGTATCTTTATAATAGAATGATTTATATTCCTTTGGGTATATATCCAGTAATGGGATTGCTGGGTCAAATGTTATTTCTGGTTCTAGGTCTTTTAGGAATCACCACACTATCTTCCACAATGGTTGAACTAATTTACATTCCCACCAACAGTATAAAAGCATTTCTATTTCTCCACAACCTTGCCAGCATATATTGTTTCTTGACTTTTTAATAATTGCCATTCTGACTGGCGTGAGATGGTATCTCACTGTGGTTTTGATTTGCATTTCTCTAATCATCAATGATATTGAGCTTTTAAAAATACATTTGTTGACCACATAAATGTCTTCATTTGAGAAGTGTCTGATCAGAGCATTTGCCCTCTTTTTAATGGGGTTGTTTGTTGTTTTTTTTCTTGTAAATTTGTTTAAGTTCCTTGTAGATTCTGGATATTAGACCTTTGTCAGATAGTTAGGTTGCAAAACTTTTCTACCATTCTGTAGAATGTCTGTTCACTCTGATGATAGTTTCTTTTGTTGTGCAGAAGCTCTTCAGTTTAATTAGACCCCATTAGTCAATTTTTGCTTTTGTTGCAATTACTTTTAGTGTTTTTGTCATGAAATCTTTGCCGATGCTAAGATCCTGAATGGTATTTCCTAGCTTTTCTTGTAGGCTTTTTATAATTTTGGGTTTCACATGTAAGTCTTCAATTCATCTTGAGTTAATGTTTGTATAAGGTGTAAGGAAAGGGCCCATTTTCAAATTTCTGCATATGGCTAGCCAGTTTTCCCGGCACCATTTATTAAATAGGGAATCCTTTCCCTATTGCTTGTTTTTGTCAGGTTTGTAAAATATCAGATGGTTGTAGATATGCATTCCTTTTTCTGATATCTCTATTGTGTTCCATTGGGCTATATATCTATTTTGGAAAAAAATGCCATACTGTTTTGTTTACTGTAGCCTTGTAGTATAATTTGAAGTCAGGTAGCATGATGCCTCCAACTTCATTCTTTTTGTATAGGATTGTCTTTGCTATACGGGCTCTTTTTTGGTTCCATATGAATTTTGAAGCAGTTTTTTATAATTCTGCAAAGAATGTCAATGGTAGTTTAATGGGAATAGCACTGAATCTATCAATTATTTTGGGCAGTATGCCCATTTTTATGATATTGATTATTCCTATCCATGAGCATGAAATGTTTTTCCATTTGTTTGTGTTCTCTCTGATTTCCTTGAGCGGTGGTTTGTAGTTCTCCTTGAACAGGTCCTTCACTTCCATTGTTAGTTGTATTCCTAGGCATTTTATTCCCTTTGTAGCAATTGTGAATAGGAGTTCATTCATATTTTGGTTCTTTGATTGTCTATTGTTGGTGTATTGGAATGCTTGCTGTTTTTGCACTTTGATTTTGTATTCTGAGACTTTGCTGAAGTTGCTTATAAGCTTAAGAAGCTTTTGGGCTGAGATGATGGGGTTTTCTAGATACAGGATCTTGTCATCTGCAAACAGAGACATTTTGACTTCCCTCTTCCTATTTGAATACCCTGTATTTCTTTCTCTTGCCTGATTACCTTGGCCAGAACTTCCAATACTATGTTTAATAGGAGTGGTGAGAGAGGGAAACCTTGTCTTGTGCTGGTTTTCAAGGGGAATGCTTCCAGTTTTTGCCCATTCAGTATATTGGCTGTGGGTTTGTCATAAATGGCTCTTATTATTTTGAGATACAGATCATCAATACCTAGTTTATTGAGGGTTTTTAGCATGATGGGATATTGAATTTTATCTTTAGTTCTTTTAATTGTGATGCTAGGGTATTGATATGAGATCTTTGTAGCTTTTTGGTGTGGGCATTTAGTGCTATAAATTTCCCTCTTAACACTGCTTTGGCTGTGTCTCAGGGATTCTGGTATGCTGTCTCTTTGTTCTCTTTGGTTTGAAAGAACTTCTTGATTTCTGCTTTAATTTCATTATTTACCAAAGAGTCATTCAGGAGCAGTTGTTCAATTTCCATATAGGTCTGTGGTTTTGAGAACTCAATATTTCTTAATATTGAGTTCTAATTCGATTGCACTGTGGTGAGAGACTCTTATGATATCAGTTTTTTTGCATTTGCTGAGGAGCATTTTACTTCCATTTATGTAATAGATTTTAGAGTAAGGGCCATGTGGTGCCAAGAAGAATGTATATTCTGTTGCTTTTAGGTGGAGAGGTCTGTAGATATCTATCAGGTCCACTTTATCCAGAGCTGAGTTCAAGTCCTGAATATCCTTGTTAATTTTCTGTCTTGATAATCTGTCTAATATCGACAGTGGGATGTTAAAGTACCCCGCAATTATTGTGTGGGAATCTAAGTCTCTTTGTAGGTTTCTAAGAACTTGTATGAATCTGGGTGCTCCTGTATTGAGAGCATATATATTTAGGATAGTTAGCTCTTCTTGTTGAATTGATCTATTTACCATTATGTAATGACCTTTGTCTTTTTTGATCTTTGTTGGTTTAAAGTCTGTTTTGTCAGAAACTAGGCTTGCAATCCCTGCTTTCTTCTGCTTTTTATTTGTTTGGTAAATTTTTTCCCCATCCCTTTATTTTGACCCTATGTCTGTCTCTGCATGTGAGCTGGATCTCTCACATACAGCATACTGATTGGTCTTGATTCTTTGTCCAGCTTATCATTCTGTGTCTTTTAATTGGGTATTTAGCTCATTTACGTTTAAGGTTAATATTGTTATGTGAGAATTTCATCCTGTCATCATGATGTTAGCTGGTTATTTTGCAGACTTGTTGATGTAGTTGCTTCCTAGTGTCATTAGTCTTTGTACTTCAGTGTGTTTTTGTAGTGGCTGGTAACGTTTTTTCCTTCCCATATTTAGTGCTTCCTTCAGGTCGCTTCCACTTATAAGTAAGAACGTGAAGTCGATGATTTTATTTTTCCTGTTATTTCACTTAGGAAAGTGGCTTCCAGCTTCATCCATGTTGCTGAAAAGGCATGATTTTATTCTTTTTTATGGCTGTATAGTATTCCATATTATACATGTAACACCTTTTCTTTTCTTTTGAGACAGAGTCTGGCTCTGTCACCCAGGTTGGAGTGCAGTGGTGCAACCTCAACTCACTGCAAGCTCCGCCTCCCGGGTTCATGCCATTCTCCTGCCTCAGCCTCCCAAGATAGCTGCGACTACAGGTGCCCACCACCATGCCCTGCTAATTTTTTGTATTTTTAGTATATACAGGGTTTCACCATGTGAGCCAGTATGGTCTCGATCTCCTGACCTTGTGATCCACCCGCCTCAGCCTCCCAAAGTTCTGGGATTACAGGCATGTGCCACCATGCCCGACCGGCATATTTTCTTTAGCAACCATTCATGGACGTTTAGATTGATTCCATGTTTGGTATTGTGATTGGTGCTGTAATAAACATATGAGTGAAGATATCTTTTTTGTACAATAATTTATTTTCCATTGGGTAGACAGTAGTGGGATTGCCAAGTTGAATGGTAGTTCTATTTTAGTTCTTTGAGAAATCTCCATACTGTTTTCTACAAAGGTTGTACTAATTTATATTCCCACCAATAGTGTATAAACATTCCCTTTTCTATGCATCCTTACCAACATCTGTTGTTTTTTGACTTTAATAATAGCCATTTTGACTGATGTAAGATGATATCTCATTGGTACTTTAATTTGCATCTCTCTGATAATTAGCAATGTTCAGCATTTTTTCACATGTTTGTTAGCTGCTTGTATGTCTTTTTGTGAGAAATATCTGCTCGTGTCCCTTGCCCACATTTTATGGGGTTGCTTGATTTTTCTTGTTGAGTCGTTTGAGTTCCTTACAGATCCTGGATATTAGCCCTTTGTCAGATATATAGTTTGCAAATACTTTTTCTCATGCTGTAGGTTGTGTGTTTACTCTGTTTATCATTTCTTTTGCTATACAGAAGCTTCTTCATTTAATTATGTCTCGTTTGTCAATGTTTGTGTTTGTTGCATTTACTTTTGAGGTCTTAGTCATAAATTCTTTGCCTATGCCAACCTCCAGAAACATTTTTCCTAGGTTTTCTTCTAAGATTTTTATAGTTTCACGTCTTCATTTAAGTCTTTAATCCATCTTAAGTTAATTTTTATGTATTGTGAGAGATAGGGGTCCAGTTTCATTCCTCTGCATATGGCTATCCAATTTTCTCAGCACCATTTATTGAGCATCATGTCCTTTACCCATTTTGTTGCGGTTGTTGATTTTTTTGAAGACAAGTTGGTTGTAGTTGTATAGCTTTATTTATGGGCTCTGTATTCTGTTCCATTGATCTACATGTCTGTTTTTGTACCATATCATGTTGTTTTGGTTACTATAGCCTCACAGTATAATTTGAAGTCAGGTAATGTGATGCCTCCAATTTTGTTCCTTTTGCTTAGAATTACTTTCACTCTTTAGTTCCATGTGAATTTTAGAATTTTTTATTTTTCTAATTCTGTAAAAAATAATGTTGGTAATTTGATAGGAATTGTGTTAAATCTGTAGATTGCTTGGGCAGTATGGTCATTTTAACACTATTAGTTCCTCTAATCTGTTAGCGTGGTATGTTTTTTCCATTTGTTTTTGTCATCTATGATTTATTTCACCACTGTTTTGTATTTCTCCTTGTAGAGATCTTTCACCTCCTTGGCTAAATGTATTCCTAGGTATTCGATTTTTTGTGTGGTTATTGCAAATGGGATTGAGTTATTGATTTGGTTCTCAGCTTGGACATTATTGGTGTATAGAAAGTGATTTTTGTACATTGATTTTTGTATTCTGAAAGTTTTCTGAAATCATCTACCCTGTCTAGAAATCTTTTGCTGGAGTCCTTAGGGTTTCTAAGTATAACATAATGTCATCAGTGAACAGAGGTAATTTGACTTCCTGTTTTCCTATTTAGATACCTTTATTTATTACTCTTGCCTTATTTCTCTAACTATGACTTCCAGTAATATGTTGAATAGGAGTAGCGAGAGTGAGCATACTTGTTTTGTTCCAGTTCTTTGTGGGAATACTTTCAAATTTTTCCCTATTCAGTATGTTGTTAGCTGTGGGTTTGTCAAATATGGCTTTTATTATTTTGAGGTATGTTAATTTGATGCCTAGTTTATTGAGTTTTTTTTTAATTATGAAGGGATGTTGGAATTTATCAAATGCTTTTTTCTATATCTGTTGAGATGATCATAGAATTTTTGTTTTTAATTCTGTTTATGTTGTCAATCACATTTATTGATTTCTGTACATTGAACCATCCTTGCATCCCTGGAATAAAACCCACTTGATCATGATGTATTATCTTCTTAATGTGTTTAATTTGGGTTGCTAGTATTTTGTTGAAGATTTTTGCATCTATGTTCATTAGGGATATTGGCCTATAGTTTGTTGTTGTTGTTGTGTCTTTGCTGATTTTGGAATCAATGTGTTAATGGCTTCATAGAGTGAGTTAGGGAGGAATCTCTCCTCCTCAATATTTTGGAATAGTTTTAGTAATATTGGTATTAGCTCTTCTTTGTACATCTTGTAAATCTGGCAGTTAATCCATCTGGTACTTTCCTTTTCTGTTTTTGGGAGATTTTTAATTACTAATTTGATTTCAATACTCATTATTGGTCTGTTCAGGGTTTCTATTCCTTCCTGGCTCTATTTCTTCCTAGATGAAATGGATAGGTTTCCAGAAATGTACAACCTCTCCAGATTTATCCATTTCCTCTAGGTTTTCTAGTTTTTGCACAGATGTTCCTATTAATCTCTGATGATCTTTTTGTATTTTTGTGGTAACAGCTGTAAAATTTTTATAAGTTTTGATTGTGCCTATCGAAATCTTCTTGCTTTTTTCCCTTTAATTTAGCTAGTGGTCTATCAATTTTGTTTATCTTTTCAAATAGTTTTTCACTTCATTGATCATTGTATTATTTTGGGGGTCTCAATCTAATTTAGTTCTGCTGATTTTTTTTAATGTCTTTTCTTCTACAAGGTTTGGGTTTGGTTTATTCTTGTTCTTCTAATTCCTTAAGGTGGACTATTAAGTTGTTGTTCTAGTATCTTTACATCCTTTTGATGTAGGGATTTAATGTTACAAAATTTCCACTTAGCACTACTTTTGCTACATATCCCAGAGGTTTTGGTATATCATGTCTCTATTTTCATTCATTTCAAATTTTTTAAAATTTCCATTGATTATCCAAAGATCATTCAAGAATAAGTCATCTATTTTCCAAGTGTGTGTTTACTTTTGAGAATTCCTCTGCATTAATGTCTTTTTTTTATTTTCCTTTTCCTTTTTTTTTTTTTTTTTTGACACAGGGTCTTGCTCTGTTGCCTAGGCTGGAGTGCAGTGTCATGATCTTGGTTCACTGTAACCTCTCCTTCCTGGGCTCAAGGGAACCTCTCATCTCAGACTCCTGAGTAGCTAGGACAGGCACTTGCCATCATACCTGGCTAATTTTTGTATATAAATGGGATTTTGCTGTGTTGCCCAGGCTTGTCTCAAACTCCTGTGCTCAAGTGATCTGCCTGCCTTGGCCTCCCAATGTGCTGGTACTACAGGCATAAACCACCATGTCCTATCTGTATTAATTTCTAATTTTATTCCACTGTGGTCCAAGAAGATATTTTATACGATTTAGATTTTTTGAAATTGTTGAGACTTGCTTTATGGCAAAGCATATGGTCTATTTTGGAGAATGTCCCATGAGCAGATGACAAAAATGTATATTTTGTGGTTTTGGGCTAGAAGAATTTCTTGTAAAAGTCTATTAGGTTCATTTGGTCTAGAGTCCAGCTGAATTCCAGTTGATTTTCTGTCTTCATCATCTGTCTAGCACTGTCAGCAGGGTATTGAAGTCTACTATTATTGTATTCGGTCTCTTTTCATAGGTCTAGCAGAATTGTTTTATGAATCTAGGTGCTCCAGTGTTTGGTGCATATATATTTAGGATAGTTATGTCTTCTTGTTTAACTGAATGCTTTATCATTACATAATGACCTTCTTTCTCTTTTTTTTTTTATTGTTGATGATTTAAAGTTTTTTCCCTCTGATATAAATATAGCTACTTGGGTTCATTTTTGTTTTCTGTTTGCATGGTGTCTTTTCCTGTTAGGTAGGTCTTTTGTAGACAGCAGATGGTTGGATCTTATCCTTCTGTTTTGCATTTAAAAAAAAGTGTGATTCTATTGAGATGTGAATTCAGAATGCTAACAGTATGTCTTACTGGAAGTTTCCTTATTATTGATGTCTGGAATTCCTGCTAATCTACCTCTTGCTTTGATGGTCTGGAACCATTTAATTTTGATGTTTTCAGTTTTCTATTTATGACAGGTGTGACAGTCAAAATATAATTAAGTAGATGCTTTTTATATGCAAATATGTACTTGATTACTGCATCAGCTGTTATATTTATTCTGGAAAGAAGTGTATAATTTGAAAAGTTGGATAAAATAACAAGATTTCAAAGCTCTCTGTTAGTAAATTAGTTTTTTAATATAATGATATCAATTGATAAAAATCTTTCTGTCTTCAGATCATTCCAACTTATATTCTCTTGCTAAACTTTTGTGTGATAATTAATAAAAATGCAAGGAGCATTCACTATGAAATTATGGATCTGAATACATAAGTATTACATTCTTGGCCAACACAAAAGAAAATATTATCCTATGATATTTTCTGTACAAAAATGGTAAACCAGCTTTAGATTAAAGGACTAAATAAGAAAGAGTTAAAGAGAAACAAAAAATTTTAGGGAATTCATTGATCTTAAAATATGGTTCTGTTTTTTTCTTTAGTTATTTTTGGTTTTATTCTCCACTAGCAAAGTGAAATATTCATGTTATTATCATTTCAAATTACAGTAAAATATGTTCTTTCTTTCCTGTTTCATTTATTTATTCTCTTTCATTCCCCCTCCTTACTAATATTTCCCTTTTCCCATAATAAACAACCATTATAAAGTATTTGATCTGGGTCCTTGTATTTGCATGTGTCCTTGAAAAATCTGACGGCCTTTTGTGTTTATTTTTTAAAATTTGTTTTGTTTACTTGTAATATTTATAAAGCTACAAATACTTTACTGCTTACCTTAATCTGTAGAGAAGAGCTTACTCTTTTACCACTCCCTCATCTTTTGATCCATTGATTTATTTTTAATCCAATGTATCACAATCCCTCATTATCATTTTTCTTTTTTGATGTTCAAAGTAATCTAAATTTGGCATGTGGAATCCCCTCAGGCTGAGTCTTATGTGCTTTTGGCATGCCCTTCTTATCTTTTTAGGCACTCTCTAGATTTCTGGTTCAACACATTGTACTTTCTTGTATTCACTCGTATTCTCTTTGACCCAGACCTGAAGTCCGTCATTTATCCAAGGAGCCCTGGTTATTTTGGGTCAGGAATGGACATACATGCTTAGATCTGGTTGCTGGGTTTGTTTGTGGTCACTGGGACTTTATTGCCCCGGGGTGTTTCTGTGACCAGAACTGAGATATACACATATTTTAGAAAATATGAGTTCATACTAATATCTGTAAATAAAATTCAGTACTAGTTCTTTCCTTCCATATTTGTATCTCCTTTCTTCCCCAACAAAATTCTCATTCCCAACAACAGCTACAACAGCTATATATATACATATACATATACTTGTATATGTGTATATACACACACACACACACATATATGTAGTTACAGTTGAGGTCTCAACCTGTCACCCAGGCTGGAGTAGAGCGACATGATAATTGCTGACTGCAGTCATGAATTCCTGGGCTCAGGGAAAGCAATATATTTTTGTATTTGTTCCACAATACAATATAAAAATATAATTTCAGAGTTACCACCACAACATTATTCATCGTACACCAACTGAATTCAATATTTCTTTGTCATTTGAGCTTTCCCATCTAAGTACAAGACATATATTTTCATTTGTTCACATTTCTTTTAGTCTTTAGATGTGTTTTAAAGTTTTCCTCATTAAAAAAAGTGGATGGGTGTGCATGTATTTGTAATGAAAATATAAGATTGTGATGAAGACTTCATTATGTTTCTTACTGTTTTCATTAGGATTGTTTTAACATCATTTTAAGATCTGGTCATATTGCTGGGTTCATCTAATCCTTTGTTTCTAACTCTTCCACGGTATATTACAAACTGTGCATCTACTCCTCTCACTTAGCCTTTTCCCCCAAAGACTGACAAGTAGATTGTCTCAAACCCCGTTGTAAGTTGAAGAGTGTGCCAAATACATATCACTTCTGTACCACAGTAAAATTGGAAAATTATATAAGTCAAACCATTGTAAGTTGGGGACTGCCTGTATTATTTTACCTTGTAGGTACATATTGCTACTCTTATGCAGTAACCACTCTAAAGTGGAATTATATTTCAACCACATCCCTAGAATTTAATCCATTCAAATTGATCAAGAAAGCTTCTCACTGGGAAAAGAGTAGATCATAATATTAAGTTCCCTATTATATTCAACCATATATTAGAGATGCAGATAATATGGTAACTAAAACTGAAAACTTAAATTGCAAGTATTTATAAGTTTGTTGAGGTGTCTCAGTTCATTGGGAGTATAAACAGGCATGTAATGATTTTATTTTTTAAAATAATTCCGTTATGTTCCAGAGATGTATCTTTTCCTCATTACCTCACATAAACTTAGGGTGGATTTAAAAATATTCCAGTCACTTTGGTTTATTAAATATGAGTCCAGTCTAGTTTAAAATTTCAGTCTCATGTTTTATTCAAAGTTCCTTCTCTCTGCTTTCCTCATGTCAGTTTAAATTTGAACCTGTTTCCTTAAGATCGAAGGGTGTGTGTGTGTGTCTGTGTGTGTGAGAGAGAGAGAGAGAGAGAAAGAGAGAGTATGCAGAGAAAAAGAGACACACACAGAAACACAGAGATGGACAGAGACAGAGACAGGAAGGAGAGAGAAAGCATGTGTTTTTCTAAGTAACGAAGTTTAAAGTTTCCTCCATTATCATATCCCAAGTGAAATGTTGTCTGTGGCAGAAGGAATAAAAAATGAAATATTCAAATTTAAGGATACTACAGGGTCAAGTAAACAGAAAGACACTTGATCAGGGTAACTAATAAAAAAAACAGTCAACATGTTGTAGCTCATGTTAGGAAGAAGAAACATCTCAATATAGATTGTGTTTATCGTAAATTTTGAATATCTGAAGAAGCCAAAATTTAAAACAAAATAATTGTAGTTATATAAAGCTGACTATGTGATAGGCACTCTTCTATGCATTTTACTTCTTTAAGCCTCATAAAAAAGCTTTAGGGTAGGGTACTTTTGTTATCTCTTATTATATTTAAGGCTAGGGAACTAAGGAGCAATGACATGGCTGGTATATACTGTTACAAAGTTGAGGCTGAGATTTGAACTCTGGCACTCTAACTCCTGAGTGTGTGCTCTTAATCACTATGCAACACTGTCCTTTAGCATTCGGCAAAGGCAGTGAAATGAGAAAGTGCCATGTAGAATGACACGGGAAAACGGTTATAGGGCACCAGAGGCGTGACATAGCAATGAGATTATTTCACAACAGAACTGTTCTCTTAGGGAGAGAAAAGTTGCTTATCTCTTTCTCCCAGTTCAGCGCTTCACTGCTCAGATCAGAGTATGGGATGGCACTGGAGCATGCTTCATACCCAGGCACCCCGACCTCAAAGAATAAGGCAGTTAATGCTCCGCTCCATGGGCTTAAAACTTTAACAACTGGGTCACAGGAGTCAATGAATGAACATTTCCTCCTCTCTTCACCCCACAAACAGAAGCACATTTTTATAGCTTTGTAGAAAGTCTTAAGGAGGTGAGAAACCAGTCACTCCAGGCTGGAGTGCAGTGGTGCGATCTTGGCACACTGCAACCTCCACCTCCCAGGTTCATGATTGTCCTGCCTTAGCCACCTGGGTAGCTGGGATTATAGGTGGATGCCACCATCCTGCCTAATTTTCTTATTTTTAGTAAAGACAGTGTTTCACCATGTTGGCCATGCTGGTCTTGAACTCCTGACTTCAGGTGATCCGCCTGCCTCGGCCTCCCAGAGTACTGGGATTATAGGTGTCAACCACTGCACCAGGCCAAAGGTGGCCAATTGAATCATAAACTCCTCCCAGGTTTAAGCAATTCTCCTGCCTCAGCCTCCCAAGTATCTCGGATTACAGGTGCCCGCCACCATGCCCAGCTAATTTTTGTATTTTTAGTAGAGACAGGGTTTCACCATGCAAGTCAGGCTGGTCGCGAACTCCTGACCTCCAGTGATCCACCCGTCTTGGCCTCTCAAAGTGCTGGGATTATGGGCATGACCCACCACGCCCTGCATGTTATTTTTATTTTAAAAGCAATTTTTTTTGTAATTGAAAAGAATACTGCTAACAGCATAACTGGGAGATAATGAATCCTTCCAAGTCATTATTTCATTTATCATTTACAACAACCCCAAAAGTTACATAGAAAATTGCATCTTTTGATCTTTCAGGTAAAATGAAATATGTTCAAGAGTATGAGTAGAAAATGTGACACAGAGATAGGAATTAGTCACATAATGTTGGAAAAAGAAGAAACAGTAATCAGGAACAGGAAGGAGTAAACGGAGCTGTTAGTTAAAACAGGATCACTGCCGGACACAGTGGCTCATGCCTGTAATCCCAGCACTTTGGGAGGCCGAGGCAGGTGGATCACAAGATCAGGAGTTCAAGACCAGCCTGGCCAACACGGTGAAACCTCATCTGTACTAAAAATACAAAAATTAGCTGGGCGTAGTGGCGGGAGCTTAGGTGGGCATGGAGGCTGAGGCAGGAGAATTGCTTGAACCCAGGAGGTGGAGGTTGCAGTGAACCCAGATCACACCATTGCACTCCAGCCTGGGTGACAAAACGAGACTCCATCTCAAAAAAACAACAACACACGCCGGGCGCGGTGGCTCAAGCCTGTAATCCCAGCACTTTGGGAGGCTGAGACGGGCGGATCACGAGGTCAGGAGATCGAGACCATCCTGGCTAACACGGTGAAACCCCGTCTCTACTAAAAAATACAAAAAACTAGCCGGGCGAGGTGGCGGGCGCCTGTAGTCCCAGCTACTCGGGAGGCTGAGGCAGGAGAATGGCGTAAACCCGGGAGGCGGAGCTTGCAGTGAGCTGAGATCCGGCCACTGCACTCCAGCCCGGGCGACAGAGCAAGACTCAGTCTCAAAAAAAAAAAAAAAAAAAAAAAAACACAACAACACACACACACACACAGGAAGCAGGATCACAATGTTAGAAGACAACCTAAAAGTTTTGCAAATAAGCCGAGTTTCTTACTGTGTGTGGGAGTCTCAGGCATTCCTATGTTTTTGTAGAATCCCAAGGGAGGCAAGGCTCTCAAGTGGAAATAAATTGAAAGCAGTTTTAATTACAATGTTCCCTGACGTGTTACTGAGGAAGGCAGTCAGTTGTACGTGAAGAGACTGGTAAATTATGTTCTAGTCGTGTTCAGTTCTTCAGTTAAGTTTGATACCTCATGCTGCCTGGAATAGAAGCAAACCAAATGGAAAGACTGTATAACTCATGTGCCCAGGGAGGAAAAGTCAAACTCCCAAATCCCTTCATCATCAATAGGAAGAATCAAAAAGCTCAGCCTATCAAGGTTCAATTAGTATGTTTCATTAGTTTTCTTTGATTAGAGATCCTTTTTCTTCCATTACGGAGAAATTACAATTTTCTAATATAGCACCTAAATTCAAGCCTGTATTTTACACATTTTCTTGACTTGCCTCTTTGCATAGCTTTCTTCATTCATTGACGCATTATAGATTGGGTCTTATTATTTACCATATGTGATGATTAATTTTATGCATCAACTTGACTGGGCTCTAGGGCGTTTCATCATTTGGTGGAGCATTGCCCTCCCTGTGTCTGTGACGGTGTTTCTGAGCGAGATTAGCATTTGAACGGGCACACTGAGTAAACCAGATTGCCCTCCCCATATGGGTGCATTTTGTCTCATCAGTTGAAGGCCTAAATAAAAACAAAAGGCTGATTCCTGAGAGTAAGAGGGGATTTCTCCCACTTGAATACCTTGAGCTGACACACCATTTTGTTGTTCTTGTGTTTGTTTCCTGCTTTTGAACTTGAACAAAGCTTTAGCTCTTCTTGAGTTTTGAACCTGTTTGTTTTTGGACTGGAACAATAACATTAGCTCCCCTGGTTCTTAAGCCTTCAGACTCAGACTGAAACTATGTGATTGGCTGTCCTGCACATCATTGCTGTCATTGGTCGACCTTATATAATAGGACTGCTCAGCCTTCATAATTGTGTGAGCCAATCCCTTATAATAAAACTCTTTCCATATATTTGATATGGTTTGCCTGTGTCCCCACCCAATCTTACTTTGAATTATAATAATCCCCATGTGTCAAGGGCAGGGCCGGGTGGAGATATTTGAATCATGGAGTCAGTTTCCCCCATATTGTCCTTGTGATAGCGAATAAGTCTCAGGAGATCTGATGGTTTTATAAATGGGAGTTCCCCTGCAGAAGCTCTCTTGTCTGCCACCATGTAAGACATGACTTTGTTCTTCCTTCATCTTCCACCATGACTGTGAGGTCTCTCCAGCCATGTGGAACTGTGAGTTGGTTAAACCTCCCTTTCTTTATAAATTAATCAGTCTCAGGTATGTCTTTATCAGCAATGTGAGAACAGACTAATAAATATCCATCCTATTGTTTCTTTTTCTCTGGAGAACCCTATTACACTAAGGGAAGAGACCACCCCTCATATTATCTTATGCCCAATTTCTGCCTCCAAAGAAGGAAGAAGTAACAACTAAAAGACAGAAATGAAATCTACAGGCAGACAGCCCAGCGCTGCACCCTGGGCCTGGTAGTTAAAGATCGATCCCTGACCTAATTGGTTATGTTATCTATAGATTACAGACATTGTATAGAAATGCACTGTGAAAATCCCTGTCTTGTTTTGTTCCAATCTAATTACCGGTGCATGCAGCCCCCATTCACATACCCCCTGCTTGCTCAATCATGACCCTGTCACGTACACCCCCTTAGAGTTGTGAGCCCTTAAAAAGGACAGGAATTACTCACTCGGGGAGCTCGGCTCTTGAGACACGAGTCTCGCCAATGCCCCCGGCAGAATAAACCCCTTCCTTCTTTAACTTGGTGTCTGAGGAGTTTTGTCTGCCACTCGTCCTGCTACAACACCAGATTTGTTGTTGCTGTTGTTGTTAGAAGTTAGGAATACAACAATGGACAAAATGGCCAAGTCCCAAGCACTGCCAGAGTAGTGAACATTATCAAACAATTACATACATTAAAAAATAGTTTAAATATGCTCTATGTGTTCAAAGGAATTCACATGTTAATTATGTGTATCTGTTCTTTTGAGGAGATAATGTTTTTGAATACTGGCATTTTTCTAATGGATGAGGATATTTCAACATGTGTGAGATACTGAATGGTCTGCACTACACATTTTCTATGTTGGAAATTTAATCTAGCTAATATAGCCTGAATTTCCCCAAGTTTGAATTTGATGGTAATATTCTAATCCTTACATTGACGGAGTAATTCTCTATTCTAATGAAAATTCAGATCTAATGGTATTTTTTTAAATGAGAATATTTCTCATTTACATTTTGAATGATGTGGCACTAGAATGAACAAAACTATTTTAAAAGATTTAAAAACCCTCCATATTTCTATAAAACAAAGAGTTAGTCTGTAGTTCAAATTCCACTGCTGACATGAAGCAACTACCTAACCTTAGATAATTCATTTCTCTTGAACTTATAATAATGGGGATTTACTCTTTTCTGGAGTTTTCTTTCTGACTCGAAAAGGTAGACTGAATCACTTCCTCCTTTGTGTATTTTTTTAAAAATTTACTTTTATACATGGGTATGTCTCTTTCTCATGAAACTGTGTTTATGTGTCCTGACTACTCTGGGAAGGTTGTGGTTCCCCAAGGCAGCCACATTCACCATCATTCTCCTTTCCATCTCCAGTAACTAGCCAAGCCTGGCACACATTAACAGCGTCAGCAATGCTGTTGAACTGAACTATATGCTAAAGTCACTTTAAGTCCTAATGCTCTGTGATATTACAAATAACAAGATACTTCAATTTTATCATTCCCCATTCTTTCTGTAGAGACTGAGCTCCTTCAGATGGCTTCTGAATGTTGTGTTCTTGCTGACCCTTCTTTGTTTTGATTATCTTTTTCGCACAGGTGGAACAGTCAGAATATAATTAACTAGACACTTTTCATATGTAAATATCACAGTGAGTACAATACTAAACTTCACTGGGTATCACAAGGAATGAATACTTTCTGCATGAGGATTCAAAGATTAGATCAAGTTAGTATGACTTTCAGATTTCTTTTATTCTTTCCTGTGGACAATCATATCTCTTCTTTTACTTTTTTTTTCTTTTGAATAGACATTCTACTTAGTAGGAAATCTCTTTCCAGTCTACTGGCCCTTAACATCTCCCCTTCCTGTGCTGTCTGAGGTGCCATATGCCAAACTTGATGAAAATGCTAATGGAACTTTCTTTGGGCTTGCCAGGTGATTCTTTCCTCCTCCGGGATCTCATATTCAAACAAATATCCTGATGCAAAATAACATCAGAGAAAGTTCAAGAATAAAGAAAGGCAACAAAGTTTTATCAGTTGCTGCCAACACTATAAGCCCAAATCAGCTTTCCAGCAAAGCTAGCACAGATTTCCCAAAGTACAATGAATCATGGAGAAGATAGCATTGACTCTGCCAAGCACTAAGCACAATTCTGTGTATTCTACAGGTACTCATTCATTTAATCTTCAAAACAAACTTGCTTCTAAAAACACGATCATTATCAACATTGGATTAGGAAAGGAAGTCAGAGGAGAGATTTAGCAACTTGGCCAAGGTGACATCTCTAACAAGGAGACTGACAAGGTTCAAATCCTGTCCAAGTGTCAATAACCAATTTATACAGCTCTTGCAAATGCATAAGCAACCTTTTATTCCCACAGGCCTCGTGTTGCAAGCCCATTGTCTATAAGCTGCTGCTTTACACTGTTTTTTCCACCCTAGGCTGATGGAACTTCCTCTGTGTAGGACATTGTCAGCCTTGTGTCAGATGGAGAAGGACTTCACAACTTTAAGCTGGCTCCTAAAGCGTCTGCTCAGAAGTGACACAGATAAGTTTTGTCTACATTTTGTTAGCCAAAGCAAGTCACATGGATTCAACAGTTTGATCATACAAAATTCTCCCTCAGAGTAGGGCCCACACGCCATGTAGCCAAGCTTGATATCCGGGAGAAATACTCCCTGATATCATTTTTAAGTCGCCTATCATTTTAAGTCACAGCAAGCCCAATACCAATGCGGCAGAGAAGTAGGCTCCTCTTTCAGGGATGAAAAGTGTATATTTTAAGTAGGAATATAATCTGTCGTTCTTGTGATACTCATAGGGATGATGCAGTATCTCACTGGGTGTATTTTTACATGTTTAAACACGATTAGAATTTTGTCTTCTGTGAATCAGCCCAGAATATCATTTGCCCATTTTTCTATTGGTTTGCTTTCTTTCCTTACTGAAGATCAAAATATTTTTTACTATTTTATGCATAACAAAAAGGGCTATATTTTTTAAATGAAGACAATAATAAATTATAAGGCTACAGTAAGACACAGCTTAATAAATATTTTATAAACTTGATCATGCCTGAAATAAACTCTCAATACACATGAGCTATTATTTTTAAATATTGTCTCTATCATGAGTCAACAAACTATAGTCTCTAGGCTAAATCTGTCCCTGTGCCTGATTTTGTAAATAAAGTTTTATTGAAACTCAGCTACACTAATTTATTTAGGTATTGTCTATGGCTGCTTGTGCTATGAAGCCAGAGTTGAATGTTTGGGACAGAGACTGAATGTCCCACAAAACCTGAAGTATTTACTATCTATCTCTTTACAGAAAATTTTGCCAATCTCTGATCTAACTCAATGAATTAAATGGAGATAAAATGCGCACCACCACTCCAGTAACCTTTAGGTCCCAACCGCTGGTTCTAATCTTTTCCCTAGACTCTAGAACGCAACATAATGTTTGATCTGCTGTTTTGACTGCTGGGGGTAAAGGTGATTTCAGAGGCTTCCAACTGTCTTTCCTCCTATAAGAAGTCTTAACCTCACCAAACCAAGGACCCTGAAGATTCTGCCAACTACTAAATATATCCAATCCACTAGTAGAGTCCATGGCCCCAGTGGACCCAATGTGAGTTGGTCCTGGGCCAGAATTCTATTACGTGGCCCTCATATAACCCGCACTCTTTCAGAGAGGGACATGATGATGCTTTGTGTTTCCAGTTATCAATGATGATTCAGACTCGGTGCCCAGTAAACTCAAAATGTATGAGTATTTCCCTTGTTCAGAATACATAGTTGCCTGAGTAAATGGCCATAGGTGTTTTGGGGATGAACTTGAGGAATTATTGCCTTATTCATTTACCATGGTGTTTCAGGGTCCAACCTGCTTGCGATCCAGCTTCTCTTTCTAAGAAATGGACTCCATGAAAACTGTCTTATGTCCTGAAACTAGTCAGAAGCTTGTGATTTTTCTTGGGGATGACTGCTCTCAGCTCCTAATCATCCATTCTTAAATTAGTTTGATTGTATAGATAGAAAAATATTCTTATCTGCTGCCCATACATCTTGCTCCTGGGAAAGTTGTCTTCTGTTAACTATTCACATAACTCCTGTGCTCAGGTACCCTTTTGGCTGCTCATTATAATAACTGCACACATGAAGGTCCTCTGCCTTTCCTTCCTTATTTGAAGAGTCTATTATTCCCATTGCTATCAGGGAGCACATTTCTGTAAGAGCCTCTCCTACTATCATCCCTGGTCTATAGAAGATGGCTATCACTTGACAATGATACTGGCAAGATACACATTCCTTTTTGTTCTGATAAATTGAGATCAGCCATCCTTATTGCTTTGATATGTAGAGTTTCAGGCAGGTCCTCCTGAGAAACAGAGTAGGTAGGGGTGTTGGATCTCAGATATAGAACCAATTTAGCAAACCCTCTTTTATAAATCATTTGAAGTCATCCTGTAGAGTATGCCACTGTGGTTCTACTTTAACTACAGTTAATAGGAGGCATCACCTTTTGTTTTTTTTTTTTTTTTGAGACAGAGTTTCACTACTCTTGTTGCCCAGGCTGTAGTGCAATGGCGCAATCTTGGCTCACTGCAACCTCCACCTCCTGGGTCCCGGTTCAAGCAGTTCTCCTGTCTCAGCCTCCCGAGTAGCTGGGATTACAGGCACGTGCCACCATGCCTAGCTAATTTTTGTATTTTTAGTAGAGACGGGGTTTCCCCATGTTGGCCAGGCTGGTTTCAAACTCCTGACCTTGTGATCTGCCTGCCTTGGCCTCCCAAAGTGCTGGGATTACAGGCATGAGCCACCACGCCGGGCCCGAGGCATCACTTTTCCTAAGCTTCGAAGGTATCCAGCAGTAATGTTAGAATGGCCTCCTGGGACTCCTACTAGGGGATTAAATCCTATCTTTTGGGAGTGTTCCCAGATTGAGAATTCTCATATCCATCTCTATGTTCTTCTTCTATTGATCTACCACCATTGGATTCATTCCAGCCACACACAGTTCCTGGGGTTCATGTTAGCCTTGTCCTGCAGCTCCTTTGACCTGTGGCCCCATCTACTCCTCAGGACACCCAGCAGTTCTCTTGTCAGTTATTGATCTGGTGGTCAGAAGAGAAGGGCTGACCTGGAGATGGGGTTGTTGGGGAAATATAATTAAAACACAATTTCCTTTGAACCTAGAAAACCTCTCCACAAAAGTAGAAAAGAAAGAAAACAGTTTCATTATTGGATAATCATTAAACCATGATGTGATGTGCATTACAGGAAATCTGCTAAGAGATTGCAAAACCAGAAAGAAATCTCACCCTTTGATATAGCAGGCAAACACAACTCATTACGCACAAGTTTTCAAGAAAAATAATAACTAGCCCTCAAGTAAAAGGACTTGGCACTACCATTTGTCACATGTAGTTCATCCTAAACTTATCTGGTAATTAGGGTGGCCATCTATGTTTGCTAATTGACTTTGTCCAAAGGAAAAATAAACGTCTCACATCTTTCTGACTAGAGGTATTATAGTTTTGCAACTTGGAGCAAGGTGCCATGAAGTTAGGTTTCCGACCTTCTTTAGAAAGAGGGAGCTAGGGCTGCTGTCTTCCCTGATGGTCACATTTCATGAGGACCATGACACGAGATCGTTTCAAAGACACGATTCCAAGGTTCTTAAAAAAAGATGTTCCTGGGTTATAAAATGGGCAAGAGGCTTATTTAGCTTTTTAAAAGATTTACATACATTTCAAAGAGAGAACTTAACACGTTCTAAAGTCAAAGCTCTAAGAAAAGGGGTTGGGGGAGTCTTTTCCCTGATTTTAATAGCCAGAATTAAGCCTCTTATTTTTAATATGTGTTTGCCCTTAAAGGTCATATATTTACTGGCAAGACAGTCATTTTCTTCAAGTAATCGGGGGAGGAATGGTGGCATTCTCCTTAAATCCAAAGCAGTTGGCTAATTCTGCAGGCCTAGAGGCTCGTAGAAATTAGAGAATTCACCTTTTCAGGTGCATTAACTCGTGCTCCAGCTCTTATTTCATGCTGCCACTCCTAATCACTCAGTGTTCTGACTTTCGTCTAGAAGACCTTCCAGAGCTGAGATTCCAACATGTTCTCCACTTCTGCTGCTCTTGTGATTAAGTCCTGGGCCTGAGCCTCTTCTGTTCTCAAATGTTGCTAACAAAACCCCTGGACTTACACCTTGAGCCTCAGACTTTCATTGTCTTTTCCCACTGGTTACTTTCAGCAACAGTCATCCAAGTCCATTCTCCTTACCATTACTGTTCCATATGCTTGACATGAAATTCATGTGTGCGTGTATTACATATATGTGAAGTGGGTTTTTTCTTGTCATATGTTTGTTTTGGTGATGGGGTCTCCTATATTGCCCAGGCTGGAGTACAGTGGCTATTCACAGGTATGATCATAGCACACTACAGCTTCAAACTCCTGGACTCAAGAACCTCCTGCCCCAGCCTCTTGAGTAGCTGGGAGTACAGATGCATGCGACTGTGCCCAGTCATAAATATAAAATTTTACATAGCGAGGTTTTTTTTTCTATCATTTTAAAATGGCATGATGAAATTAGACAATTATATTGATACAGAACACCTGGGCTCCTGGCTAAACCAACCCCCCCGCCCCCCCCCCCCCCACCACCCTTAAGCCTGGAACCTGGTTCTAAGTGAAAACAGCTGACCCCGTTTTTCCACCCAAATGTTGCTTTTTTGGCCTGCCATACCCCTATCTTGTGCCCATTCACACTACCTAAAAGACTTTAGCTAGCAGAGGGATACAAGCTGCTGAGCAGTAAGCAGAGAAGCAGCAACTTAGCCTCAGAGACTACAGATAGATGCAGCTAACTTAGACAGTATGACTACAGGAATAGATCACTTTTTTCCCACACCATCCCCTTTCCAATTCCCCATCCCTCTGAGAGCCACTTTTATCACCCAATAAAATCCTCTGCATGCACTACCATCCAATATGTTTGTGTGACCTGATTCTTCCTGGAGGCCAGACAAGAACCCGGGTGCCCAGAGGGCAGGGGCTTGGACGCTGCTGTGGAGCCTGCATAGAGCCTGCTCCTGCCAGAAAGGAGTGACTGGCCAGTTTCAACCTTTGTTCCCTCCGGTTCCCACACTCGCTTGCATGCATGCTCCCTCTCACAAGGAGTGGCCAGTGCTGGGCTGAGTGAAATGAGCCACTCCAGTTCCTGCCCATGAAGGGGATCAAGGTCAAGGGAACTATCCCTTCTCAATATGGTTTATGTTTACAAAACTGTTTTAGCAGCAGAAGTTTTTAAAGCAGACACAAATTTAATAAAATATTTAATCTGGCAAAGTTACAAAATAAAAACTCTAATACTAATTGCTTCTGTTTGCATGAATACATTTTTTTACAAATCTGAAAGCTGCTGCAGAGACATTCTTTAAACCCACTTTTAAATTTTCGGAAAAGTCTTATTCTTTTTTTTTTTTTTTTTGAGATGGAGTTTCACTCTTGTCATCCAGGCTTGAGTGCAGTGGTGTGATCTCAGCTCACTGCAACCTCCGCTTCCTGAGTTCAAGTAATTCTCCTGCCTCAGCCTCCCGAGTAGCTGGGACTACAGGCACCCACCACCATGCCGAGCTAATTTTTTTTTTGTTTTTAGTAGAGATGGAGTCTCGCCATGTTGGACAGGCTGGTCTCAAACTCCTGACCTCAGGTGATTCGCCCGCCTCGGCCTCCCCAAGTGCTGGGATTACAGGCATGAGCCACCGTGCCTGGTCAAAAAGTCCTATTTTCAAGTGTAGTCAGTCTTTATGATAATTTAATCTGTTGAATTAAGTACAATAGTATTTGCTAGTATATAATTTTTAGAGAAAAACATCAAATTCTGATGTTTTAAACCGTGATACATTTGTTCTGTATATTCACGCTACCCAAAAAGTACGAATAAACATCCAGAAGACTGTATAATTTTCTTGTTTTGCTAACATTATTGTAAACTCTGGAAAGCAACAATTTTTAAAATACCCTTTAATAACTATCATAGTGCCTTACCGAAGAGTTGCTATGTTTTTCTGCATAAATCTACATCCATATCTATATCTACATCTCCACATATACATAAGGTGAGTTAATGAATAAAACACTATAAGACAAGTGCTCTTTCCTTCCTTGGTTTTCACTAGCCCCACAACAACAATGCCAAATCCTTTCACAAGACTTAGATACTGCCAGAGGCGTGTGAACCAAAGTGACTCCATCTTGAACAGGGGCTGGGTAAAATAAGGATGAGACCTGCTGTGGTGCATTTCCAGGAGGTTAGGCATTCTTAGTCACAGGATGAGATAGGAGGTCACAAGATACAGATCATAAAGACCTTGCTGATCAATCAGGATTCTATAATGAAATCAGCCAAAACCCACCAAAACCAACATGGCAATGAAAGCTATATGGGGTCATCCTCACTGCTCATTATATGCTAATTGTAATGTATTAGCATGCTAAGAGATACTTCCATCAGCACCATGACAGTTTACAAATGTTACTGCAATGCCCAGGAGTTACCCTATATGGTCTAAAAGAGGGAGGAACCCTTAGTTATGGGAATTTTCCACCTCTTTCCTGGAAAACTCATGAATAATCCACCAATTGTTTAGCACATTCAAGAAATAACCATAAAAATAGCCAACCAACAACCCTCATGACTGCTCTGCCTATGGAGTA
Organism: Theropithecus gelada; assembly: GCF_003255815.1. Classification (NCBI taxonomy): domain Eukaryota; kingdom Metazoa; phylum Chordata; class Mammalia; order Primates; family Cercopithecidae; genus Theropithecus; species Theropithecus gelada. The sequence continues at coordinate 61,176,255 of NC_037686.1, forward strand.
GCCATTCTTTTGTTTCTTTCTCTACTTTCTTAATAAACTTGCTTTCACTTTATAGACTTGCCTGCAATTCTTTCTTGTGCCAGATTCAAGAACCCTCTTTTGGGGTCTGGATCAGGACCCCTTTCCGGTAACAAATCTGTTCCTAGGTCAATTAATAAAAAGAATATTGTCTTGCAGTTACATTTGTAGCTTGGATTGATGTAAGAATTTTCTTCTAAAGAAGCTTTTTATACTTTTTGAAATATTATCTGATTTATCTTTCCAATATCACTAGAGGGCCAGAGTTAATCTTCTTATTCCTGTCTCATATGTGCAAAAATATATATCACAATGTATAAGAATAAGTTGCTGGGGATCACAGATCATCAACAGATGAAGCAGATTTATAATTTAAATTAGGAAGGATGAAGGAATTTTCCATGTACTGAAATCAAGCTTATCTTTACTGTTATTTTCCACTGTGGTCTGATGTTCAGCTATGCGCCCACATCTTTCCTCTGAGAATTTAGCCTTTGACCCTATCCATACTCTCTTCCTCCCTTGTTTGCTATCAATCTGCATCCTGATATAAAAATAAGTAATAAAGCAAAGTTTTGTCTTTCAGGAGAACTAGCTGTGCATTAAATATCAGAAAAGGCAGACCCGTCATACTTTGGGGGCTGCATTTTAGTTCAAGTGTTCTCTGTCAGTACGGGGGTAACTCCATCAGGCATAAGATAAGATTGGACCGTTATCTGAGACCTAGAGGAGAAAAAATTGTCAAGGTAATGGAATATGTCATAGGGGTTTATGCCAGCAAGTGTTCCTGGGCATCTGCTTCTTTGTCACCAACCCAGCCTCTCAAATCCTAGGTCCTGCTGTGTAGGAGCAGCTACCCTAAATGGCAGTAACTACCACTCATTTATTACATGTCTTCTGTGTTTTATCTTTGAATTTTCCACATGACATCCATAAATTTACTATGAAAAATACATGGATATGGTAAATGCTGAAGTTGTGAGGTCAGAGGCCATTTTTAAATGTCTCGAAGAGTAAGAAGTAAAAATGAGATAGAAAAACTTTCTTAAGACCTGTTAGAAATAGAAAAATGGGGAGGAACAGCTGACTGGGTGGACCAGTAGGGTTCAGAAGCTCTTTTTGTTTTTAACAAAGAAATGAGTAGAGATTGTTCAAATGCATATGCATTTGCAAACATTAGATTACAGTTATTTTTCTCTGTAAAAATAAACTCCAGTTGTGATTTATTTTCTGTAGTTCTCTCGGACTGGAGCATAGCTATTGGCTGCCCCTCTTTTGAGAACTTTGATTTTCAAAGAAGAAAGCATTTGGGAATATAAACACTTCTTACTAATAAAGAGACTGTACTAATGAAACTCATTTGCCTTGCAACAAAGATAACTAGACTAATCCTCAATAGTATTGACAATTATATACATTTCTTGCCCTCTTGTTCTTGGCTTGGGTTGAAAAGGTTAGCAGACTACTTAAAAATGTCCTACTCAGGCCCCAGGAGGTAAGTCCTTCCTTCTTTGTCTGGGCTGCGCATATGGATAGATACACATACTATATGTATCTTATAATTAAATATATATAATATTTTTGTAATGAATAAACAAGAATGATAATATCATAAGCAAAGATTGCCATTTGAAGAAAGAAATATAAAAATAAATCAATGCCTTTCTGTCTTAGAGAAAAAAATAACATTTCTTTTTCTCTTTTTTTTTTTTTTTTTTTTTTTGAGGCAGAGTCTCACACTGTCACCCAGGCTGAAGTGCAGCAATCTCAGCTCACTGCAACCTCTGCCTCCTGGGTTCAAGCGAATCTCCTGCCTCAGCCTCCGAGTAGCTAGGACTACAGGCGCCCGCCACCACACCCAGCTAATTTTTGTATATTTAGTAGAGACGGGGTTTCACCGTGTTGGCCAGGATGGTCTCAATCTCTTGACCTGGTGATCTGCCTGACCTACCCTCCCAAAGTGCTGGGATTACAGGCATGAGCCACTGGCGCCTGGCCAAGAAAAAATAACATTTCTAAGGGAATTTTGCCCTAAAATTTAAGCTTAATAAGCAGTAACATTGTCCTCATTAAACTTATTCTTTAAGTTTGAAGAGAGAAAAATACTATTTCTAAAATGACCATGTGAATGTTATTTCTACTTATACAAGGGATAGATTATGAGTCTTCAAATCTAAGACAGATTATATAATGATTAAGGGTATTGTTTTAGTTAATTATAGCATACAATCTGAGTTTAATTACAACATTGTCTTTCTAGTGTTGACTATCTTAGAATATTCTCAGAATTATATTTTTTTGTGTTAGTAGAGATGATTTTACACAATCATACAACAAGGACATCCTGCTGAAATTCCAAAAATGTAGTGACTTGTAATTATTATTGCTTATTATATTTGATTATATCTTGTCTTCCAAATTTCCAGAGGTCAAAAATTACATCTTGTACTTGATTTTCCTCCTTATATTCTCCTGAAAGTATATTCTGAAAAATGTACTACTCATCTCTCAATTAACACACCCAATAACCTTTTATGGATCTTTAATTTTTTTTTTTTTTTTTAACTTCTCAGGGACATTGGACATTGATGTTAACTCTTCTCTTCTAGGCACTACTTTACCATCCTTAACACTTTTATTCTCTTATCTCCCTGAACTCTCCTCTGTCTTCCTAATTGCCTTCTTTTTCTGTTTCCATGCCCTAAATGTGAATGTTCTTCAGGGTTTAGTTCTAGAACTTATCACACATCTAGGAAGAGTCTATCCTGTACATGCGACCTTATGGCTGAATAAAACATGCCTTTGGTTCAAGAAACTTATGGCACAGTAGGGAAAGAATTCATGTTCAATGTACAAAACTGAATTCAAACATCCTAGTCTTAGTTCAAGATTCTCCTGAAATTGACTCTTTTTCTAACTAAACTTACTTACTATTCTGCAAAATCGGATTGGTTTATGCTGCTGGCTTTTTATTTGCTTAGGATAGATATTCAGTCTCATCCATCCTTCCAAATGCTGTGTCTCTGGAGTTTATTTGATCTGCCCAGATGATCTCAGAAAGCAGGTATTCAGGAAGGGGCGGGATTTTGAATTAGGCACCACTGTGGGCACGTGTTAACGTAAATGACCAAGATGTAGGCACTCATGGGGAAGGGGCTTGGGAATCAAAATGACGATTCCACCACTTGTCACTGGGTAGATTTAACCAGTTTATTTTTATCTTTTCTGTGCTTATTTTATTTACCTGAAATAATCCTTAATTAAGGTGATTATTTTGAGAGTTAAATGAAGAAATACATTATATTCCCCGATTTGAGTAGTCATATCTTGCTCTAATTCTGGAAAATTCTCCGCCAAATATTGACTCTATTTTATATTCTCAATTCGTTCATTTTTGGAATTCTTAAATATTGAGGTTTTTTGATCTGTCATATTTCTGTAATCTTAGAAATTTTTCATATCTTATTTCTGTGTGTGGCATTCTGGTTTTTTTTTTTCAGTCTAAATTCTTAGATCTGTATTCTCTCTTTAACTGTATCTAGACTGTGTATAATCCATCTGTTATCCTTTTTTGTTTCAGTAAGAAAGTGATGGCATCACTTTCTTATCAAGTTTATTGACAATTATGCTAAGAATTGAGCTATAATTATAAAAATATTTTTATTATAGTTTTTAAGTTTCAATCACATAAAGATAATTGGAATTTATATAGATGTCATCTGAGATATAGAATAAGAAAATTATGAAACATTCAATAAAAGAAGGGGATGATAAATCGTGTAAAGTGTAGTGAAAAGAGCGTGGACTTAAGTTAGAATACCTGGTGTGTAATTCTTGCTAGGCCACTACAGTAGTCAGCTTCCAATATGACCCCCAAGGATTTTCACCTCCAGATAGTCACATCCTCTTTGTGAACACCCTCCACTTCCATTATCAGAATTGATCTGTGTTTCCCATAGAATACATCAGATATAATTGTATACCTCTTCTAAAATTAGGTTACAAGGGACATTTCAGGTTTTCTCTTCCTTCCTCTCCTCATTCCCTTCCTCCTCTTCCTCTTTCTTTCTCTTTCTCTGTCTCAGATCATTTGCTTTGAGGAAATCCAGCTGGCCACATGGTGAGGTTTGGAGGCCACTGGCCAACAGCCACTTAGCGATCTTGGAATCAGATGCTTCAGCCCAGTCAACCCTTCAGGTGGCTGCAGCCCTGACTGATGTATGAACTGCAACCTTGTAGGAGACCCAGAACCAGAACTAAGATGTTCCTGGAGGCCTGACCCTCAAAAAATTTTGTGAGATAATAAATATTTGTTACTTTTAGTGTCTAAGCTTTTGTTATAGAGCAATAGATAACTAGTATAGTCAGTAATTAAATATGGGTCCTTTGGTAGATAAATGAACTTTTGAAGGCCTCCATTCTTTCATTTACTATGTGAGAGGCTTGGTTTTGTTCAGCCATGGGACACTTAGCATTGATTTTTTTAATTTGTGTGGGTACATAGTAGGTGCATATATTTATGGAATACATAAGATATTTTGATACAGGCATATACTATGTAATGATCACATCAGGGTAAATGTAGTATTAATCATCTCGAGCATTCATCGTGTCTTTGTGTTATAAACAATTCAGTTATATTCTTAGTTATTTTTAATTATATGATAAACGATTGTTGACTGTAGTTACCCTGTTGTGCCATCAAATACTAGATCTTCTTCATTCTGTCTAATTATATTTTCGTGTCCATTAACCATCCCATTTCCTCCACCCACTACTACCCTTACCAGCCTCTAGTAACCATCATTCTACTCTATCTTCAGGAGTTCAATTGCTTTAATTTTTAGCTTCTACAAGTGAGTGAGATCATCCAAAGTTTGTCTTTCCGTGCGTGGCTTATTTCATGCAACATAATGTCCTTCAGTTCTAACTGCACTCCCAGGTTTATTGCAATGCTTTACACTTATTTAAATCACTCTCATGGGGGAAAATGTGAGGGTATATATGATTCTGTCTGTGTAAAAAAGTTAAGGCAAAATGAAGGTACGGGGAAAAGAAAGAGAGATCAGACTATTACTGTGTCTATATAGAAAGAAGTAGACATAAGAGACTCCATCTTGTTCTGTATTTGAGATGCTGTTAATCTGTGACCCTACCCCCAACCTTGTCCTTGCAAGAGACGTGCTGTGGTGACTCAAGGTTTAACGGATTTTGGGCTGTGCAGGGTGTGTTTTGTTAAACAAGTGCCTGAAGGCTGTATGCTTGTGAAAAGTCATCACCATTCTCTTAATCTCAAGTACCCAGGGACACGTACACTGCCAAAGGTCGCAAGGACCTCTGCCTAGGAAAACTAAGTATTGTCCAAGGTTTCTCCCCATGTGATAGTCTGAAATATGGCCTTGTGGGAAGGGAAAGACCTGATCATCCCCCAGCCCGACACCTGTGAAGGGTCTGTGCTGAGGAGGATTAATGTAAGAGGAAAGAAGGCCTCTTGGTAGTTGAGATAGAGAAAAGCATCTGTCTCCTGCCTGTCCCTGGGCAATGGAACATCTCGGTGTAAAATCCGGTATGTTCTATTTACTAAGATGGGAGAAAACTGCCTTAGGGTGAAAGGTGGGACTTGCTAGCGCAGTACTGCTCTTTATGCACTAAAAAGGTTTATGGAGATGTTTGCATATGCATATCAAGGCACAACACTTTTCCTTAAACTTATTCATGTCACAGAGATCTTTATTCATATGTCTTACCGCTGACCTTCTCCGTATGATGATCCTATTATCCTGCCACTTCCCTTTTTTTAAGATGGTAAAGATAATGATCAATAAATACTGAGGGAACTCAGAGACCAGTGCCGGGGTGGGTCCTCCCGTATGCTGAGTGCGGGTCCCCTGGGCCCACTTTTTCTTTCTCTATACTTTGTCTCTGTGTCTCATTTCTTTTCTCAAGTCTGTCATTCCACCTAACGAGAAACGCCCACAGGTGTGGAGGGGCAGGCCACCCCTTCAGAAGGAAGGCAAGAAGAAAAAGGGAAAACATTCCGAGAGTCAGGGGACATGGTCCCAGTTGATAAAAAGCACTGAGTGATGTTCCAGTGTTTCAACTGGAGCTGGATGCTTCTCTCAACACATCCAAAAACACTCATAAGTATATTGGAGTTTACTTATGTCACAATGCCTACAGCAGAATATGAGAATTTCCGTATACTACTGGCATTCACCTGAACACTTCAGATGAGCAGGTAAGAATTCCCCTGTCTACATACAGACAAGTTATACAAACTTGGCAGATACAGCCATGGTTTCATTGTGTTTTTTTAATCTCTTTGTAATACTCAGCAAATATTTATTCCATATATACTATGTATCAGTCACAGCAAGTATTTCATTGTGGCAAATAGGTGGTTCCTTTCCCCAGAAAGTGTTTCTTTTCCTGTATGTAAGTAGAAGAGTGGGATTAAATTACTCTGAAAATTACAAAAAACAAACACAAACAAACAAACACTCAACCAACATGATAGGTATGGTATAAATAGGCTGATTCGGAGTCAAATAGTTCTTGAATTTTGTTTATTTCCAACTGGAAGTGGGCTGAGAGCCAAGGCAAGTCTATATTTATTTTAGAGATAGTTGAAATTTTTCTTGGTTGCATTCATTTTTCAGGGAGAAATGTTCCCATACTCTGATTTTCTCAATCTGAAAATGTCTGGGGAAGAATTGTGCCAACAGTTAAAGATAATGTAAGTAATTATTATAATCATTATCATCATGATAATCCTAGCTAATGTCTGCAGTCCCTCAGCTCTTTGAGAATGCAAACATCCTCTTGATAATGCCTATAGCCATCCTCTAAGAAGGCAATTTTCTTCTGTGTCTTTTTCTCCTTATGTCTGTCCTACATGCCTATGGATAAGCAATCTTTCCACACTTCATAAATTCCTCCAATGAAAATAAGTAATGTATGTCATTATCTTCCATGAAAACGGTCAATCATTCCTGATCCCATCAGTGTTGAGTGTTGAAGTTGCTTCGAGCCTTGATATTTCAAAGAGAAAGACTATCTGTTTAGTTTTACACATTCCATTTTTTGAAAAGGATCAAGTCTTAGTGAATCCAATGGTACTGAGTTTAGCTTTCTTTTTGGTAAAGCACAGGCTTGAATTGCTGCAGTAACACACATGAGTTGCCACCCAATCAGTCCAAATCAGTCTCTAGGTTAGAGTCCATATGGAGGTGCCAGTGTTGTGCTGTGAGCACAGACAGGTCAGTGCCTGGGAGACTTCTCATCCTCTTTACACCTTGGGGTTCAGATAAAAGATGAGGTATTCGTAGAAAAATAAGAAATATTTTCTCTTATATTTCTAAGACGTCAGATGTGCCTGTTTCTAATACATCATCAAATAAGTTAAAGAAATGTAGTTTTTATTTGAAAGCCATGAACATGCGGGAAGGTATCCATTTCTAGTGCAAAATACAATGAAATTACTGAAACCAGAACAAGATACTCTTCACATATACTTGTTTTGTGGACAATACACCTAACACTGAGTTTCTCCTTCCTATTTTTTTTTTGTAGCTCTTTGTTTCTCCCAAAAACAAAAAACAAACAAAAAACAAACAAACAAAAAAAACACCAAAAACACCAACCTCTCAAACTACAGTTAGTTTCCCACAGGGTGATATTTGGCTCTAACATTTAATCGATCATGTTTTCAGGTAAGGCAGGTGAGAAATGCTTAATGAATGAATCTCTGTGTATGAATTTAATACCTAAAAGAGCACATAAACTATATTTATTAAATTACATAAACTATTATGAAATGGCATTCCATTCCATCCTCTCAAGCACATTTACTTAAATTTCTCATTATAAGATCTCCTCTTATCTTCCTCATTTAGTTACCCAAACCTCAGGAGAAAATATTTCCATACAGGGGAGAGCAATGTTTGAAAGAGGGAAATTTGACAAGGTTAAAAAAAATTGACAATGGTAGGCAAGTCAGTCAAGACTCTCAACGTCATGTGCCATTAGGGAATTGCAAATGTGAGCAATGACATACCACCACACACCTGTTCATATGGCCTGAATCCAAAACACCGACAACACAAAACATTGACAAGAAGTTGAAAATACATGACCACCCAGAAACCTGTACACAGAAGTTTATTTCAGCTTTAATTATAATTGCCAAAATGTGGAAGCAACCAAGATGTCCTATAACAGGTGAATGCATACATAAATTGTAGTAATTCTACAATGGAATATTATTCTGTCCTAAAAACAAATGACTTATCAAGCCATGAAAAGAAATGGAGAAACCTCAAATGCATATTGGTAGGTGAAAGAAGCTATTCTGGAATGTCTGTTTGATTCCAACTATAGTTTCTTACATAATATGCATTACCAATTAATACTCTTACCAGTAGTGTATAAAAATGTTTGGCTCCTTATGTTTACTTTATCATTGTTCTAAAAAATAAACATTTTTTTAAATTTGGAAATTATATTTTATTTTGGATTTTAAAATACCTGAGTTATTTTATTATTGTAATACTTCAAGAATTTGGAGTATGATACAGCATTTTCTTATCTGCCCACTTTTTAGACTTTATCAGAAGTAATATTTTTTCACGTTGATTTACATAGTGTTTTCTTTAAAAATAAAATGTTACTAATGCAACTGAAACCTTATCCTCTAATTCTTAGTTTTCTTTTTCTCACTTCCAGGAGAAACCATTCTCTGAGGTGGGGGTGTATCATTCTCACTAGCATTTTTATTTTTAAATTTTTAAAAATAACAAATGCCATTAAAGGCTTTACCTTTTCATGTAAAATATGTTTATATTTACCTTCTTTTTAAACAATATGTTTATATTTGTTTCTCATTTTTTGCTTTGGTTTCTAGTTCATTTTTAAGCAAGGAAATAATTAGATAAAAATATAGAACGACATTATCAAGAACTCAGTGCTATCTGCTACTTTTTCAATATTTTCCAGTTGACGTATATTTAAAGAGGAAAGAGAGAGAGAGGGGGAGAGGGGGAGGGGAGAGAGAGAGAGAGAGAGAGAGAGCGCGCGCTAGCTGCTCTGACGGCACTTCAGATATGTACACAAAGTACTGTAGATACATTGATCTGAGGCAGACTTTAAGTGATTTCTAAGTTTTGAGAGATTCAAGCCACGTCTATACCAGATTTTCAAACTTTTACATGCATAGGCATCACCTGGAGAAGTAGCTGAAGCACAGTTTCAGAGCCCCATCTGCTGAGATTCTGATGAAGTAGGTCAGCGAGGCGCCCATTTATTTACATACCTCACAAGCTCAGGGGATGCCAGCGCCACCTGTGAGGACCACCCTTTGCAAATCGGTGATGTGCACAATGGTTAAAATAGATCCAGAATCAAAACACTGTCTTGATATTGTTTCCCCCTAGATTCTGTTTGTTTTACGTCAGTCACAATAGACTGCTGTCTTCCAGTTTCAGACCTCATGCCTCTGAGTGGACGGCTCAAAGCAATTCTTTATTGTGTGTGAAACAGATATTTTGAACTCTGTCTGAAAGGTAACTTATCTCTGTCACCCCAGGGTAGGGTCATGGGTGCCTTGTTTAGTTCATTTGGTGAGGTCATGTTTTCCTGGATAGTCTTGATATTTGCAGATGTTTATCACTGTCTGGGTATTAAAGAGTGAGGTATTATTGTAGTCATCACACTCTAGGCTTATTTGTATTCATCCTTCTTGGGAAGGCTTTCCAAGTATTCAAAGGGAATTGAATGTTATGATCTAAATCTTTGTTCAGTGAAGCTGTATCTGCATTATGGACACCTCAAGCTCAGTAATGCTGTGACTCTTGCAGACTCATAGTGATACTGCCTTGGTGATCTTGGGTAGAATCTGGGAGGGTTCCTAGGGTTACCAGGACAGACTCTGTTCTATTCCCTTACTTTCCAAACTAAAAAGTCTCCCTCTGTGTGCTGAGTTGCCTGGAGCTGGCGGAGGGATGACACAAGCACCTGTGTGGCCACCACCACTGGGACTGTGCTGGTTCAGACCTGAAGCCAGCACAGCACTGGCTCTTACTCCAGACCCATGGCAACCACTGCCTGGCTACCACAAATATTCGTTCAAGGTCCAAGAGCTCTTTAACCAGGATTTGGCAAATCCAGCCAGACTTGGGCAATGAGCTCCCCTAGAACTCTGAGTGGGTCCAGAAATGCCACCTGGGATCCAGGGCCTGGATTCAGGAACCTTAGGTATCTACTTGGTATTCTATTCTTCTGTGGCTGAGCTGGCACCCAAGCCACAGAACAAAATCCTTCCCACTCTTCTCTCTTCTTTCTTCAACCAGGAGGAGTTTCTCCCTATGGCCACCATAGCTGGGAAAGTGCTGGGTCACACCTGAATTCAGCATGGCCCTGGGTCTTACCCAAGGCCCATGGCTACTACTGCCTGGGTGTCACTGATATTTATTCAGGGCCCATGGGCTCTTTATTTAGGAGATGATGAATCCTGCCAGGACTGAGGCCTTCCATTCAAAGTAATGGGCTCCTGGCCGGGTGCAGTGGCTCGTGCCTCTAATCCCAGCACTTTGGGAGGCCAAGGCGGGCAGATCATGAGGTCAGGAGTTTGAGACCAGCCTGTCCAACATAGTGAAACCCCACCTCTACTAAAAACACAAAAATTAGCCAGGCATGGCGGCACATACCTGTAGTCTCAGCTATAATTCTCCTGCCTCAGGAGGCTGAGGCAGGAGAATTGCTTGAACTCAGGAGGCAGAGGTTGCAGTGAGCCAAGATCGCACCACTACACTCCAGCCTGGGCAATACAGCAAGACTCCATCTCAAAAAAACAAAAGCAAAAAACAAACAAACAAAAAACAAGGCAGTGGGCTCCCTTCTGGGCCATGGTGTGTCTAGAAATGTTTTCCAGATGCTCGAGTTTGAAATGGGGGCCTCAGAACTCCACCTGTTACCCTATTCTACTGTGGATGAGCTGGTATCCAAGTTATAAGACAAAGTCCTCTTTACTCTCCCATCTCCTCTCCTCAAGCAGAGGGAGGGAATCTCTCGTGGAGCTACCCTGCCTGGAGTTGTGGGGGGAGAGACACAAGCATTCCCTTAGTTGCCCCAGCTGGTGTGTCACTAAGTCACGTGCACCCCAAGTCCGTTGGCTCAAAGACCAGCACAACACCAGGACTTGCCCATTCATTGCAGTCTTTGTGGCCTAGATTGCTTTTCACGTTTATTTAGAACCCCAGCGCACTTTAGCCTGTGGTGGCATGGTTTGCTGGAACTCAGATTCCAACTGCTGGAATGGACGATTTCCTTCTGGCTAGGGCTGGTCTAAATGATCCCTCTGTGAGTGCTGGCTGAGTTCTGCCCTGTGTTGCTTTCCACTGTGATGCTACAGCATTGAGTTCTAATGCAAAGTCCCACAATCACTGCACCCGCCTGAGCACATAGATTCTCTCTCTGCACCATGTGGCCACTGCTGGTGAGGGGGAAGGGAGGTGTCATAATTACCTTCTTCAGTGCCTTTTCCCTTGCTTTGACGTTAAAAGCAGGTACTGTGGTAGCTCACCTAATTTTTGGCTCTTATGAAGATCCTTTCTTATGTGGATAGTTGTTTGATTAGGTGTTCCAGCGGAGAGGACAATCCCTGGAGGGTTCTATTTTGGACATCTCAGCATCTAAAATTGTAAATGGACTTTAAAAAAAAAAAAAAAGAAAGAAACTTAAGTTCTGGGATACATGTGCAGAACATGCAAGTTTGTTACATAGGTATTCATGTGCCATGGTGGTTTGCGGCACCTATCAACCCGTCATCTAGGTTTAAATGGACGCTTGTATTTGCAAAAGTTGGAACCAAATATCCACACCCCTGTCCTCCTCTTGTCATAAGAAAATGAGGGAAATTATTGTATTTATTAATATGACAGAAGCTCTTCCGTTATGTTCTCAGTGTGAAGAAAACTGTTGGCACCTGGATGAGGATTATATATGTCTTAATTAAACTTAGGAGAGCTAAATAATTAAACTTGAGGCCAAAGTACATAAGAAAGCGGCAGCCTTTTATTGCAAATATGTACACACCCTCAGGCGAGGTTCACTGGTCCGTCGGAAAGGGCCAGGGAAGTCGTGCGGGTGCTCTCAGATGAGGTTCTCTAGTCCACAAGTAAGAGGTGCCAGGAAGTCACACCGCCCGGCAGCGGACTTTTATGCATTGGTACTGGAAGTGGGCGGGCAGTGGGCGGGGATAAGGGCGTGATAGGGGCGTCTCCGTAGGCGTGGCCGGGTACGTTTCCATCTCTTCGGATTGACGTCACCTGGCGCATGCTCGGTTGTCCTGCACTTTCCCGGGCGCGGGAAAGTTGGTGATGAAGAACACGGAAGCAATCGGGACTGTGCCGTCTTGTTCACCTTCCTCCATTTTGTCCCTTCTCCCTCACCCAAACAATATATAGGAATACTGTCAATGCTTTCCAGCTAAAGACCACTAGGATATACCTTTGGTTAGATAAGTTGGGTGAGTGCTCCTTGCAGGTAGAAAGAACACACACCATGGGGAATCATCAGGTGTCTCAGTAAGAGGGCATGAGAAAGCACTTCTTATCACATTTAGGCTAGCCTGCGTGATTTGAGAGGGTCATGTAAGTGGAAATTCATTCTGGATTGGGTGTTGTCAGAAAAATATGATTGAGCATTTCTATAAATCTTATCTATAGGAAGGGCAGAGGCAACTGATGTGATTGATAAAGAAGTAGCTGCCACTCATTTAGTGTGAGAGGAGATATTTGGTTGTTATGAGTTTCACAGTGCCCTTGACTGAAGTGGGTGTTCTGTGAGATTATTTATGTGCAATAAAAGACAGCATGACTTAGCTGTGAGAACCAGATCAGTTCGTGGAGGTCGGGGCTGCTTTTTTCTTTCCGAGTCAAAAACGACGACACAATTCAATCTGGGACTACTCTTGTTACACAGTCCTATTTGCATAGCAGAATTATAAATTCAGTTGTAAGAAAATTATTCATTGTCTATAATATCACTTATTTTTAGGCAAGTATATAATATAATAATAATAAAATACTTGTGGTTTCTTGTTTAGCTATATCTGTTATGGAGAGAACACCTTGATATGAAAAAATAAATAATTGTTAGTTCCTTTCTCATAATAAGGGATCCCCAGGCCTTTATAAATATTTACTCCTTGGGGAATAAAACACCCTCGAGATTAGTTGGTATCCATTATTTTAATTTTATCACCAAGTTAAGTGACTCCTACCACAAACTCAGAGGAATATAAATCTTGACTTTTTATGTGACCTTGTCATTAAACACCCCTGCTAACAAGTAACATATATTTCCAGCTCCTGACTCCTCTGGGTGTGTGTGTTTGGTTGTATGTGGTTATTAACTTACACCTTCTTCCAGGCACTAGGAAAGTGTTGACATGAATTCAGTCATCTCCTCTACTTACATGGCAGAAATCATTACTGACCTTTGAAAAGCAGAACTACACCATAGAATGCTCAAGCCTAATTTAGTATCCTGACATCATCTTGAAACCAGAAAAAAAAGGACAGGGAAAACTACCATTTTCCTCATTTTTTTCTAGGTAGTAAATCTTTCATGTACTTAAAATGATTTCTTTTTGTGTGTTCAATACATCCAGCAATTATCTGTGATTAATTAAATTTTAACATATACTGTTCATGCATAAGTGTTTGGCAAAAACATACAATAAAATACAAATAATACTGAAATGACATTGAACATGATTCCATTTATTTGTATACTGAGAAGGTATTTTGTGAAAATATGGAGCCTTATACACCATCAGGAGCAAATGGTTGTATTAAATCTTATTGCAGAAGCAAGAATAATAGATTTGTGACTGATAGATGGAAAGATAGTCCTCCTTTAATTTGTCCCAACTCATGTTTTGAGTTGATTTTAAGGCACATTGTTTTTCTTAAGTCCTGCAAAAGCTGACAAACAATGTCAAGAAGCTGATATGGTGTCCCCACCCAAATCTCATCTTGAATTGTAATAATCTCCCCCTGACAAGGGTGAGGCGAGGTGGAGATAATTGAATGATGAGGGCAGTTTCCCCCATACTGTTCTCCTGGTAGTGAATAAGTCTCACGAGATCTGATGGTTTTATAAATGCGAGTTCCCCTGTACAAACCCTTTCTTGCCTGCTCCCGTGTAAGATGTGACTTGCTTTCCCTGCACTTTCTTCCGTGATTGTGAGGCCTCATCATCCATGTGGAATTGTGAGTCAATTAAACCTCTTTCCATTACAAATTACCCAGTCCTAGGTCTTAAATTATCAGGAATTTTGCAAGCTGGTTGTTAGATACTGAGTAGTTGAAATTGGTCCTGAGGGGAGTATTGATATCACAGAAATTAGCAAATTAGGAAATCTACGAATTGGAGCCTCCCCTCACCTGGTGGTGCTTAAATACGTACTATTGCTATTGTACACTGCTATTACTGGGACTTAGCAGTGTGANTTGCTTGATTCAAAATCAACTTTGGAGAACAGCCCAGTGGTTGATTGGTTAGGCTGTGCCCTCACCCAAATCTCACCTTGAGTTGCAATGATCTCCACCTGTCAAGGGTGAGGCCAGGTGGAGATCATTGAATAATGAGGGCAGCTTCCTCTATACTGTTCTCCTGGTAGTGAATAAGTCTCACGAGATCTGAAGGTTTTTTAAATGGGAGTTCCCCTGTACAAACCCTCTCTTGCCTGCTCCTGTGTAAGATGTAACTTGCTTCCCCTGTACTTTCTGCCTTGATGGTGAGGCCTCCCCAACCATGTGGAACTGTGAGTCAATTAACCTTTTTCCTTTACAAATTACCCGTCCTGGGTCTTAAACTATCAGGAATTTCGCAAGCTGGTTTTTGGTTGTTAGATACTTAGTAGTTAATTTTTAATGTAGGAGGAAGGCAAACTTGACGTTCCCTGTTTTCTTTTTACTTCAGACTGCGAAGCTTCCTTGTCCCGGACCCCAGCACACGTGGAGCATCCACTCCATCAACTGGGATGCCACCTCCTTCTGGGTAAGTTTGATTCCCACAAATTCTGCAAAGAATGTGTAATATTATTTGAGATAACTCACTAATCAGCTAAGGAACAAGCTGAAGATGGAAACAATCAGGTAGAGTCATCATTTACAATAATTTTGCAATATAATGTTATTCTTAAATTACTTCATCTTTTGCCTTTTTAGAAAGCATGTTTGCAAAAAAATTGACTTCCTTCTGTATTCTACTGGGTTTCTTGGGTATCAAAGATGGAAGAATAATAGTGCATGAGAAGGAAGTTGAATGCATTGATGCCTGGACTTGTGTTTACAACTGAGATTTATTTCTGTGTCTGAACCCCTTTCCCCTTCATGTATTAAGTCTTGGCTAACACATAGTACTTGTTAAATACTTAGAAAATGAATGTTTATCTATATAAACTTCCTGAAAAATTATAGCATTAGATAAAATAGAATTGATATACACAGATACTTTCTAAAGTATAGACAAGCTTTTCTGGATCTGTCATTTTCATGCTATACAACTTCCCAGGAGATGTTTGTCCTTTTAGCTTATTTAGAATTTAACTTCTATTTGGATAGAGAGCAACTCTAAGTCCTTGGAAAACAAAGCTACTGATACCAGTGTTAGGTGCTTTCAGTTTTCATTTACTTGAGCTGCCAATGTTAATGTATGTAGTTTAATTATATCTTACTGTATTCTGTTAATGTTTCCATTTGCAGGAGCACTTTTCCATACAGTATGTGTGTGTGGTTGTTATTATAAATAAAATACCTTGAATTCTATTTGAAATCAGGTGGGGTAATTGCTAATAAATAGATATTTATGATAAAGCACATTGAATAATTTTTATGAGTCTATCTTTGCCATTAGTTTAATGACAATTTATAGTTTCGTATTTTCAGGATTATAATTCCAAAGTTATTTTATATTTTGGGGAAATTGTCTGCAAAACAACACTAGAATTCTCAAAATGTGTACTGATCTGTAGAGAAGACAGCCAGAGCTGTCAGTTTCTTTATATATTGCAGTGTGATTTCAATTATGCATAGTGAAGTGGACGGGGTACAGTCCTGACTTCCTGTGTCTGTACAAGGCCATGTAACCCTTGGGCTTTGGAATGGGAATAGATAAGGCAAACTATGTGTCTGATGGAATGTTCAGTTGTCAAACTCATTGTCTGCATAATCTCTGATTTTGTATTGTATTACCTCTATGGGCTTAATTATTGGATTTTCTTGGCATGGTATGGGAATAAAGATGAATAGTTTAAAAAAGAAAAGCTGATATTCTTTCAAGTTCAAGATTTTAAAAATTCTTGAAAGAAGTAAAACTTCCCTAGTGAATCTAGCTGAGAAATTTTTATTGTAATTCAAACCTGCTACCATACATTGCCTCTCATCCTTTATTCTTTGCCAGTCTAATACAAAGCCATTCTTCTTGAATAAAATACTTTGATTTTCAATGAAAGAAATATTTTTAACTTACCTTTTCTTGCCCTCCCAGATGGAAACTAAACTCGCCATCAGAGTTAATCTTTTTATCCATTAATAATCCATGCATCTTTTTTCTTCCTTCTACAGAATTAACTGTCTGCTTGGTTAAATGTAAAGGAAGAATTACAAATAGCCAGCTTCCAAAAAAGCAATGTATTTTGTGCATTAGTAAGCCCAATTGGTGCAAGATGTTCAGTTTCAGTACAGTTTAACAAGTCTCTTGTCAAAATGTTATATTTTATTGCAGTAACCCCAAATAATCCACACCCTTAGCTACCATTTGCCTGTAGTTCAGAGTCAATTCCTATGAAACAAAAGCACTACTTTGTCTCACATAATGCTAGACACCTGTTTGCTATCTCAGGCAAATCACGATGGTTAACCCTCATTGCTAATCATTTTTTCAAGAAATATGCCTCAGTTGCCTCATCTGTAAGAGAAGTGGATTGCATTGAATGATCTTTAAGGCTTTTATTTATTTAAAAAACACATATAAACCATAGTAATTCTATTCTAGGTATTGTGTGGTAGTTAAAGACTCTGGTTAGAGATAGGCAAAGTGTTTTTTTGGGAAATATGGAAAAACATAGCTTAAGTTTTTTTTTTTTTAAGTGCTTAGAAGTAAAATCAGTGGGAAAAATATTTAGAAAAAATAGTGTCTGTGGGAGGGGAGGAGGGCAAAGGATGCTGAGTCTGCTTACTTGATGGTGCTGTCCCTCCCTCCCACTTGGTGAAGCTCTGCCTGTTGCTAAATCCATCCTAAGCTGAGACAACAGCCATCTTCCTAGATGCACCTGCTGTGTTAAGCTGTGAATGTTTGCAATGCTGGTGACCCTCCATATCAGAGGACATAAACCTCCCTTTGGTACCTTTGCCTTCCACTGCTTCGCGTACTCAGTGGTCTGGCAGGACTAGGCAACACCCTGTTCTAACCACACACCAGACACATTGCAGCTCGGCACATCCTGTTCCCTTCATCTGAAATCTGTCCGTGCTCTGTCCTAGCCTTTCAGATTTTTAGCCATCGCTGAAGCCCTGGCTAAAATGCCATCTCCCTCAAGAAGCCCACCTGTATGTGGTTTCTCTCTCAAGATCATGTCATGCAGCTTTATATCATACTTACCTGTTTTTGTTTTCTTAAAATTGAAGTTTTTACTACACAGGGACTAGTGAGTGAACTAATGACTAATTACTCATTTTTTGTTTTCTCTCTCTTGCCTTAGTTCCTAATACAAAGTGAGTAACAGTAGATTTAAAATCTGTACAAAAATATGTCTCCCTAATTCCACATTCATGTCCTCTCTAATGACATTTTTTTCCTACATATTATAGGTTTGAGAGCGATCACAGCAGGGCAGATAGTATCCATTAGGCGATGATGGAGTGAATGTGTTATATTTCAACATGTTTTTGAGCTAATCATATTTTTTCTAGATAAGACATATACTTTTTTCATCATCTTACAGATCATTATATAAATGAGTTTTATTCATTTTTATTGATACATAATATTTGCATATATTTATGGGGTACATGTGATATTTTGTTACATACACAGAGTGTATAATAACCAAGTCAGGGTATTTAGAGTATCTATCACCTGGAATACTTATCCTTCCTATGTGTTGGGAATATTTCAAGTCCTGTCTTCTAGCTATTTTAAAGTATACAATATGTTATTAACTGTAGTCACCCTATTTTATGTAACACTAGAACCTATTCCTTCTATCAAACTGCATGTTTGTATCCATTCACCAACTCATTTTCTTTCCCCCCACTAATCTCTCATCATTCCCAGCCTATGATGTCTATGGTGTCCATCATTCTACTCTCTACCTCCATGAAATCAACCTTTTTTTTTTTTTTTTTTTTTTTTTGAGACAGTCTTGCTTTGTCTCCCAGGCTGGAGTGCAATGGTGCAATCTCAGCTCACTGCAACCTCTGCCTCCCAGGTTCAAGGAATTCACCTGCCTCAGCCTCCTGAGTAGCTGGGATTAGAGGTGACTGTTACCGCACCCAGCTAATTTTTGTGTTTTTAGTAGAGATGGGGGTTTGTCATCCTGGCCAGGCTGGTCTTGAACTCCTGACCTCAGGTGATTCACCCACCTCAGCCTCCCAAAGTGCTGGCATTACAGGTGTGAGGCACCACACCCCGCTGAAATCAACTTTTTTAGCACCCACACATGCGTGAGAACATACGATGTTTGTCTTTCTGTGTCTGAATTATCCCACTTAACATAATGACTTCCAGTTCCCTCTATGTTGCTGTAGACGATGAATTTCAATTCTCCCTTTATATATTTCATAGTAGAGCTTACAACATATTATGTAAAGATTTTCCTAATTATAGACATGATTTTAAAAATTTTTGATACTGTACACAGTATAGAGTATTTTTGTAGAAATGATTCCCAAAAGTAAATGTAGTGTATCAAAATATATGAATTTTTTTTATTGTCATACTTTTTCAAATTAAAATTAAAATTAAAATTGACAAAATTGTCAACTAAGACAATTTTTCTTTTTTGAGTCGTTCTTATTATGAATCTTCTACCTTAATGGCTGTTACATTCCTGCATTTTTAAAGGTTATTCGTGTACTATAGATAACAGTCTTTTGTTAAATGTTGCACACAGTTCTTCGTACTTTTCTTTTTTAACTGTTTTTTGTAGTATGAGAGTTTCATATTATATATTTAAATTTGTCAATATTTTGTTAATGTCTTTTCCTTTCAATCTGCTATGTAAGATTATACCAGTATTGGTCTGTTTTCTTCTAGTTCTTTTACAGCATAAAAATCTTTAACTCTCTATTCTGACTAGAATTTATGTTTGGGTATGGTGTGAATTAGATCTAATTTGCACCTGTGATTATACATATATACATATATACACATTTATATATGTGATTTTTATATATGTATATATACATATATATCTCCTCCCTCCCCAACTGTTCCAATACCATTATTGAAGTATTCTGACTTAGAATAATACCTTTATCTACAAAAACATTTTATATCTTCTTTGGTTTGTTTCTGTATTCTCAATTCTGTTACATTGATATTTTGTGTATTTTTATGTCAATATTACACTTCAACTTTAATTAGTGTATTTCAACAAATGTTAGGACACTTATAGTTTTTATTTTTGCAAGTGAAATTTGAGATCATCTTGTCAGCTTAAAAATTCTATTGAAATTTTCACTGAATGAATAACTTAATTGAGAGAAGATTGAGAGATTCATCAGGTTGAGTCTTTTCATCCACACATACATATAGTATATCTTTTCTTTCTTTCTTTTTTTTAATTATTTATTTATTTATTTATTTATTTGGAGATGGAGTTTTGCTCTTGTTGCCCAGGCTGGAGTGCAATGGAGTGATCTCGGCTCACCACAACCTCCACCTCCTGGGTTCAAGTTATTCTCCTGCCTCAGCCTCCCAAGTAGCTGGGATTACAGGCGTGTGCTACCATGCCTGGCTAATTTTGTATTTCTAGTAGAGATGGGATTTCTCCATGTTGGTGAAGCTAGTCTTGAACTCCTGACCTCAGGTGATCGCCTGCCTCAGCCTCCCAAAGTGCCGGGATCGCAAGTGTGAGCTACCGTACCTGTCCCGTATGTCTTTTCTTATGTTCAATACTTTAATGTCTTTCAATGATGATTTATAGTTATCATATTAAGGCCTTAGACAATTTTATTTTGCTGTTTTTATTACTGGTTTTATTCAATCCTAAGTACAATTGAATTTATTTAATATCAATTGAGATTTCAATTTCACCACGTTTCACTTAAATATTTTATAGGATAATTTTGTCTGTTATGTACTCACCTTACTGAATGTGCTGATTTTTATGATAGCCTCAGTTGATTATCTCAGATTTTTAAGTAAACAATTAGATTATTTACTAGTAATGCCTGTTTGGGTTATTTTTTCTAATTATTTACATTTTATTTCTTTTTATACTGTTATTGAATTTGCATGAATTCTAGGAAAATTTACTCATTTTTAATATTTTCTTACCTTTAATGAAACTGCTTCTAATATCCTCCAGTGGTTATATTATTTGTGATTGAGTTTTGCTATATAACCTATATCGAAGTAAGGAAATACAGTCCCTTTGGCATCCATGGGAAATTTGTTTGGGAACTCCCACACACTTCAAAATTTGTGGATGCTCAAGCCCATTATATAAAATAGCATAGTATTTGTATATAACCCATGCACATCTTCCTGTATACTTTGAATCATCTCTAAGCTATTATAATACCTGATGCAATACAAATGTTGTGTAGGTGTTTGTACTGCATTTTAAAAAAAATTTGAATTTCTTTTAAAGAGATGGAGGCTCCCTATATTGCCCAGGCTGGGTCTTGTACTGCTTAGCTCAGGTAAACTCCTGAGCTGAAGTGATCCTCCCACCTCATCCTGCCAAGTAGCTTGTACTATAGGTGTACCATCAGGCTCAGCTTCTACATATTTTTAATCTGTGATTCGTTGAATTTGCACCTGAAGAACTGGCAGATACGGAAAGCAAACTGTGCAATTTTTTTTTAGTTAGAAATGTTCGTTAAATTTTGCCAGATGTTCTCGTCATTTAGAGACAACATCATACGCATTCTTCTCAAAATTGGCTAATGTAGTAAATTACAGTAGTATATTTTTTCATCCTTTAAAACATCTTTGTGTTTTTGTCTAACCTGTCAATACTGATGTATTTTTTTTTCAAGCTGAGTGTCCTATTTTCTTTTATTTTTTTGAGGCGGAGTCTTGCTCTCGCCCAGGCTGGAGTGCAGTGGTGCAATCTCAGCTCACTGAAACCTCTGCCTCCTTTCTCCTGCCTCAGCCTCCCAAGTAGCTGGGACTACAGGTGTGCCCCACCATGCCCAGCTAATTTTTGTATTTTTAGTAGAGACACAGTTTCGCCATGTTATCCGGGATGGTCTTGATCTCCTGACCTCATGATCCTTCCGCCTCAGCCTCCCAAAGTGCTGGGACTGCAGGCATGAGCCACCGCACCTGGCAGAGGGTTCGATTTTCATTTACGTATTTCATAGAAAAAGATATGTAGCAAATGGGCCAGGGTTGTATCAGAACAATTTCGGGATTTTACAGGTCGCTCTGTATACATCTGGGAGCAGGACTGCTCTCAGGTCAGGTGCAGCAGCTGCATTTGTTTGGTGCCCCTTTGCACACACAGCCCTGAGCACACTTGGCTCCGCCAAGTTTCTTTTATAAAAGAAATCAGGTGCACACTGACTAAACCTCGAACATAGGTTTATCTACAACTTTTCTCTAAAACTCCAGGACTGTCAATTATGATCTAGAAAGTGTCTTTTTACAGTGCTAAAGAGTTGTTTTGTGGGGGTTAATAGGAATAATAATAAAATTTTATTATTTTGCAATTTGTATTATTCTTACACTGGGTTCATTCCTTCTGGAACTCTCTTCTCCCTTCATACATTTTAATACATCTTGCATGAAACAATCTAGCATATAGCCTTTTTCAGCACTCCTTTTTAGAGAAGACAATACCCCAGGAAAATATGAGTTTATAGGTCAAAATGAGCAGCACTCTACCTGCAAAAGAAAAACAACAGCTTACATGTGACACAGATCACATATGGCATACCAATGGTAAAAGGTAAAAGCACTTTAAAGAGTGGAGTTAGGAAAAATGGTTATAATTCTAAAGAGGATATTTGGTCCCTATCTCACACAATATGTAGAAAACAATTCAAGGTAGATAAAGAACAAAATTTTCAAAAACAAAGTTGTTAAACTTGTTAAAATTATAGGTAAATATCTCTTCTGTATAGAAAAATTTCTTAAACAGATACAAAAAAGCATCAGATAAATTTTTATTAGCAGATTATATAAAGTCAAGAAATTCTTTTTTATCAGAAGGTAATTCAGTGAAAATGGAAATATGGCTACTATACTGGGAGAAGGTACATCCATATTACCTACAATGGATTAATACGGGTACTGTCTGAAACAAAGCCCAAAGTAGAACACTAGATAAAAGACGTAAAAACATTTCACAGAAGAGGAAGCTCACATGGTATGGCCAACAAGGACATGAATAAAGATCTCTTCTCCTTAATAATTTGATAAATATATTTGAGACTACAGTGAAACATTGTCATTATATGCCAGTTTTATTGGAAAAATGTCAGGAAATGTTAATATTTTCAGTATTGGAGAGAATGTTTATCAATAGGAAAATTAATTGTTGATTAAATTTACAACCACTTTGACAAACATTTTGACATTAGATATTGAAATTGAGCATTCATACAGCCTAAAACCTAGTAATACTTTATTAATACATATATATCTATATATGTTATATATACACATATACCTTCATACGCACATGTATACACACATATCCATAAAATAACTTTTGCATATACATACCGGGACACAGGCACAGCAATGTTCATAGAAACAGTATTTCAGAGTACTAAAAACAGCTACTCTAGAAAAATGAGTTTTATTCATGTCTTAAAATATTTAAATCAATTTGATATTCTTTATTAATAAATATCAAAGCAAGTAAAACAAAACATTGTTTTACTTGTTCAAGCATAAAAGCATATGTGAAGAAACTGAGATACAGCATGAGAAAGATGAACGTGTGGATTTTACCACTGGTGACTGTAGTTAAGAGCAATATATTGTATTCTGAAAAATTAAGACAATAGATTTTAAATGTTTATCAATAAGTAGATTTCAAATGTTTGCCAACAGTTCCAAACAAGGCTGAAGTGTAAAATAATAAAGCCTTTATATGACATTATTTCCAAAAGCAAACCCTTAAAAAAAGTAAAATGTTCATCAACAGGGGAAAGGTTGAATACAATATGAGACATCTATAAAACTGAATACTGTGTAGCCTCAAAAAGAAGAAAATGTCTGTGTACTGATAGGAAGTAATCTTTGGATTGTACTTTTGAGTAAGAAAAAACAACAAAGGACAGGACAGTGTTTATAATATTTGAAAAAATAAACACTGGAAGGAGAAACAAAAAAAATTTTTTTTAAACATGGAGAGAGGGTGTACAGAGGAGGCGAATGCTCAGAATGAGGTTTTATATTGAGCTAATGCCTTATGGAATTAGAAAAAAAAAAAAACCTTTCCTGATAAGTAAGAGGTACCCACAAAGCCTGAATAAGATTTTGGATTTTTAGAGGAGGAATTCAAAAAAGAAAAAGACAATTGAGAATTTTAGTTTTTCTTGCCTTGTCTTACAACAGGTTTAGAACTTTGAAACTCGCCGGGCGCGGTGGCTCAAGCCTGTAATCCCAGCACTTTGGGAGGCTGAGACGGGTGGATCACGAGGTCAGGAGATCAAGACTATCCTCGCTAACATGGTGAAACCCCGTCTCTACTAAAAATACAAAAAACTAGCCGGGCGTGGTGGGGGGCGCCTGTAGTCCCAGCTACTGGGAGGCTGAGGCGGGAGAATGGCGTGAACCCGGGAGGCGGAGCTTGCAGTGAGCCGAGATCTGGCCACTGCACTCCAGCCTGGGCGACAGAGCGAGACTCCGTCTCAAAAAAAAAAAAAAAAAAAAAAAAAAAGAACTTTGAAACTCAAAGGGGGGAAGGCTTGGAAAGTATTAGGCCAAAGAGCTAATATATCTTAGCAAGGGTTAGAATGGAGAATTAAGAAAGATGGCCATGCCCTTTCCCAAAGAGGCAGTAGAATGGGATAGAGGTGGATGAGGGTGTTTATGAGACAGTTTATTCCTCTCTTCTTAAGTGGGCCAGTTCTTTATCCATACAATAATCCACATGAGTTTTTCTTTTCATTGCTGCATTAATAGTTTCCGTCTGTTCCCTCCTGTGAGCCAGGAGAATGCCATGTGTTCACACCCCAGGCTATCCTCACTTCTGAAATGGACTTCCACTTTGTCAATAGTTTGAGGCATTTTTAGTCTCTACTTCTACCTAACTAAAGGTAGAATGCTTGACATGTAGAAGATCAGTGTTGCATGAAATAAAATAGTTTAATGTAAGTGTCTGGATAGAGCTGGAAAATGAGGGAGATACCTTTACGACAACGTTGAGAAATTAGTATAATTATTCACATTTTGCAGATGAGAAAACTGAAGCTTAGGGAAGTTAGCTCACTGGGTCAAAGTCACACATCGGTAACCGGTTGAAACAGAGATTTCACCTCACTACTGTTTGATATTAGAATTGGTGTTAAATTCTCTGCCTTAAATTGAAAAATAACAAGTTTGAATATTTAGTTTGGCAATGCAGTCTCTTACTCTGCTTTGGATGTGACCACTCCTCATCTACAGAGGACATGTTTCTAGTTGGTAGGTGAAATGTGATGATTTCTATATTTTCTTCAGACCTAGCTGTCTGTTCCATGACAGAAAGTGGCTAATATTTCTTTTTCTTTTGAGATGGAGTCTTACTCTATTGCCCAGGCTGGAGCGCAGTGGCGTGATCTCCAGCTCCTTGGTTCAAGCAATTCTCTGCCTCAGACAGACAGAAGAGAAGAACATAGATTAAACTTTATGAAATCTGAGTGAATACTTTACTAAATTGGCCTATTGCAAGCTGAGGGGCACTTAACGCTCTGGGTCTTGTGCCCCTCACCTACTGAGGGGATACAATGAATGAATTTTACATTTTTTGTGTGAGTGTTTTTGTTTTTTGAGACGGAGTCTCACTGTTACCCAGGTTGGAGTGCAGTGGCACTATCTTGGCTCACTGCAGCCTCCACCTCCCAGGTTCAAGCGATTCTCCTGCCTTAGCCTCCCAAGTAGCTGGGACTATAGGCACCCACCACCATACCTGGCTAATTTTTGTATTCTTGGTAGAGATGGGGTTTCACCATGTTGGCCAGTCTGCTCTTGAACTCCTGACCTCAAGCAATCTGCCCACCCTGGCCTCCCAAAGTGCTGGGATTACAGGCATGAACCACCGTACGTGGCCGGATTTTACATTTTTGATGGTCAAGTGGATAGTGTACGTTTGTGTACACAGTATAAAAGTGAAGCAATGTATCATTCATTCACTCATATATTTAGCTACATAGGTATTACATGTAAACATGAATCAGGAATGTATCTTGTCTTCAGAATGCCTATTTTCATGATGGGAAGACATCATGATGCCCGGAAATAATTATGAAGGAAGATGAAAAATCAAAGAAATGAAAGTAGAGGTTAGAATAGCTGTCATAGACTTGACTGTGGACAAAAAAAGCTCATGTTTAATGTGCATCTTGTTAGCATTTGAAATTTATAGCAAAAAAAGCAAAGATACTCTTGACCCAATACATATATTTCCATTGTGAAAAATAATTTCCCCTTTTAAAACAGACAGACTTCAATAGTAATGATTGTCATCACTATCTGAGAAAGGGCCATGTCATCTTTTATGTTAGTGAAATAAAGCCTAAGAAATTTCTGTGCTTAGTATTACCAATAATATGTAATAATGAATAATATTTTAAATTGGTTGAAGCTATTTTTTACTACTACAGCATTATTTTTTAGAGGTAACAATTTACTTGTTTGTGACTGTTGGTAAAAGTGAAGACAGTGAAGTGTTTTTGCTAATTTTTCAATAGACTGTAGACAAGTGGCTACTAGTATTGGTTGTTAAAGCACAACATTCCATCTTCATAAAGAGTCTTTGTAAGTAATTGATTTTCTAATCTTAGTGATTTACTTTGAAATAAAATCTAGGGTGTGTGTGTGTGTGTGTGTGTGTACAGGCGGGTGGGTGTGTATGATAGTGTTGCTGAATCGTAAAGGGTATATCATTAAAAACAAAAGGAAAAGGAAAAAAGAGTCTTTGAATTTCAGCAATATTCATCTCAATGACTATCCAATTCTCATCATGCACCTGTCTCTGTGCCTACAATAATCCCAAAGTGCTTTCACTTGGTTTCTGCATGCCCACAGACAAGAGTTCTAATCTTACCAGTGATTTGCAGATTCGGTGATATAATTAAGAACAGTAAACCAATAAAATCAGCTAAAACCAAAAATCACTATGTTTACTTGGTAAAATTTATCTTGAGGAATCAGCCGTGTATTTTATGGGACTGAAAATTTCAGCTCTTTCCTTTCTTTTGACAAAAGCCTATGCTTTCTTTTTTGCTGTACTGCATTTTAATTGAAGATCCCAAGTATTAGAACATATTAAAATATTGTGAACACTCTAAAATTGCTTTGTCATTTTAATCAATTTTGTGTGTGTATATGTGCATATGAGAGAGGCTGGGAAGAGCGTCCATGTATTGATCTCTGTGGGAGTTTGGTTAAATCCTCACAAAAATATTTTTTAATGGATTTATCATTTAGAAAAAAGATCTATAAGTTTGTTGTTTCTGACATAAAAAACGTTGACACAAGACTCTGAATCTTTGTATGTTTTAGTTTTCTAACCTATAATGTGAAGGAGTTATTTGTTACTAACTTTATTCTCACAGTATTCTTACCATAATGCAATTTATGCTTACAAGATGTTTTAAAACATTTCAAGGAATGCGTTTCATGGTCGCAAGACATAATCGTAAGATATCTGTCTTTGAACTCTTCCACTGCCATTTAGAAATGTTTTATTATGCCCCTGAGAACAGTTCTGTTTTCCTCTCATTTGATAAACATTTTTTCTCGCATAAATTTTTTTTTTTTTTTTTTTTTGAGATGGAGTCTCACTCTGTCGCCCAAGCTGGAGTTCAGTGGCACAATCTCAGCTCACTGCAAACTCCGCCTCCCAGGTTCACGCCATTCTCTTGCCTCAGCCTCCCAGATACTGGTTTTTTGGAAAATAGAAGCATCACTTAATTATCAGTTAACACAGAAAACTAAATGATTTTCTAGATTAAATATTGTATTGCACAAACATCATTTTACCTAGCAAGCAAAAAAAAAAAAAAAAAACAAAGAATAATTATTTAAAAAAATACATTAATGCAAAAAGTGAGTAAAAATAAAATTAATCTCAACTTAAACATGATTTTATACTAATTTTACCAGAAATTCACTCAGCAAATAGAAAATTGAAGTAAATGTGACACTATCAATTTTGGTAATGAGGCATATGAATACAAATCCAGTAGTTATAAATAAGTACAGAAATAATACATTTGTTAATATTAATAATTGTTAACAAACATAAGAGGCATACTGGCAGGAAGAAAACAGTTTTGAAATTTAAATTCAACTGTGATAATAGATATTAGAAGATAAAGAGAAAAAATATAGCAATGGGTTTTGTTTTGTTTTGTTCTGTTCTGTTTTAGCTATTTAAACAGTCAGAAAACATGTCTGCTTTAAGATAAGAGCGTATCCTTTGGCGATCCTGCAGGAGGGATTTCAGAATGGCGGAGAGTGGAGAATCTCTCCCTGCACTCATCTGTGAATTCCAGCATCTTCACTGAGTCTCACAAAATCCTTTCTAATCCTGAGTAGAATCTCTTCTATTTTTAGTTCAGTATTTCCAGCTACCTTTGTTACTCTTGGCTACTGTTCAAAATTGCCTCTAAAACTAAGAAATTATTCTGTGCCACATGCACAACAAATTCTCCAGAAAACATTCTTCATGTATATTTAATATATTTGAGATCGGTTCCCAGGATCAATTACTTCTACCCGGTTCACTTCTTGTTTGGTCTTTTGTTGATTCTTGTCTCTTCTTCAAATTCTGTTTTACTTATTTATTCCACTTTGAGGTTGATTACATTAATGAGTTTATGGCATTATTAATTGATTAAACTAATGGCATTATGTTTTAATCCAGCAAAGTTGTTTATTTAAAAAATGAGGGGAGAATTCTGTTTCTGGGAAGATGGAGTAGTTGGGTTTTTTACTATTTCTTTTGCTGAATATGAGTAAAAACACTGGGAATTATATATAAAATAAATATAAGATTGTAAAATGTGTAGAGAAGAATGCAGGCCAGAAAGCAATTCTGGAACCTGAGTAATGGCATGGTGGTGAGTTCTCTGAATTTTCTTCTTGCAAAATATATCTTAGACTTGGAAATGAAGAAATTGACAACCTAGAAAAACCGGCACATGCATGAAGGAGAAAGATAGCAAATGTATGAAGGGGAAAAATCTTGCTTTTTCTAGCCAAAGAACTGGGAAATGAGCCAAACTGGCAAGACAGAAAACTTTGAGACAATAACCATTCTACTGCAGCTAGACAAAACTGGAGTCCTGCTCTCACTTATGGCAGTAAAGACTGAGTAAGGAGACTTCCACCCTTGCGGAGCTATAAAGAAGTGTCCAACATTCTACCGGGGGGGTGGTTTCAGAAATGGTCAAATAAGGAGCGAGGACTTTCATCATTACCAGTTGGTAATAAGGCCCCTCCCCATGGTGTCATGGAGACCACATGGGTAGCCTTTATTGCCCCTCCCCCCAGCAGTAAGAAGGCCCCTTTCTTCCACAGGAAACCATACCCCAGCCCATCCTCACTGTCATACCCAAACATCCTTCAACAGGCTAGGAAAACTGACTACTTAAATATGGGCATCAAAAAAGAAAATATGACATTGATTTATTATTAGAACAAAGATGAGAACAAGCATGACAACATTCCAACAGGCAATGATGGACACCAAAAAATGGAACTCTGAGTTCATGAGAAATTTCTTGAAATAAAACAAAATGTTGAAATCTAGTTAGTGATGGAAAATAATGTGTGTCTGGGAAAATACAACCAGAATAAACAATACTGATACATATCCTAATAATGCTATTGGTCTTCAAAGAACGGAAAACTTCCCTCAGATATCCAGACAAAATATCCAAGGGAAGAAAAATTAGGTGCTTTTCAGACTTTGCTCAGTTACTTCTATGCCAGAATTGGGGGGTGGTGTTAGCAAGGGGCACAAAGGACCGATATTTAAAACATTCAGCGAAAGAAGATGATCAAATATAAATTATATCCAGCCAAACTATTGCTCATCTATAAATATATACACAATCACTTATCTGTGAACTTAAGGGAATGTTGTTTCAAGGAGTTGAAGGAACCAACTGTAAATCTATTTCAGACCATGACAACATGACTGGAGACTTTCAGCATGAACCCTGCCATGATCATTAAATATATTTAAATGTAAAATGAAGGTTAAGAATGAAGGTTAGAATTACAGATATGTGTGATGATTATATAACTATTAAAATGGGAAGAAAAAAGGGAGAATAAGAGAAAAATAGAAAAAACTTTAGGGTATTCATAATGCTGACCAATATGGTGCTACATAGAGGAACACCAAATATAATACAACAGACTAAAATTGAAGGGCAAAGTAGTTTACTGTAAGAAGGGAAAGAGTGGTTTCTCGCTTACTCCAAGAGTGGGAGTTAAATCTCCGTAAATGGAGAGAGAAGTGTCTGAGGGTATTACATACGCAATCATTAGACAAAAACTGTAGGCCAGGCACAGTGACTCATGCCTGTAATCCCAGCACTTTGGGAGGCTGAGGTGGGAGAATCCTGAGGTCAGGAGATCGAGACCATCCTGGCCAACATGGTGAAGCCCCATCTCTACTAAAAATACAAAAATTAGCTGGGTATGGTGGCGCACGCCTGTAATCCCAGCTACTCGGGAGGCTGAGGCAGGAGAATCGCTTGAACTCACTTGGGAGGCGAAGATTGTAGTAAGCTGAGATCATGTCACTGCACTCCAGCCTGGCAACAGAGCGAGACTTCATCTAAAAAAGAAAAAGAAGAAAAAGAAAAACTGTAAAACTCTAATTATTTAAAGAAATACTTAAAAATGAGTAAAAATAAGATACCACAAAATATTCAGTAGTATAACATAAATAATCTCACAGAATTAAGACCCCAAACATATAGGCCATATCAAAAATTTGAGTATAAGTCATCTGCTAAAAGAAAAAAAATCTCAATTTGCCTAATAGTAAAATTCAACCCTATGCTGTTCATGAGAGCCATGCTGGACAAAATGATTTAGCAAGGTTATTAATAGAAGGGTGAGCAAATATATATCAGGCAACTATTTATCAAGCAAATGCAAATAGAGAAAACAGCATAGATCACATTTTTGAGGACAGCATAGACTTATGGTCAAAAAGCATATAAGACAAAAATGTACAGGTTCTGTACTACAGAATACAACTCACTGAAGATAAACCAGTTATCAGTGTTTCAATTAGTCATATTCATAAAATAACATAGTAGCCACTTGCATACAGCATAATTTATGACATGTAAAGAAACGTAAATTTATAGAGGGAAGGAAAGAAATATTAAACTAATATTAAAAAGAGGACATATTTTTAGAGGCCTAGATAGGGCAGTGGAAAAAACTTTAAGGACTTGGAAGGTTCATACATCTTAGTCAATAATAGTTGATAAGGTAGGCAGCTCTGCTAGATGTGGACACACATATACACACAGAGAAGGAGAGAAGGGAACAGAGACATGCTGTTAAAATATGTTTTTAAAAATAATTGTGTAAATTTAATTATGGGCAGAATTTTAGGTGGTAAGATATTTGTCATTTTGTTAGGCATGTGTCTTAGTCTCTTCAGGCAGTTATAACAAATTATAAAGGTGGTGGCTTATAAACAACAGAAATTTGTCATAGTTCTGGAGACTGGGAAGTCCAAGATCAAGGCACCCACAGATTTGACGTCTGCTGAGGGCCCTCTTCCTGGTTCATAGTTGGCCATGGTTTTGTTGTAACCTCACACGGTAGATAAAATGAGGGTCTCTTTTATAAGGGCATTAACCCCATTCATGAAGTCAGAGACCAACGCCCTCACTTCCTAATAGCATTATCACGTGGGTTAGAATTTCAACATACAAATTTCTGGGGATAGGACACCATAAACGTTCAAACCATAACTGTGATAATGGCATTATGGTTATGTATGAAGTTGTCTATAGTTTTCAGAGAGGCATACCAAACCCAGTATTAAAATGATATGACAACTTCTTTAAACTATCTTTGCCGGGCGCGGGGGCTCACGCCTGTAATCCCTGCACTTTGGGAGGCCGAGGTGGGTAGAACACGATGTCAGGAGATCAAGACCATCCTGGCTAACATGGTGAAACCCCGTCTCTACTAAAAATATAAAAACTTAGCCGGGAGTGGTGGTGGGCACCTGTAGTCCCAGCTACTTGGGAGGATGAGGCAGGAGAATGACGTGAACCTGGGAGGCGGAACTTGCAGTGAACCGAGATTGTGCCACTGCAATCCAGCCTGGTCAACAGAGCGAGACTCCATCTCAAAAAAATAAATAAACTATCTTTATAAAAAGGCATAGACAAAAGAAAAGTTTAAGTACTGATAATCGTTGAAATTTTCCATTGGGTATATGGGAGATTCATACATGATTTCTCTAATTTTTAGTGTATTTGAAATGGTTATATTGAAATTAAAATTTTTTAACATTTATTCTTGTTTTTAAATACGTGAACTTTGGAATCAGACCCAGGTTTAAAGTCCAAATCTATATCTTTCTAACTGTAAGTTGTTGTCTTTCAAACTGCAATCTTATTTACATTCAATTTTCTAGACTGAAAAACGACTTCAATAAAACCCGCCCCATTGCGCTGTTGTGAGTGCTGCGTTAAATGGCAAGTTACCTGCTTACAGTGTACCTAAAATGATTTGCTAAGCACACTGTTTTCTGCAGAGATAAATTTACACTAAACAAGGACAGTGTCAGGCTGATTTCTCAGGTCGCAACATGAACCCCTTTGGTTGGCCTTTTTCTTTGTATTCATACTTCTTATGAGATTAAAGAATCCTTAGCAAACTGACACAGAATCAGAAAACCATTTATAAGAGGTTATAATTTATAAGTGGAAGTCTAATGATGAGAACGCATGAAAACAAAGAAACAACAGAGACTGGGGTTCACTTGAGGGTGGAGGGTGGGAAGATGGGAAAGAGCAGAACAAATAAATATTGGGTACTAAGTTTAATACCCAGGTGATGAAATCTGTACAACAAACCCTGTGATATGAATTTACCTCTACAACCTTCACATATACCCCCAAATGAAAAATAAAAGTTAAAACAAACAAAAAACTCCAGTGCCCTTGTATAGCCCTGACCTTCCATGTTGCCCAGTTCCATAGGCATTTTCGCCCTTCTGCCATTTTTCAGAGCTGGAGTGCAACTGACCTACTACTTTAGTTTAGATTGCTGCATTGCATTTAAAAAACTTATGGAGTTTAGGTTCTTTTAGGACAATGGTTAGTAAAAATGTCCAATATAGGACTGAGACTAAGGCCTAAACTACTGTTTGAACAGGGTGTGTAGTAGAAGCTGGAAAAAGCCTGGTATGTGCTATTTTCTAGGACTGTGGTTAATATCAAGTTAATTATCTGAGACAGTTAGCAAGGAGAAGCAGAAATTTCTCAGGCTGGGATGTGTGTCAAGCCATTTTGGCTCAGCCAAGTGATTTGTAATATCCAAATATCTTTCTTAATGAGAGCTCCATGCTGCTGTAAAATAACCGTTTCTGGCTCCATGGGTCTTGGATTTTGGGAGGACAGAGAGGTAGAGTAAAGGCAAGCAGAGTGAGAGAAAGAAACTAATTTTAAGAAAACACACACCCATTTAAGAAGTGACTGCCAAGTAAGTACATTAAAAAAAAAAGAAAAAGAAAATAAAAGACAGACTGTTGACTCATGCCTATAATCCCAGCACTTTGGGAGGTTGAGGCAGGTGGATCACTTGAGGTCAGGAGTTTAAAACCAGCCTGGCCAACATGGCCAAACCCTGTCTCTACTAAAAATACCTAAATTAGCCAGGTGTGGTGGCTCATGCCTGTAGTCCTATTCAAGAGGCTATTTGGGAGGCTGAAGCAGAATTGCTTGAACCCGGGAGGCCAAAGTTGCAGTGAGCTGAGACTGCACCACTGCACTCCAGCCTGTGTGGCAGAGCGAGACTCTGTCTCAAAAACAAAATTAGACAAAAATGAAAACATACGAAGCAAAAGCCATCACCCTGATGCACTTTACCCTCACCAAAAAACAACAACAACAACAACAAAAAACTTAGTAATGTAAACACGGCTTTAAGAATGGTTAGGATCCTTGAAGTTCTAAAAAAGAAAACAGACATGGAGACCTAACAGATAGATGTGAGAAGTACCAACTGGTAATCCTAGAAAAATATTTTTATATATAAATAAATCTTTGCATAAGCAGGATGTACTCTGAGTAGAGTTGAAGAGATAATTAGTGAATGAAAGAATTACAGTGAAATTTCTACAAAATATGCTAAAGATAGATAATAGATTAAAATAATGGCAAGGCTCTAACGTGGAATGAAACATATCTCCTTTAGATAATAGGGTGCTCACATCTTTAGTAGATGAAGTTTCCTACAAAGACAGAGAAACTCATATAAGTCAAACAAAAGTTCCAGAAAAGACAAAACAGATAGTTTAAAATTGGACAGAAATAGATTTGGAAAAATCCACAGTAAAATATAATTTCTTCAGATGGAAGGTGAGACGAGGACCAACAAATTCTTCTGGCACCAGGCCCAG
This sequence comes from Theropithecus gelada, assembly GCF_003255815.1. Classification (NCBI taxonomy): domain Eukaryota; kingdom Metazoa; phylum Chordata; class Mammalia; order Primates; family Cercopithecidae; genus Theropithecus; species Theropithecus gelada. The sequence continues at coordinate 61,210,345 of NC_037686.1, forward strand.
ATGCAGAGGAAGCGCTCTCTCCTCATGGGCTCCATCCGTATCTTGGCGCTGTCAGGCTGGGGCTGCTTATTCTACTTCTGTGTGTCTGGGAGAATTGTGGAATAATTGGACATTCTCAATTCTATCCCTCTGATGTCAGAAGAAACTAGGAAAGTAGTCAGCACTTCCAATTTGGGTTCTTTACCTCTGTTCTCTATCCCTAAAACCAGGATTCACTCTCTCTGTCTCTAATGTTCCCAGGAGGTGAACAGGTGTCATTGGCTGATCTCTCTGTCTCCTCAGCCCCTCTTTTCAGGGACTTGGTCTTCTGCAAAGTCATATACTTTCTTGGGGCAAGACTAATGAGCCGTTCTGGTGAGACTTACTCAGTTTCCTGCCTCACATTCTGGAGATTACATGTGCGGTCATTCAATACAAAAACAGGCATTTCTGATGTACATTCCTAGTCCCAGGACCCAGAAGCTTACATGTCTCCTTTAGATAATAGGGTGCTCACATCTTAAATGACTAATAGATGAAGTTCCCTACAGGAGTTTGTTCTGGGAAGCTCCCTGATGAGAGATGAGAAACCTGCATATCCCTGTTTCCCAGGAAGCCACATAGAGGGAGCTGAATCCAGCTGCCATTCTAGCTTCCAATTTTCAACAGAAGACTCTGGATCCAGCTCCTCTGTTTGTTCTCTAAGGCAGTCAATGTGACCCTCTTCCATTCATCCTCCCAAATTTGTTTCACTAACCGTGAAAAGTCAGTGAGTCCCTCTGGTCTCTGTGAAGTCAAAGTTGCCTCTGCAAGGTTTCACTGGGTCTGATTTTTCTGAGCTGCATGACATTGTGCTGTGTTTTACAGCTCGCAAAAGAGTGTCTAAATATCTGAATCCACACGAAGAGGCCTTTTCTCTTTCCTGTTAATGTATATTGAGACATTTGACTTCAGAATCTTGACAATATCTCATAAAAAACAAATGCCTGTTCCAGCAACACTAGTCATGACTGTAGAGACAAAGAGATCCACTGATTTGTGACTATATCTAATTCTTAATTTCAAGACTTGCACAAGTTTCTGTGAATCCTTGTTAGTCTTGCACCTCTAAGACCCATCCTGTTACATTTTAGCAGCATAGTCTAAGCATAACTCAAAGTCGTCTTCTCTGTTCTTGAAATCTTGCTCAATATTCCATTTACCCATAGCCTTTACTAAAGATTAGTGGATACTAGGTTCCCTTTCCTGACCACATCTTCTAGGCTGATACATTCACCCTCACCTGCATTCACCAGTCGGCACTGAACCCCTCACTAGGTGTTACCCTCAGTCACTGATCACTGCCTTCCCTAAAATATGCCTCCTCTCAGTGGTAACCTGTGACCAATGACTAGTTCATATGGGGGTAAAAGGCCTGTCCCTTTGGTTAATTTGGGAAACCTCTGAAATGTCAACCCAGCCCCAGTGTCTACTGTAGGATTATCACATAAAACACTTGCAAGTTGGCTTCTCCTACTTCCCAGTACTACCTTTCTTACTTTACTGATGTATCTCACAAAAATCATCTTCCAGTAAACCTTCTCCATGGAATTCTCCATCTCAGTGTTTATTTCCAAGAACTGAGTCAAAGAAACTTGGAATCAGAGGTGGAAGACTCAAAGAAAGGAAAGTGGCAATGAATTACTTTCCAGTAAAGGGGCAAGGAGGAGCCTAGCACTGATGGTAAAGTATTGATCATCCACTAATTGCTGTAGTAAGTGAGGCTATTAAAAGGCAAACCAGGGGTGAACTCAGATGGGGACATAAGAGAGAGTGTTTGTGCCAGCTGATGCAATGTCTCCAGCACTGAAGAAGTATGAGAGAAATGGCAGCTTAAAGATTACAGATTCAGGTGATGGTTGCTGAACATCGTTGACTCTTTGTTATAGAAAGATAACTACAGGCCTAGGATAATTAATCAATAGTCTATGGCAAATAGAGAAATCCGAGGAATCTTCTTGATTACATCTAAAACAATCCCAATATCTTGCAGCTGTTTCTGAGTAGACAGCAGAGAAAATGGTCAGGGTCTAATTGTGACAGTAAAGGAACTATAGAGAAAGTTGAAATCTCACCCCCAGCCAAGCTCCTATAAGGTGATGGCCCTGAAACTTGAGATGGGGATCTTGGGTGATACAGATGGAAACTTTTAGCAATATACATTTCACCTTGTCCCAGGATGATGTTAACTCTCCTTCCCTCTCTCATGATATAGTCCAATGGCACCTGGACCATCTGGATATCCTAGAGAACATCTTATGAGTCCATTGTGTTAATGATATCCTACTAAGCTAATCAGACTCTATGGGCAAGAAATAACATGTATGTTGGAGGTCTTAATCTATGCACTCTAGAAGGTAGAAAATAAATCCAATGACTATGTAGGATTCTGACACAGGAGTGAAGTTTGTAAAGATCCAGTGAGTGTGGGGCATGTTGGGATTTTCTTTCCCATGTAAGGGCAGATTATTGCAGCTCATGCTACTCAAAACTGAAAAAGAAGCACAGAGCATAGACCTCTATGTGTTTTTGTGGTAGCACATTTGGCATGCAGACATTCTGCTCCATCCTATTGAATGGGTACACAGAGGTACCTAGATTTTACCAGGAGCCAGAGTAGGAAAGACAACCTGGGCCACTTGCTCCAAAAGCCTGATCAAAAGCAAGCTCTTTTTTCTCAGTGTCCAGGGAGTCCCGTGTCAGCAAGAGAAACAGGGCAGGGGCCTTAAGCTAGGTAAGCACATCTGACCAAAGTCATGTTTCCTCTCTTAGGAAGGGTTATAGTTTTTTTTTTTTTCAATTGTGTATCAGTTGAAGCTAGGTTAAACCTCAAGTTCTACCTGGTTATTCTATAAGGAAATGTCTTGAATTTTACTCCCATAAATACACATAATACTGGTGCTTTCTCTGAAATATCCCAGTATGTGTAGATTGTGAGTCTAAGAATTTGGGGCTGCTGAGGAGAGAAATGTAGTATCATTAATCAGTGCCTAGTGCCATTGATACTAGGTAGTAAACTGAGCATTTATTGAGCCTCTTGTTGCTTGCATTTGATCTTTGTCTAAGCTCAGTATGTATGCATTTGAATCAGGGAAAGTGGCACAGAACAAGACACCAGTCACAATGTCCCTATGAAAACCATTGCTGTGCTAGGGATTATATGACAACTCTTTGTTTAGAATCAGAACTTTCAGAGATTTGCGCAACTTGGGCTTGGCATTGGTGAAGGAAATGCTTTTGGGGTGCAGTAATGGGCTTTGAGGAGGATGAAACAATCTAGCAGCTTTAGTTTAAGTACATAAAACATCCAAATTTTCATCACCAAAGACTTTACAGAGTAATCCTAATCCAATCTCTAAATCTTAAAGAACCATGTCCTTTATTTTCAAATGCATCTACATAATGAAATACAGCAACCAAGACCAATTACCTCAGAATGAGAATTAAAGCGATTTTCTCTGTAAGGTCATGCACATTTGCTCTTTTGCTCACTTTCCTTCTGGCTAATGGCATTGATCCATTAGCCCACTCACAGAGCTCAGAGTGAAATTTATAAGCCTGTCATATAGGGTAATTTGTAAGCATGTCGTAAACATAGGAATATAGGAAAAATGGCATTGCATTAGGAGAGAGTCTATTTAAGTGGTGATAGAAACTTTAGCTTAAATTTAAAAATTGCTTTTCCTTAATTTGACACTTTTCTCTGGTGACCACAAACATTATTTTTTAAATTGTCTTTTTGATAGGAATTCTCATTGATTTATCAAAATAACATTATCATTATGCACTTCACAGAAGTGCTCCAGATTCCAGAAGCAACCGAGAAAGAAAAGAAACTGTCTACGAAATGCAAGTTCCTTTGAATTGTTAAGACCAGAGAGGCACTTAAAATGTGACAGCTGTCACATCTCACTCTGGCCTGGAGCTAAATAATTATTTCTTGAAGCCACGTGCTCATGGATTCTAGACTAACTGACACCAAGTAGCCATAAAATGCCTTATGCTGGACACCATAACTCATACCTTATAGTTCAACAATGAATGCTAATCACTAATTAATGTTATTTCTCTCTTTATTCTCTCTCCTTCCTTCCTTCCTTCCTTCCTTCTCCCTTCCTCCCTCTCTCCCTTCCTCCCTCCCTCCCTTCCTTTCCCCTTTTCTTCCTCCTTTTCTTTCCCCTTTCCTTTTCTTTCCTTTCTTTCTCTCTCTCTCTCTCTCTCTCTTTCTTTCTTTCAATAGAAGATCTGTGGAAAAAGTTGCGAAGTTGTAATTGGGCTTCATATCTGATAAATATTCTCCTGCCGCCAAGTAAAATTGCTAAGAGTCTCTTTTACTGCTTAGAGTGAGGGAAATAGTTTGATTTTCTTAACTGAATTTTCAGAAGTAAAGCAGAGTGCACAGTTTATTTTACATGTGTCAGGAAAAGAATTTTTGCTACACTTGAAAGTATGGGAAATGGAGCTGGCTAAGAAAACCACGCTCTCAGAAGTTAGCAGGGACTTTTATTCTACATGTCAAGGGAAGGACTTTTACAAGTTGAGGTGGTGCTTCCACCTTCTCACTCACAGGTCCGTTAATGCTCTTTTTTAGGGGGAGGAATCCATGGAGTTAAGGAGACAAACATTGGTCCGTGTAGTGGATTTGTCTTGTGTCAACTTAGCTAAGCTAAAAGTACATTTTCCAAAATTCCGTGTCTCAAAGTCCTGGGTTAATATGGGCCACCTTGTTCTTCATCTTTTGCATGTGATTTGGAAGGAAGCAGCAGTGATATTTTGCTTCTTTGCTGATGTAGGAGGCAAGATGCTAGTGCTGCATGGTATGGCTTGTCATTTGTCACTTGCAGACTTTGCAGATCCCCTTTTGGCCTGAGGCCGGTGGATGATGTGATGCGGTTGGAGGCTTGGAGGTACCAAGAGAAAGGTGCCTTTCCATTCTGTCCTCTTGGTTTTCAACTCCTCTTTACGATTTCCATTACAGAAGAAGTGTATGCTTATTATGGAAAGTTTTGAGCCTACAGAAAAGTAATTTTAAAAATTTGTAATTTCAATGCCCCATCAGTGTTCTCTTGATTTTTTTTGTATATTATCTTGTCAATCACAAGTATATTTACACCTATTTATTAATATACATAAAATATGAAACTATAAAAATATGTATGTTTACCTATTAAAGGTATATGTTTAATATTATATAATATATATTAAATATATAAAATGAGACTATACACAAATAAGTATATGTGCAATATTTTAAAAGCAAATATGGAATTATATTAAACATATAGATTTTTAATTTGAACTTTTCTCATTGCAATTTGTTACTAGCATTTCCTTAATTCCCCAAATACAGTTGAGAGTATTTTTTTCTTTTTGATGGATCAGAAATTATATATATATATATATAGAGAGAGAGAGAGAGAGAATTTTGATAATTTCACAACTTATTATTTGTAACATCAAATAAATTGATAGAATTGTTACCAGTTTGGGAAAACCTCAATCATGGGTCTTTCATATATGAATTGTAAGATTTCAAGGGATTTCATGTTTTCCTCTGCAAAGATGTATATTCTCTTTTTGTTGAAGCATAAAATACATTATTATTAGCTGTATTCACTATACTATGCATTAGGTCATCAGAACTTATTCATTGTAAAACTGCAAGTTTGTACTCTTTGACCAACAGCAAGAGTATATTTTTAATAATCATAAACTGCCTCATCTTTTTTCACCCATTCATCTACTGTGTACATATTCACACTCTTCCTATTTTTTTTTCTTTTTTAAGTAATAAAGTAGAAAAATAATAAAACAGAAGGAACCTTTTTACATAACATTTGGTGTAGATCGGTGTTTATTTCTCGAGAATACTTCCAGGACTTGGGAATTCTGATTTTATGGGCACTTCTAAATGCTCTGAATCCCTAAGACTAAACTGATCTCCAGAAAAATGTAAATTCCTTCCACTGAATCCAGGAGTGTTGTGACAGTTCTCCCTTTCCTGGAACCTTGAACGACACTGGGTGTGCTCAATGGTATTTTCTGGAAGTTTGGTATGAGAGAGCTTGCCCTGTGAGGCTGAGGCTGGCCCTGGGGCTGGGCACTGCTGTATTTAAATCTCAGTCCTGCAACCTCCATGCTTTTGGACAGTCCATCATCTCCCTCATTTCCTGTTTCCTTGTCTGCAAAATGGGGATGGTGAATATAAGATCTATGTACTTAGTAGTTGCAAGGAGTAAATGAAGTCGTTTATGTAAAACATGTAGAACAGGACCTGACACACAGCCAACTGCCAAAATATGTGAGCTCTTACTCTTGTGGAAAATGCTATTTTATTATGTTAATTTTGATTTTCCTTTTACTATTACAAGGTTAATGATTTTCACATTTGTGTTACTCATTTCTATTTCTTTTGATAGTTGTGTTCACATGCTATTTCTCTTTCAGTGTTTCTTTTAAAAAATATTGTATGGTATTTATATAAGAAAAGGGGCAAACTGATTATCGTATGTATTGCATTTTCCCTTAATTTGTTATTTGTTTATTAGATTTTATTTAATACTTTATTCATTTTGTTCCTGTGAAAGAAAGAAAGAAAAATGTAGGAAATCCAGATACGTAAAAATTTGGAAAAATGATCAACTAATACAGAATCTGTGCAATTGCTTCTTAAAGATAATTTTAAAATAATTTGATTTTTTAATTTTTTTTGTAGAATTTTTGGCTTCTTCCCTCCCTTCCTTTTTCATTTCTTCCCTTCCTTTTTCTCTGTCTTAAATATGTATATGTTCAAACAATTTGAGGATCATGCCTATATTCTTTTAAACAACTTTTACTCAGTATGTTGTAAATAAAATTTCATGTTATGTAAATAGATACTTTCATTGTTAATTGTCACAAAGTTCCATTGCATAAGTATTTAATAATTTTGTTTAACCTAAAGAATTATTCCCTATTTTTAAATGCCTTTAATGAAATATTTCCAGTTTTTTTCTAATATAACTAATATTTTGTTAACTATTCCAAGTCATTTTCGTGTTATTTCTTTACTGTAGTGACCTTGTCTTAGTCAACTTGGGCTCCTATAACAAAATATTGTAAGCTAGGTTATTTGAACAAACAAACAAAAAAAACCATTTATTTCTTATGGTTCTGGAGGCTGAGAAGTTCAAGATCATGTCACCAGCAGATTTGATTCCTGGTTAGGGCCAGCTTCCTGGCTCCCAGACAGCTGCCTTCTCACTGTTTCTTCACATAACTGAGAGAGAGAACTCGGGTCTCTCTTCCTCTTCTTATAAGGACACTAACACGGTTATGGGTACCCTACCCTAATGAACCTAATTACCTTCCAAAGGCCCCACCTTAAAATACCATCACATTGGGGTTCAGGGCATCAACATGAATTTTGGGGAAACACAGATAGTCTATAACAGCCCTAAATAAAAGACAACATGCTTTTTCAAATGCCTGTCAGAAAAATCATAACATTTATGTATCATTAATGATGTGCAGGAGTACCCATTCCTCAGGCTTTCCAGAGTATGAAGTTTTGTAACCCCATACTTGCGTACCATAACTTTCGTACAGATTACCGCAGGAGGGCTCCCCTGAAAGGACCTTGTAGGACTAAGATGGAGGTTTTCAGGACACTGAGATGAGGGAGATGGGCTCTGAACCAAAACTCCCCTATCAGATCTAGCGTTGATTTTTGTTTTATTTATATGGCAGTCATATACATGCTTTTGAAAAGGGATATTTTTTAGTTACAAAATTAAGAACTTTGTGTAAATTAATGCTAATTTAATAGTGACAAACATTTAATCATAGTTGTTTTTATTTTCTTGGTTAGCAAGGACATGAAAATTGTGTATTCATTAAATATGATCATTCTTTTTCTGTGAACTGCACATTTATCTCCTGAACTCAATTTTACATAGTGTTGTTTGTACTTTTTTATAGTAAGAACCTTTTTTATTAATGATATTAACACTTGGATTGGCAGGATGTAGTGAAATAAATTAAAATAGTTATAAAAGAGCTAGTGTCATATGTGGTCAAATATATAGGGACTATTGTATCATAAATTATAATTGAATTTGAAAATGTCTTGTAAATAGTTTGGCAGAGATCACACTGACATAAATACTTGGGGTGTTTAAGGTTTGTGCTGAAATTTTCCTGGTCAGAAAGATAAGGGGGAAGAATAATTGGCTGACAGAAAAGAGATAAAGATTAAGACGCAACTAAGTTTGCAGATAAGCAAAGGACATAACAGGATTTCAGTTAAGTGGGAACAAGTTTCCATGGGATTAGATTGTGAAGCCTCCAGTCTGGCTGTTCTGGTCATTTGGTTTCATCCTCATGGTGATGGTGATAACATGGAAATGAAGTAAATGTTAAGTACGTGTACATAGCTCTACCCTGAGAAGGTGATTCACAGGGTTTTGAGGCGGGAAACAGTTGAAGTTGAAAATAAAAGGTACTAGACTAAGCCATATATTTTGGAGTTTCTTCAACTTTCTTAAGGTCTTGCTTAATCCACGTAAAAATTAAATGCTTTATGTATCCAAGCTGCCTCACCTGTTCGACTTGGAGGAAATAGCTGCATGGGAGAAAACTCTGGAACTAAGTTTGTCCCTTTTGTGATTTGTGTTCTCGGATGGTTGGCAGGAGTAGAAAAATACTGCCTCAGTTGTTCTTGTTGGCCTTGAAAACACGAACATCTTAAAATGGTGATAGATCGCAAGAACGTTAACAATGTTTTGCAAGAACTTGTTTTTCCCAATTTCTATTTTTTAAAATCTTTATAGTGTGTTTGCTGTTTCTTACGTATGTATCTGATTATTGCTGCATTTCAGTCATATAAAATGTGCATGGGTGGTCAAAAATTTTTCTATGATGTCTTTTTTTGAGACAGAGTCTCGGTCTTGTCACCCAGGCTGGAGTGCAATGGCACAATCTCGGCTCCCAGGCAACTTCCACCTCCCAGGCTCAAGCAATTCTCCTCCCTCAGCCTCCTGAGTAGCGAGGATTATAGGTGTCCACCACCACACCCAGTTAATATTTTTGTAGTTTTAGTAGAGATGGGGGTCTCAGTATGTTGGCCAGGCTGGTCTCGAACTCCTGACCTCAGGTGACCTGCCCGCCTCGGCCTCGCAAAGTTCTGGGATTACAGGCCTGAATCACCGCAGCCGGCCTACAATGTCTTTCTTTATGATGTCTTTCCCTGGTTATGTTTTCCTACTCTATGTCATTTAAACATTAGCCTAGAGTTATCACTAGTACTTTTATAGCTTTGTCTTCAGCTTTGAAATATTTAATAAGTCTGGAAGTTATTCTTACGTAAGGCTGCGGTAGAAATAGCAATTTTATTTATTCCTCATGTGTATCAAGTTGTCAATAGCATTTTAAATACCATTCTTTGTTCACAAATTTGTGAGGCCATATTTAACATAAATTGACATACATTTTTCTATGTTTCTGTTCTGTTTTGTTTCTTTGGTTTTTTAATTTGTTTTTTCTTGGTGCATTAGAATAAAAAAGAGCCCCTGCTTCAATATTTTAGTTGTGGAACCAAATAAAAAAAAATTCTTTTGGAATGCACCTGGTGTTTCCACAGAGCCTATTATGCTCTGTCTCTCATACTTGGGTCTTGAGTAAAACCAGACTCTTAGGTCAGTATGTAGTGACCCAAGGCTGAGGTTCTCAAATACCTGTGAGCCTAAGAATCATCTTGGGTGCATGTAAAGGGTACAGATTCTCAGCTGACTTGCCAGGGATTCCTATCCCGGTCAGTCTCCAGGGGCAATGAATCCCCAAGACCTACACTTTTAACAGGTCTCCAGGTGATTGTTTATGGAATCAAACCTTAAACAATTCCTTGAACCAGTGTTTAGTTGGCTTTTATAAATTCAAAGCATCTAGTAAGAAAAACAATATTGATGTTATTCTTGACACTGATTTTATGACTTAAATCTGAAAATGGAATTTTTATTTTCTGATTTATTCTTTAAAATGTTTTGTTTTGATGTGAGGTATATTAGTAAATTGTCATTCTAAACGTAATATTGGCCCTAAGCTTGAATACAAGCTCTCTTGCACCTCTGCTGACAATGCTAAGGTCAGGCCCACTGATTTTACCACACAGCTTAAGAGATGGAGAAAAAGTTGTGAGAAAAACCCGTAGGAAATGTTCTCTGGGATATGCGGGATCTCTGGTGAGGAATTTTAGAGCATCTGGGTAGAAGCTAAAAAAAATGCTGGTTTAGTGTCTTTGTTGTGCCCCTATTTAAAAAGCAGCTTAATTTTAAGGAGTAGTGTCCGTAAATATTTTAGATTTTAACAAAACATAATAAAGGGACAATATATTGTATGTAAAATCTACAAGTAAGCCATAATTAAAGACATCTGAGCGGGTGGAGACGGTGAATAATTACTCTTCAAATAGAATTTAAATCCGGCTAAAGAAAACAAATTTCTAATGAGGAAAAGAGAGAAGGGGAAAAGAGAGAGAGACTGAAAGAGGGAGAGGGAGTAAGGGAGAGAGAGAATAAAAGAGATGGGGGGAGAGAGAAAAGATTTGAGAGAGAGAGCTCACAGCAGATAAGAGAGAACACTTGGAGTGGGAGAGCTAAAGCATTTGCTTATTCATGCTAAGTGAAAGGCGGCAATCAACACTCCAGCACCTACTATTGTCAAAGGGAAATCGCACCAGACTGAGTTTAGATGAAAAGAAACACTTATTTATTTATTTGTTTGTTTGTTTATTTATTTTTCGGGGCAGGAGGACTATTACAATAGGGGAGAGGGATTGAACTCAACTCTCTTGTAACAAAAGACCAGAGGGTTTTTAGGGTGAGCGAGTGGAAAAGTACTATGGAAATCTTAGGGGAGAGGCTGGTCAATGTTACTAGGCCATCTGTGTTGGCTAATTGGTGCTAATTATTGAGGTTAGACTTCTCTCCACCGAGGCTGAGAAGACAGTGGAGCTATCATTCTTGATTGCATTTTAAAGAGGTGGCCTCAGGTCCTTGTGCAATACAAACTTCACTGAATTTCAAAACTGTGAAGAGGCCAGAAGAAGATTTTCATCTCCAAGGGGCAGAGAAAGGATTTACAATGGCAAGTTTTCTAAAGTTACTGCTCCAACAATAAGGAGGTCAGGGGCCTATAGTCAGGAAGAAACCTCCTTAAAGTTTACTCAAGCTGAGGGGGTTAATGTAACCTTGGTCGCTGCCACTTTGGTTAGTTCTATCAGCTTAGATTGGATAGCCTGGTAGGTAAAAGCAGAGAGAAGACATGAATGTCAGCAACGAGACTAAATATCTAACAAGGTAAAGCAAATCCCAGCACTGATATCTGGGAATGTTAACAGCAAGGAAGCCGTTCACATAAACTTACAGAAACAAAGTAAAGGGACTCTTCTTTCTCTTTAAAGATGAATATTTGAATTAAAGGAGAAGACCCACTGAGATTGTTAACAGCTGAAGTTATACAGAGAATTTCAAAGGCAAGAGACATTCTCAAAATCCAAAATCTGCAGCTGACTAATTATGCAGCAGGCATTCTCTGACTCTCAAAAAAGTTAACATTCATTATTCATTCATCTGTTTTTTCACTACTCTAAGGAATTTATTTTTAATAATCACCCTTCAGATATTATGTTTAAATTCATTAATTAATGATGGAAGTTACAAGATGTTGTAATAAGTTCAAATGAAAATTCAATTCACTCATATATTGGGAGAAAAAAAAGCTACAGAATAGATGCAACCCTGTTCAGTATCCATAGAGTGATAATGAACAGCATTTTGCAGGACAAAATTTATTTGCATTATAAGGGCAAGTTGGCATAATTAATAGTTTTCCACAAATTACAGGTTTGTTAAGTAGCTCAAAGACAAAGGAGTGGGTCCCTACAGCATTAAGTATGCTAGACAAGGCACACAGTATCTTTTTTACCCTAGTCTTTCACAATTTTTGCTGATAGGCTGCTTGCTAAGTAATTTACAGTGAAATTTATGTTAAAAGCATTGTTAGGGCTGTGAGCAGTGGCTCAAGCCTATAATCCCAGCACTTTGGGAGGCCAAGGCCTGTGGATCAATTGAGTTCAGGAGTTCATGAGCAATCCGGCCAATATGGTGAAACCCCATCTCTACTAAAAATACAAAAACAAATAAATAATAAATAAATTAGCTGGACATGGTTGGGTACACATGTCGTCCCAGCTACTTGGGAAGCTGAGGCATGAGAATCACTTGAACCCGGGAGATGAAGGTTACAGTGAGCCAAGATTGTACCGCTATACTCCAGCCTGGGTGACAGAGCAAGACTCCATCTCAGAAAAAAAGAAAATAAAAAAAGTTAAAATAGAAATGAAATTGAAAATCCCTGTACAGGAGAGAGGAAAATCATCCCAATCCTAAGCTAATACAGTTATTATATATAACAAGTAAGACATATAAAACAAGATAGGCGTATAGTTCTTACTAATAAAAGTAGTTTCCTTGCTGGTATCAACACAAAACAGACTTGATACGTGTGCTATTTATTTTGCACTTTGCCACATACCTTGGGCATCTTTGCAAATAGCATCTAAACTTCTTTGTTGCCTTATCTCTGCCATTCTTTGGTTTAGGTGTTGTCTGTATTTAAGCTTTCTCTACATAACCCATTCCCTTCTCCCTCCCAGACCTTCTCACCTTGACATCTTCTTTATAATGCTGTATTTTCTTGGAATATTTTATTTTTAATTTGTTATACAGGCACTGAAATGTTATCCTTACTGGTTTCTTATCTTTACGTTTTAAGCCATTATTGTGATAAGCAAGTATTTGATTTGCCATAGCCTCAAATTCAAACCAGAAAAACAATTTTTTATCTGTGGAGTATGTTCCATTAGGTTTGGAGAAAAAAGTTTTCTAATTCTGTGTAGATGAAGTTTCTTGAATAGCTCTTGTATTTACTTTTTTAAAAGATTTTCAGTGTTGATGAAAGAATAATTACAGTAGAGCGTTTTCATATACACTTGACAATAAATACCTATTTTTTATTAACACTAACCTTGATATCTCTTTTGGTGATTTAGTAAAGGACTCAAAGCTTGATTATCAGATAAGGAAAGTGTATCTTAAATGCTTCTTAGGGTTACTTAACAAAGGGCACACAAACTAGTGAGTGAAGATGTTTTTGTTAAAATAAGTACAATTTTTAGAGTACAATGACACAAGATAAATATATCTTTCTAAAAGTTTCTTTTTTGCTCTAATTGCCGCTATTTTCTTTTATCTTTATTTTTCTCCTTAAAAATCATTTTTAAAAATTACAATAATAATACATGTTTATTTTAGCAACTTAAGCAATGAAGAAAAAAGTCCCTTTTTAAATCATTAGGCATGCTTGGAAATGTCAGTAAGAGAAAAGCCTACTGCCAAGATTTGAATGTGTTCCTTTCCAAAATTCGTGTATTGGAAACTTAACCCCCAATGCAACTGTGTTGGAAAGTGGGGTGTTTGGGGAGGTGTTTAAGTCCTGAGGGCTGTGCTCTCATGAAGGTATTAATAGCGCTAGGAAGATGGCTGGTAGGAGTAGGTTTGCCCTCTCTTTTCCTTCTCTAACATGTGAGGACCGTGTTCATCTTTTCCTTGCCCTTACACCTTCTGTCATGTGAGGATGCAGTGAGAAGACCCACGCCAGATGCTGGGAGCTTGATCTTGGTTTCCCAGCTTCCAGAAGAGTGGGAGAATAAATTTCTGTTCTTTAAAAATTACCCAGTCTCAGGTGTTCTGTTCGAGTAGCACAAAATGAACTCCTACTAATAGTGACAAATAGGAATTTATTTTCCTCCTATACCCGGAAGCCTTCTGGTAAGCAGTGGCCAGCCTTGGTCATAGCGCTAGTGCAGAGGTGATTCCTTAGCCTTTTTTTGTGGCTACGATGTAACTGCTGAAGTTCCAAGAATCATATTTCAGTGTAGGGCAGAAAAGGGGAGGAGGAAGAGCAGAGCCAGCTGTTTCTGTCTCTTTTATCCTGAAGCCAAAAGATTTCTTGGAATTCCTGTAGCCGACTTTCCCTTTGCCTCATTGACTAGAACTTGATTACATGGACATAGACAACTGCAGGCCAGGCTTGGTAAGTTACTTTTGACTTTCCAGTCGGTACATTGGAAGGAAGGAAAATGGAGGGTGAGGGAGTGAGGACTGGCTTTTGGGCTTCTGTTCTTTCTTTCAGCCCTGCTTCTCTGGTAGTAAACCTTTGATGTGTAGCCCTCTGCGTATATATTTATATACACATGCACACACAGACATAAATGTGCTGCTATGCATGTGTGTGTGTATATATATAAAATAATTTATGTATTTATTTATTTATTTTTGAGATGGAGACTTAATCTGTAGCCTAGGCTGAAGTGTAGTGGTGCGATCTCGGCTCACTGCACCTTCCGTCTCTGGGGCTCAAGAGATTCTCATGCCTCAGCCTCCCCGGTAGCTGGGATTACAGGCGTGTGCCACCACTCCTAGATAATTTTTAGTATTTTAGTAGAGATGGGGTTTCACTATGTTGCCCAGGATGGGCTCGAACTCCTGAGCTCAGGCAATCCGCCCGCCTCACTCTCCCAAAGTGCTGGCATTATAGGTGTGAGTCACCAGGTACTGCCTACCTTTTATTCATATCATTCTTATCAAAGGGGATAAATTCTGACACAGTATTCTCCTGCTTTTTTCTGTACATATGGCTTTCTCCATAAAATGTGAATAAAAATCTTCATATGTGCATATGATATTAACAAATATAATATTGTATATGTAGTATATGATATAAGAAATTCCCATCTGTCTCTGTGTGTATGTATAATACATATATGTGCACATATATGTGGAACAGCAAATAATTTATATATGTTTTATATGTGTATATATGTATTTGTACAAATATATGTACATATATATACCTTAGTAGATTCATCTATAAGTGCATTTTTTATTTCCATAAGAGAGATTCAGTACAGTTATATTTTGCATTTATAGACATAAACATTATTGGTTTTAAAAGATATTAAAAATGTTGTAGCAAGTTTAGCTCCACCAGCAAATTGTGCTACTTTCTATTTCTCCATACTTTGTACAGCATTGGATAATAGTGATATTTTTTTCTTTCCTTTTTCTTTCTTTCTTTTTCTTTTTTTTTTTTTTGTCGGCATCTTGCTCTGTAGCCAGGCTAGAGTGCAGTGGTGTGATCTCTGCTCACTGCAGCCACCACCTCCTGGGTTCAAACGATTCTCCTGCCTCAGCCTCCTCAATAGCTGGGACTACAGGCACGCACCACCATGCCCAGCTAATTTTTGGTAGAGACGAGGTTTCACCATATTGGCCAGGATTGTCTCGATCTTTTGACCTCATGATCTACCTGCCTTGGCCTCCCAAAGTGATGAGATTACAGGCATGAGCCACCACGCCTTGCAGTGATATTTTCATTATTGGCAATTCGACAAGATACATCGACAGATTTATTACACATATTTGTAAATGATGAAACTACAGCTCAGAAAGCTTAACTGAGAAGCTCAAGGTCAAAATTTACTCAGTTGGGAGGTTTCCTTTATTTTGTTTCATTTGTGAATACTGGTCTATTCTGTTGCTTAGCATGTGCAAGTTAACCTCAGCTACCTATGATTTTTAAGGCCTAAATCCTGTCTTTTATTCATGTTTTTCTTTCCTCAATGAAGCTGTAAATAACCCCAATTTATCTCCCTTTTAACCAAGAGCAGGGCCCTTTTGGATTCTACTTTCTCTTCCTTCACCCAAATTCTCTTCTTTAGCATAGATATTGAATTACGGTCTTAATTTTGATAGTTGAGAATGGCTATTTGAATATGCCTTCTAGCCATGACTCAACTCATGATGTTGCTGTTTTATGTGTTAAAAAAAAAAAAATCACTTTTTATTACGTAAATATGGTTTCTAATACTCTTTTGTGGTGTGCACAATTTTTGAGCAAGTGTCCTCTGCCCTTAATGGGTACACTTGCTGGGTACTTGAGATTAAACTGCCTTATATTGATAGAGTTATTGACGGAACAGACAGACTGAAAGAGCATTGTTGTCATGAGTTTCAGGGCCTGACACAAATAGATTTGAAGATGTTCTGTCCAGCCCCTGTTTGTGTGCAGACACTGTACACACGAGAGTGGCTCCATTGGTGGATAATGCAGAGGCCCTTCTTTTCTGCTACTTTCTGTAGATGCAAAGCAACTTAGTTCACCTGAGGGTTTTTTTTTCTTTTTTTGCTTGTATTATGTTTCAAAGCTTAGTTTATACTGTGCATCCATGCTCTAAGTGTAGTTTTAATATATTTTGTGAAAAATTTATTTACATAAATAACAAACGCAAATTGTTGTAAGAAGAACCATCTAAGGTTAAGGGCGTTTCTCTCTTTGGCTGAGTCCCTTCAGCTTCTGTATGAGTTGCAGCACAGTAGCAACTACATGTGTGAGGCCATAAAGGTATCATTTTGAAGTTGCTGCATCTCCATTTCTCTAGCATCATCATGTTTTGTCAAGAATTTACTCACATGGATTTACATCACTGGTAGTTTTCCTGAGAGGCACAATGTAGTAAGCATTGTTTTTAGAATCTGGCTTCTTATACCTACATGATTGCATTATTAAAAGTTTTAATATGTATAAGAAATAAGTGTGTTTTGCATGCAGAAACAGATTTAAGCTCTCAAAATGTTAATTTTGTAAGTTATTAATATGCTGTTTCTCTTCACTCTGTAAGGAAACCAAATTTATAATGCATTTAAGCATATTTTGCATTCACAGAAGTTATAATTTATGTGTACAATTTTAAAGCAACTTTTCATAATAGGAAATGTTTTATGTTCAAAAATACAACATGGAAAAATCAATATCCAATTTTATTTTCAAAGTGATTCATGAAAAAGACTTTCACAATTCATAGAATTTTAAACTTATGTGATATTAAAATCTTTGAGTGTAATGACCCCATCTGAAGCAAAAAATTTTCTATGATATTCAATTTCTGCTTGATTATTTTTAGAGATTGTCTTTATACAGCAGATGATACCAATCTCAGGAATTTAAAAGTATTAGAAAGTTTTATTTTTTATGCTTGTCTCACGTGTCCGTGTGAAGAGACCACCAAACAGGCTTTGTGTAAGCAACATGAATATTTATTTCACCTGAGTGCAGGTGGGCTGAGTCCGAAAAGAGAGTCAGCAAAGGGTGGTGGGATTATCATTAGTTGTTATACATTTTGGAATAGGCGGTGGAGTTAAGGGCAATGTTTTGGGGGCAGGGGGTGCATCTCACAAAGTACATTCTCAAAGGTGGAGAGAATTACAAAGAACCTTCTTAAGGGTGGGGGAGATTATAAAGAACCCTCCTAAGGGTGGGGGAGATTACAAAGTACGTTGATCAGTTAGGTTGGGGCAGAAATAAATCACAATGGTGGGATGTCATCAGTTAAGGCTATTTTCACTTTTTTTGTGGATCTTCAGATGCTTCAGGCCATCTGGATGCATAGTGCAGGTCAC
The DNA here is from genome assembly GCF_003255815.1 of Theropithecus gelada. Taxonomy (NCBI): domain Eukaryota; kingdom Metazoa; phylum Chordata; class Mammalia; order Primates; family Cercopithecidae; genus Theropithecus; species Theropithecus gelada. Next base: position 61,227,918 of record NC_037686.1, read on the forward strand.
TGGGGATGTGATGGCTTAGTTTGGGCTCAAAGGTCTGACAATGCTGTCAAAGTCTGCTTTACTATCATTTCCATATATTGGTCTAAGCTCTATACCCTGGAGGCACATGGGATACATTTTATTTTCTTTCACATGACAATTCTACAAATATTTGTGAATAGTTCTTCCCATATGATGTTTCTCTTCCAGCTAAACATTTCACTTAATTAAATCTTTCCTCATATAACAAGCTGTCTAGCTCTTTTATCATCATAGTTACCCGTCTCAGCACACATGCTATTTTTCCAAATGTTATTGCCCAGATTAATAAGTAATGTACTGATTTTCCTCAGAGAATATGAAAACAGCCACAGTGAATGAATGAGTCTAAGAGTGAACTGCAAACAACACTGCAGATGATGACCAACTAGAGAGAGAGGATGTTCTAGACTAATAGGTCCTTTTATCTGAATACTCTGCTTCTATGAATGTTGCTTAAGGTTCATCCTCTTTTAGAAAATCCACAGTAGAGTGAATGTTCCTATTGAATGATCAATTGTCTGAGTGCTGATTGTTAATTTTAATAGCAGAGGTGAAAATTATTAAAAAATTAATAATCATGTTCAAAATTTGAATTTATTTGCTAGAGAGAAAAGTGAAAAATTTATGAATAAACACATAGAGGTTATAATTTTTTAAAATGAGGCAATAATCATTATCTTAAGAAATTTTATTAAGTGGACAATTTATCCCTCCACTTATTCTCAAATTAATTCATTGATTCACTTGGCCGACATCTAATGAGGCACTGCTATGCGTCAGATACTCTGGCTGATGCTGAGAATATAATTGTGAATAAAAATATTGTTTCTGCAACTGTTTCTGTATATTATATATTACAGATACTGTAATACAAGATACAGATATTGTAATGTATAATATACAGAACAGTTGCAGAAACAATATTTTTATTCACAATTATATATGGGTCAGAGTATGTGTAAGAAGGTAACATTAACTAAGATAATTATTGATTGTCTTAAGTGCTATACGAGAAATAGGAAGTATGCGGTGACTTAGTTTTTCTAATACATAGCCAGGGTTGAGTACTGCTATCCTAGGCTGGCACAGAGGTTTATACTGTATCATGATAATTAACATTAATTGAAAGAAGAAAGGATATTAACTATGCAAAGAGGTACTGCAATTTAATGGTAATCTTTTCATTTACTCTAGTATCCTATATCTAAACTGAAAAGAGAGGCACAAACCCTGTTTTTTTAAATAAACATTTCTTGAATTTTTAACATAAGGTGATCAAAATTATTCAAATAAAGCAGGTGGCAGGGAGAGTTTGATGAACCCTATCACCCGCATTCACATAGCACTGAAATGATTCAAAACGTAAATATGCTTTTCTCCCTTAAAATTCATTGGTGGTGACACCACCACAAATGGAGGAATAAGAATCTCCAAAAATCGTCTCCTGAAAAACATGAGAATACCAGCAGAAGTATCGGAGTCAGTGTTTTTCAGAACTCTGGAAATTAACCAAAGACTTGCAGAAATCTGGATACACCATGTGTTAGGCCATAAAACAAGTCTCAAAAAATTAACAGTGTTGAAGTCATACAAAATATGTTTTCTGATCACATGGAATGAAATTAGAGATTAGTAACAGAAGGAATTCGGTAAACTCACAAATATGTGCAAACGTTTTAAACAACAGACTCTAAAATAACCAATGGATTAAAGAAGAAATCAACAGGAGAAATTAGAAAGTTCTTAGTGATAAATGAAAACAAAACCACAACATATTAAAATGTATGGGATGCAAAATGCAGTGCTTAGAGGGAAAATTAACTGTAAATACTTACGTTTAACAAGAAAGCTCATCAATTAATACCCTCACCTCCAACTCTAGAACACTAGAAGGGGAACAGTTTTTGGAGTGGTGAAATGTTCTGTATAATGGTGTTAATTGCACAACTTTGTTAATATATTAAAAGCCACTGATTTGTACATTTTAAAATGGTAAATGTTATATATGCATGAATTGTATCCCAATTTAAAAAAACTGCTTTAGCAAAAGAAAATTCACTGAATACTTCTCATTGCTCTTAGGGTCCCCTCCATGATCAAACTCATCACCGTGACTCTGAAACTCACCTACCTCTGCAATGCCTGTGTTCACTTTCTATTTGCTTTTTACATTATAATCATGATAATCATGATGCCCCCCACACATCCTTTTTTGGTTATTGTTATTCAAAACACACACAACTCTTATTGCTTCAGGCTCTTCTTACCCCCTTTGTCAAGAAGGCACATTCTCAGCTCTTGATGTTACTGGTTCTTTCCCATCATCCAACCCTCTGCTTATCACTTTGTCCGAAAAGCTTTTCCTGCGTGCTATTTAAAGATTTGCCACTTTTCCTCCCCGTGGACCTGAGACTCCCTGAACCAGAGAGTAATACTTTAACTGGTTTGCATAGAGTGGACTTATACTGCCTGTAGTTGTTTAGCAGTTTAGTTATTTTCAGTTGGGCTCTGCTGTTATTTTTTCCTAGGTCACTGCAACATACTGCAAGGTGGAGTAAAGCAGATTGTAGGAATGAGAAAGGAGGGGCAGAGGAAAGTGGCATTGCAAACAAAGACTGAACCACCGCAGCCACTGCATAATCAGACTGGAAGAGCTGGTTCCATGCTGGTTCCAACTATAAATCATGACAGTACGGGCATCTTGGAGGAAGAGTACGTTTAGGGAACATGACCTTGTTCAGTTAAATGTGCTGATGAGAAATCCAGGTGATTTTTAGCAGGTCCTAAACCATTATGTTTTTCTCCTTTTCTTATTTATTTATTTATTTTTTTTTTAGCTTAGGCCAAAATACCTAAGTAAACTTTTTATGCATTTTTTAATAAAAAATTTTAAGTCCTTAGTATTGCTTGATTTAAAGAAATTTATTCTTCAATTTAAGAGAGTGGCAATGTAGTTAATGTATTTTAAATGATACTTCAGTTTCCATATCTTGCTTCTTTTTTCCTTTAATGCCTCATGTGAACTCTTTATAGCAAACACATTAAAGATGAATTCATCCATATCATCCATATTTTATTTCTTAAAATAGAAAATGTATTTAAAATTTATTTCTTAAAATGGAAAATTTTCTTAAATAACTTGATTTTCCTGTAAACTTGGAATGCAATCAGAAAAAGAACATTAATAATTTGTGTAAAATACCATCCTCTTTATTTAAGCTGAACTATTCTCAATTATTTTCTTTCATTTATTTCTAAATAATATGCTCATAGGAATTTTAATTAGATATGTTCACCTCACCTCAAGATTTACTTTACTTTAATTGCAATGTTGCCTTTTATCTAGCAAACACAATTTAAATATATTCATTAAAAGAAAGCAGTCTTTCCTTTCTATTGAAATAAATATAGGTCAAGTTCAAAGACTTCTCCATGATACAATTATCCAAATGTGATTTTTCAATCACAGTACCACAGCTGGTCTTTTTCATTTGAAGTGTTAGTATATGGAGATCTCTATTTTCTAAATTGGTTCTTACAAATAAGAATTCCTTTTATTCTCTACTTCAGTCTTATGGTTTATAAACTTTTTCGGAAAGCTATCACAGGGACTCTGAGGGAGCTAGACTGTTGGAGCCTGAATTCTGGCTTTATCACTTATTAGGCGTCCCCTTGAGTAAGTTGTTCAACCTACTTGTGCCTTAGTTTCCTCATCCCTAGAATGAGGATAATAGTGCTTATCTCAAAGAGTTGTATTGGTGGTTACATTAGTTAATCTTTTAAGATTCTTGAACAATACCTGACACATAATAATGGTCATGGGTGTGACACAAACACTTTAGTAATGATAGATACTTAGTGCTCTACTGGGAGTATATTAATAATCATGTTGAGTAGATATAAAGTCACTTCCTGATATGAGGTTCAAGGTCATCTTCATCTTGGGATATTTATATTATTGAGCTAATGCCGGTTACTTTCTGGTTTCTCCAATCAAGACTGGGTTGAATACAGTAGGGGTGGTTGGAAAGTCTAATCACGTAGATAGAGTGAAAACAGAAATCAGAGCTCAGAACACCTGAAGGAGTTATTTACCTGGAGTGACAAAGGCAACATAACTGAAAGGAATGTCTGAGATATGTTCAAAAAGGAAGTGAACCCAGAGGAGTATTTTTGATCAGAAACCTGAGATATAAGAGCAGTCTCTAAATGGAAATCGTAAGACCAGAATTTTTTTTTTTTTTTTTTTTGAGATGGAGTCTTGCTCTGTCACCCAGGCTGGAGTGCAGTGGCGCCGTCTCGGCTCACTGCAAGCTCCACCTCCTGGGTTCACGCCATTCTCCTGCCTTAGCCTCCCGAGTAGCTGGGACTACAGGCGCTACGTACGGCTAATTTTTTGTATTATTAGTAGTGATGGGGTTTCACCATGTTAGGATGGTCTTGATCTCCTGACCTTGTGATCTGCCCTCCTCAGCTTCCCAAAGTGCTGGGATTACAGGCATGAGCCACCACCCCCAGCCAAGACCAAAAATTTTAAAGATATAGAATGAAAATGAGAAAGTGCTCATATGAAGATAACATACAGCAGGGATCACAATTTAGTTTAAGGGCTTAGGAGAGAATCTTCCCTAAAAGATTAATTTGAGATAGTGGTTTTTCAATGAAATCTCAAAGAATAATTAGGAGTTACACCATCAGAAGGAGGGCAAGCTGGGGAGAAAATGTGTTCCTGGAAGAGACAGCAGATAAAAAGTAGCTTTTCATTTGTTATTTGATTTTATTTTAAAAATTAATTTATTTTTTATTTTTATTGTTTTTGAGACAGGGTCTCACTCTGTTGTCAGGCTTGAGTATGGTGGCATGATCATAGCTCCTTGTAGCCTCAGCCTCCCATACCCAAGAGCTTCCTGTAGCTGGAACTACAGGTGTGTACCCACCACACCCAGATACTTTTTTGATTTGTTGTGGAGATGAGGCCTCATTTTGATGCCCAGGCTGGTCTTGAATTCCTGCCCTCAAGTGATCCTCCCTTCTTGCCCTCTCAAAGTGCTGGGAATACAGGCATGAGTCACCGCGACTGGCCCATTTTTAATTTTTAACATTTAGTTTTGACTTTGTATGAACTTTTAAAGGTATGCTTTGGTTTCAATTGCTTACGCTGATGTGGCTTAAAACAATTATCATTTTATTAATATTTGCTCCTGAAACCATGGGAAAGGGATTTGAGATGGGAACAGCAGGGATGGCTCATCTTCCCTCCACGTCGTGTCTTCCTCCTCAGCCCTAAGGTCAAGGTGGCACTTCACTCACGTATCTGGGGCCTCCGCTGGGATTACTCCAATGTGTGCAAGTGGGCTGTGCCTGGGTTCTCACTGTTGGTTGGGTTAATAGGTTCTTCTTGGTTATCTTAAGGCTTCTCACAACCCCACAAGGTCCCTCCATGTGGTCCCTCCAGCAGGATAGCTGAATCTGGACTTTCTATGATGCAACTGGGCACTGTTAGGGTAAATATAGTACCTAATAGGAAAAAAGAAAATTCTCCCTGATGCAAGAAAGGCCAAGGAATCCTTCCCTTCCTTTTTTTTTTGTCTTAGACCATGTACTTTAGAAAATGTGACTTTGTAAATTCTTTCTCACTTTGAGATATAAAATATTTTTGAAAGCCTATTGCCAGGTTTATCACTCAGAAAGGCTTTTCTCAAGTACCTGGGAGCCATTTCTTTAGAATGGAATTATGCAGAAAGATAGCACTCCATCTTCTAGCTTCTGTGGTGGGTAGGAGTCTAACTTGCAGGTGCCTTGCTCCAAGTTGCAAAGCCAGTTCCTGATGTAAAGACATGATACATTTATTTTCCTTTGGTTAAGGCAATTACCTAACACAGATCGTTGTTCCAGTTACCATGCAAATTTAGGAAGAACTACATGGGATCAATAGCACTGTTGAGTTGTCTTACTTGAGGACTATAGTTTATCTTAGAACACGTATGTATTGTGTTGTATCTGCTTGACTATACAAAAGTCAAGTTAGTGGATTGCTGTGATGTACATCACATGCATTTAATATTTATTTAATACTACATCTTTTTTTTTTTTTTTTTTTTTTTTTGAGAGAGTCTCACTCTGTCCCCTAGGCTGCAGTGCAGTGATGCCATCTCAGCTCACTGCAACTTCTGCTTCCTGGGTTGAAGCAATTCTCCTACCTCAGCCTCCCTAGTTACTGGGATTACAGGTGCATGCCACCATGACCAGCTAATTTTTGTATTTTTTGGTAGAGATGGAGTTTCACCATCTGGTCTTGTTCTCCTGAACACCAGGAGAGTTCTCAAGTTCACCAGGCTGGTCTTGAACTCCTGACCTCAAGTGATCCACCTGCCTCCACCTTCCAAAGTGCTGGAATTAGAGGTGTGAGTCACCACGCCTGGTCCTTGCTGCTTATTTAATAGTAAAACTTTTTCCCTTTACATTTGTGGAGAGGGGAAATTACAATTTTTTAATGGTTATTTTTGTTTTTTCAGGCAGGATCTTGCTCAGTTGCCCAGGCTAGAGTGCAGTGGTGACATCATAGGTCATTGCAACCTTGAACTCCTGGCCTCAAGTGACCTTCCCTCAAGAAGCTGAGACTATAGGTGCACACCACCATCCCCAGCTTTTATTTATTTATTTATTTATTTATTTATCTATTTATCTATCTACTTGAGATGGGGTCTCGATATGTTACTCAGGCTGGTCTCAAACTCCTGGCCTCCTCCAAGCCTTCAGCAATCCTCTTAACTTGACTTCCCAAAGCACTTGGATGACAATCTTGAGCCACTGCACCTGTTTGATTTCTGCAACAACTCCAAGAGGCAGGAAGAGAAAGCTTCCAGTTCTCTTAAGATCTGTGCCTCAGAAGTCTTAGACGGGTGCGTCCAATCCATTCTCTCCATCTGGGACAGTCAGGAGGAGGGGGAGCCTTTTTTGCTCCCCATGAGGAGCAGTGGGTGCATGAGGCGGGGAAAGGCGCTCGGGCACAGCTTTGCATACTCACTTGCCTTGTCATTTCCAGTCTCAGGCTTCCGAATGCTCCTCTACCATTTCCCTGACATTTTGTTGTATGACTCATTAGTTGTATGTTTTTTCTTTTGTAATTGAGATTGAGGTCAGCCACACTGGGACTTTCAGGCACCTTTATATTTACCTATTTTTTAACATATTTGCAGCTTCTCTCGAGATATTTGGTGTTTTGGGGAAATAGATGATACTGAGTGATTCAAATATACCTAGGAATGTCTCACATTAAATCTGTGTTTTAAATCTCAGTCCAAGGGATTCTGCCTATATTTTCTCTGAGCCAGGCTCCCTGTGGAGAAAAAAATTCTTACTTATGCCTTTTGTTGAGCTTTACAAGCTCATTAGGACCTCTGGAAATACATTCCAAAGGAAAGAAGAAAGATCCAATGATCAGAGCCTCTAATTTCTTTTTGGAAAGATTTTTAATAGTGGTTAATGCTTTAAAAACATTGAGACTAGTTTCTAACCTCTTATTTTTGCTTTATATTTGTTCCACTAGGACTGTGCCTCTATTTTCTTCGTTTTCGAGCATTTCGTTTCTGTTTTTCTTTCATTTTTACCCCCTACTGATTTAAAAGTTAATAATGCTATATTCATGTAATGTTTGCTCTCGAACAGCATCTTTTACTTGTTAATGTTTATTTTTTCAATCTTCTTTGGAGATATTCTGAAGCAACGCAAATACCTTGGAACACTTTACATGTAATCATGCCGTCACGAGTGATTATTGTGGTTTAGTACTTTTTTTCCCCCTTTAAATGGAGTTTATTTTTTAGAGCAATTTTAGTTTCACAGCAAAATTAAGTAAAAAATAGGGAAAGTTCCCATATATTTGAACCTGCTCCCCAGACAGTCTCCCCACTGTGGTCTACCTATCGCACCAGAGTAGTAGGTATAATTCATAAACCTACATTGACATACTATCGCCCAAAGTCTGTAGTTTATGTTAGGGTTCATTCTTGGTACTGTACATTTTGTGTGTTTTGGCAAATGCATCAGGACCTCTATCCACCATTATGGCATAATACAGAGTAGATTCACTGGCCTAAAAATCTTCTGTGATCTTCTTACTCATTCCCCCTCCTCACAACCCCCGGCAACCACTGATATTTTCACTGTCTCCATAGTTTTGCCCTTTTCCAGAAGATCATAGAATCATACCATATGTAGCTGTTATGGTCTGGCTATGTATCCCCACTCAAATCTCATGTCAAACTGTAATTCCCACATGTTGAAGGAGGGGCCTAGTGGAAGGCAATTGATGGTAAGTGAGTTCTCACGAGATCTGGTTGTTTAAAAGTGTGTAACATCTCCCCTTTCTCTCTCTTCCCTGTGCTCCGGCTGTGTAGGACATGCCAGCTTCCCCTGTGCCTTCTGCCACCATTGTAGGTTTCCTGAGGCCTCCCCCAACTGTGCTTCCTGTATAGCCTGCTGAACCAAAAGCGAATTAGACCTATCTTTATAAATTACTCAGTCTCAGGTGGTTCTTTATAGCAGTGTGAGAACGGGCTAATACAGTAACCTTTGTAGATTGGCTTATTTCACTTAGTAATATGCATGTAAGGTTCCTTCATGTCTTTTCATGGTTTGATAGCTCATTGTTTTTCAGCACTAACAATGTTTCATTGTGGAAGGTACCACAATTCACTAACTCATTCACCTCCTGATGGACATCTCGGTTGCTTCCAAGTTTTGCAATTATAAATAAAGCTGTTATAAATATCCACGTGCAGGCTTTTGTATGAACATAAGTTTTCACCTCAGGTGGGTAAATACCACGGAGCATGACTACGGGCTCATCTGATGAGTATGTTTACTTTTGTAAGAAACATCCCAACTGTCTCTTAAGGGGCTGTATCATTTTCTAATGCCACCAGCAATAAATGAGCGTTCCTACAGCTTCACATCCTCACCAGAATTTAGTGTTTGTAGCTGTTTCTAGATTTTGGCCATTCTAATAGGTGTGTAGTGGTATCTTATTATTGTTTTCCTTTGCCTTTCTCTTATGACATATGATGTGAAAAATCTTGTTAAACGTTTATTTGCCAGATTGTATCTTCTTTAGTGAGGTATCTATTAATATCTTTTGCTCACTTTTAATAAAGTTTTTAATTTTTTCTTGTCGAAATTTGAGTTGAATTTGAGTCCCTTGTAATTTTGGATAATTTTTTTTGATCGTATAGGCGTTTTGAAAGTATTTTATTCAAATATGTGGCTTGTCTTCTTGTTTTCTTGAGTAATTTAGTATTTTAATTTTGCATTTTTAAATCCCACAAGTGGCATTACTTTTTGCCGTCATTTTTCCTGTGTTATAAACATCTGTTTAGATTTACCTATATGTTTAACATTTTCTGTGTTCCTCATTGATATCTGTACTTAGATCTTCCTTCTGGGATTATTTATCTTCTTTTTGAGGTATATCCACTAGACATCCTATAGTGGTGGTAAATTGGCAAAAATTAAGTTGTTTCATTTGTCTGAAAGTATGTTTATATATCCCTTATTTCTGAAAATCAGTTTTGCTGAGCACATAAACAATTCCAGGTTAGTGGTCTTTTTCTGGAATATTTAAAATGATACATTTGCATATATGTGTTATAAAATCTGCTTTTAGGTTGTGTTATTTTAGGGTTTTTCACTTGTTTTGTTTTGAGTTGCTTTTTAAGTTCTTTCTGCCTTTGGTGTTTTAGAGTTTCATTGTGATGTGTTTAGATATATTTTAACTATTTTTTTTAAGTTTTTAATCTCTTTTAAATGTATTTATTTTTATAATTCTAGTACATTATGTTTCTTGCCTTTGTGAGTTCTTTTTTTTAACTTTGGGAATTTTCTGCTTATTATATATTCATGTACTACCTGATTCCATTCCTACTGTTTGCTTCTGTGGGACTCCAATTACATAAATGTTTGACCTCCTTATTTTCCGAGACACAACCTCTACTGATATTTTCTGTCTTATTCTCTCTCTCTCTGTCATCTGTTTCATGCCTATCCTTGTCTTGCAAACAAACGATTCTAATATTTTGGATCTTTCTTTTAAGTCAATAACCATACATAAGTTGCCAGTAATTTATGCATCCATTCAGTTCTTAATTTCAGCTATTTTATTTTTGATTTTTAGAAGTTTTTACTTCTTCCAAGTTGTCTTGTCTTTGTTAGTCTTTTTGTGTGTGTGTGACCTTTTAGGAAGAAACGTATTTTATTCTTTAATGCATGCATAACATTATTTTATATTTTTTATATGATAATTCTAATAAAGTTCCTGAGAATCTAAATTCCCAGGAACTGTTTTTATTGCCTCTTTCATGTTGGCTTATATCCTTGTGTTCTTTGGTTTGTTTTTAATAATAGTATTTCTTATTTCTATATAATAAATTGAAGAGCAGAAATACTAGTCATCATGTAAGACAAACCATAGTCAAATATAATCTTTCTTGGTATATTTGACTCAATCTGAGCAGTCAGTCAACAAAGCTCTTTGTTTAGTTCAAAGAGCCTTAATTCAGTTTCTTCACCAACACATTATAAAATATTTGTCATATCTCACTTGAAAATAATATACTTATTTTATGCCTAAATATTTTGTTTCATGATCACCTTTCAATTAAAATAATTATTTTCTCAAAGAGCCACAGAAACAATATTTTCCTTTCCTTTTCCTTTTATTTATTAGTTACAATTATTTTTAAATATTTTCTTTCAACAAAGGGACTCACTTTTTAAAAATGTGTGTTAACATCCATGCATTACAGTAGATCCCCCCCTTATATTCAGGGAATATGTTCCAAGATACCAGTGGATGCCTGAAACCGTGACTAATAGTGGATGTATACACTATGTTTTCTCCTATACATACATACTTGTAATAAAAGTTAATTTATAAATTAGATCCAGTAACATATTGACAATAATGAATATTAAAATAGAATAATTACAACCATATACTTTAGTAAAAGTTATGTGAATGTAGTCTCTCTCTCAAAATACCTCATTGTAGTGTACTGTGCGTAACTGAAACCATGGAAAGTGAAACCACAGATAAGGGAGAGCCACTGTATTTGTTGACTGTTTTCAATGAATGATCAAATCCCTATGCTGGCAAAGGTCTGAAGAAGAAGTAATGTCTACACCCTATTTTTAGAAATTGGCATAACAATGGTTAAATTCCTTAGACACTTAATAAATGGCATTTGATAAAACTACATAACATTTCAACTGTGACTAACCCTTGATACCTTGAGTTAGCAATTCTCTTAGGTATTTTATTAATAAGTATAGAGATGTTCACTACAGCATTTTTCATCAATAAGGGACAAATTACTTAAGGCTGATACATCCAAACAATAGAAGAGCATACAGCTATTGGAAAGTAAGCTTAGTTTTATGTACACTGTCATAAAACATATGTATATTATAGTAAAGCAGGAAAATGTTGCTAACAATTGTAATCTTATTTCTTGTAAAAACTATATATGAAAGTAAATATTCTTAGCAATTACACACCCTCCATATATATGTTGTATTTTAACATGAGATTAGGAGATTTTTCCTTCTAATTCTTTTCACTGTAGTACCAGGGAAGTCTTTATTTATACTTTGACCTCAGTCTAGGGTTGTTACCATAGAAATATATAGAGAAAGAATCATTACCCAGTTTTGAGTGTAAAAAAAAAAAAATGGATTTTTGAAGTCCATGACAGAGAGAAGAGCCTTGAGAGAACAAAGCTTTATATTATAAGAACCATGATACATTGAGTATGAAAAGGTATCATTTATACCATAAATAATAAATTTGAGAAGGAATAGATGAAAAGCCAGATGACCCTCTAAAGGGCAGAGAAACATGCTGAAAAGATGCCTGGTTTAGGGATTCCTTAGCATCTCAGTAAACAGGAGCATGATGAGAAATCCGAGGGAAGTAAGAAAATACATCTGGAAAAATAGACCCCACAGTATTAATGGCCATTAAATATTTGAGTTTGTAAAATTGAAAACCTCTTTTTCTAGTTTTTGCATACTTATATTTCTGGCAATTTACAATAAGCAATAATTGCTCCTGTAATATTTTAAATGGTCATATAAAATAGGGGTGACTAATCTTTTGACTTCCCTGGGCCACATTGGAAGAATTGTCTTGGGCCACATATAAAATACACTAACACCTTAACAATAGCCGGGGCTGTTACTGACAGGTTATTGACAGGTGACCAAAGCAGAGGCCATATGTAGTATGAGGACATAGTAGGTGTGATGAGTATTTTCAGTGCTAATGGAGAGGTGGTGGGGTGGAGGCTACTGAAGCTTAATACTTTGTTCAGAGAATTTCTATTGCACTTTATGGGGAAAGCATTATTTTTTAGATGAGAAAGCAGTATAACCTTGAATACAATGTGGATCAGAATGATATTGCTAATGAAGCTGCATCGTTGTTTGGGGTAAATACCTGGTGTTTGTCATTTTGCACCAAGAAGATTAAAGCAGGAACACATGCGAGTGGATTAAGGAGCAGAAAGTTTAATAGGCAGAAGACAAGACAGAGGAGAGCAGCTCTCTCTCTCAATCTCTCTCTCTCTCTCTCTCTGTCTCTCTCTCAATCTCTCTCTCTCTCTCTGTCTCTCTCTCAATCTCTCTCTCTCTCTCTGTCTCTCAATCTCTCTCTCTCTCTCTGTCTGTCTCTATCTCTCTCAATCTCTCAATCTCAATCTCTCTCAATCTCTCTCAATCTCTCTCCCTCTCTCAATCTCAATCTCTCTCTCAATCTCTTTCTCAATCTCTCTCTCTCTGTCTCTCTCATGTCTGAAAGGGAAAAGTGGCTTCACTGGATTGCAGCAGATTTTATAGGCAGGCTTTAGGTGAGGCAGTGTCTGATTTGCCTAGGGCCCACAGATTGCTTTCAACAGGTGGAGAAGACTGGTTACCCCACCCTAATCTAATCTTATTATGTAAATGGGCTTTCCACTTAGTGTCATCTTGTCTGCTCCTTACTGTACATGTGGCTGGCAAAGAGATGACAAGATAGAGTCGCCACTGTGATCATGCCTAGTGACAGGTAGCCTTTTCTTATTGTCACAACTGCTGGCATTCACCTATGCAAGCTTCTAACTTGCTTGTCTGTGCCTGCAGCTTGAGTTTACAGGCTGCTCTTTGTTAGAAAATAAAATGATTTTGGGGCTGGTTTTCATTTAAAGGAAAACCTAACTGAGGGCTTCACCTAAGTACTTTCTGTTATTTGTTTTGTTTTTGTTTTTGTTTAGAGATGGAGTCTCGCTCTGTCACCCAGGCTAGATTGGAGTGGCGTCATCGCAACTCACTGCAGCCTCTGCCTTCTGGGTTCAAGCTATTCTCCTGCCTGAGCCTCCTGAGTAGCTGGGATTACAGGCATGTGCCATCACGCCTGCTATTTTTTTGTGTTTTTACCAGAGATGTGGGTTTCACCATGTTGGCCAGGCTGGTCTTAAACTCCTGACCTCATGATCCGCCCACCTCAGGTGCCCAAAGTGCTGGGATTACAGGCATGAACCACCATGCCCAGCCTCCAGTACTTTCTTCTTAACTCCTATATCACTGCTTTTGAAATTTACAGTATGACTATGGGTAAGGTCTCTAGATATTTTCTGCTTCAGCTTCTCCCTACTTAAAACGCCAGAGATACTCATTTTCCACCATTAATATTGTGTGTATATCATTAGAATAAATGTGATGGCACCTTTGGAAATAGAATTTAAGAAATCATTCTAGATCAATACTAATTTAAAAAAGGGAAAAAATCATATATACACACACATATATATACACATATATATAGACACAAATATATATATACACACACATATATATACACACACATATATATATACACACACACATATATATATACACACACATATATATATATATACACACACACATATATATATATATATGTCAGCTTTTTCTAGCTGGTGAGAAAACTGCCTTTCCTATCAAATGGTGACATAATCTCAGAAGGTCACAACCTGGCTATGATATGATTATCACTTTTATGAACCCACCTATCCTAGCATTATCATACATGCATTGGAAAATTCTACTGGTAAACACTGGAATATTTGAAGGCGGTGACATATATTACTATGAATACTGTTATAATCACTTTAGTGTTAATTCGATCTTGGGTAATATCATAGAGCAGACCTAATTAAGTGCAATTAGTAAAATAATCATCCTAGGTCTTTAACCTAGAAAGGAAAACAATTTTTTTAGCTTCCAATTCAGTCAAACTTTAAATAATAGTTTCGATTCTTCTTTTTAATCAAAATAATTGCTTCAATAATTAAGCAAACACCTTAATGGACTATATGTTCCTGTCCCACAGCAAGAAACACAAAAAGAAAGAGACATTCATCAGCATATTACTGTGCATAATATCTAAGCTGACATACCACATTAAAAGTTTTTATAAAACTTTCTTTACCTAAATCTGATTATTTTGTACATATTTAATATGACATATTTTTCACTTAACTAACTTTATACTCAGAATGTATATACTGGTAGGAAATAAGAAAACTAACTTCCATGAATGAGTTGAAGTTGTGTGAAAGGAGACAGAGGCAGGTTGGTAAAATTCTTCAGAACCAAGTAGAATATTAAGGAATAGAATAGCCGTCTTTAGGTTTAATTTCTCTAAAAAATGATCTACTATGCTTTGATAGCTGTAGCAATTATGTGACAGATTTCCTGGATCACTGGAAAACCATGTGACTTTTGAAAATTCTCCACTAGGTTTTGAATAACCATTAAACAGTTCTCTAAGACATTTGTTTTGAATTCGCTATGCATGAATTTAAACTGAATGTAGTGCACACACTATGTTGCAGTCTCTTATTCCAGGTTCCTAATATTTACATCCTAAATTCAGCTGTCTTCCAGGGAGTCAAAGTTACTCTCAATAATCCATTCTTTATTTTTATTTTATTTGTTTATTTTTTTACGTAAACAACACACATTTATTTCTCATAGTACTAGAAGCTGGGAAGTGAAGATCAAGGTGCCAGCAGGTCCAGTGTCTGGGGAGGGCCTGCTTCCTGGCTTGCAGATGAACATCTTCTCATGACATCCTCACATGGCGGAAAACAAAGAGAGAGCAAGCTCTCGGGTCTCTTTCTATAAGGGCACTAATCTTACTGATAAAGACTCCACCCTCATGACCTAATTACCTCCCAAAGGCCCCATCTTCTCATACCATCACATTGGGGATTAAGATTTCAACATATGAATGTAGGGAAGGACACAAACATTCAGTCCATAACAGTTGGTAGAATAGCAGAAGTAGATTCCCTACTTTCCCATGGGAAAGTACCTAATTTTGCTTCAGGCTGGCCCTGCCTGTGTCCCATCAAAATTATCTCATGCACCCTCTCTGGAATGTGCATATGAGTCACTGCTCCCTAATCTAACTTGCAGTCAACCTTTTTTGACTCCTGAACTCTATGAAGAACATGCCTGCTTTAAATGTTTTGAAAGTCTCACTCCATTTCTAGAGGTCTTGTATTTTTCCACTTTGAAGAATGAATTGCACTCCTGGTAAGGAGTATAACCAGTGGGCACACAGTTTTGTCTTGAGCTCATCTCTACCAGTACCTCAGCTTTGACCTCTGATGTCTGCTTTTGGCTGCCTAAACCTTGGACCCCCACTCAACAACCTCACTGTCTTCTTTTTTTTTCTTTTTTTAAATTATACTTTATGTTCTAGGGTACATGTGCACAACGTGCAGGCTTGTTACGTATGTATACATGTGTCATGTTGGTGTGCTGCACCCATTAACTCGTTATTTACAATAGGTATATCTATTGTAAATAGAATTTGGGATCCCTCCCCCCTCCTCCCACCCCACAACAGGCCCTGGTGTATGATGTTCCGCTTCCTGTGTCCAAGTGATCTCATTGTTCAATTCCCACCTATGAGTGAGAACACGTGGTGTTTGGTTTTCTGTTCTTGCGATAGTTTGCTGAGAATGATGGTTTCCAACTGCATCCCTGTCTCTACAAAGGACATGAACTCATCTTTTTTTATGGCTGCATAGTATTCCATGGTGTATATGTGCCACATTTTCTTAATCCAGTCTATCATTGATGGACATTTGGGTTGGTTCCAAGTCTTTGCTATTGTGAATAATGCCACAATAAACATATATGTGCATGGGTCTTTATAGCCGCACGAATAATCCACTCTTTAAAATACTTATTCTAATATTCATGATATTTCATGTCTCTCCATTTTATGAATTATTTTTGTGCTGTAGATCAGCCTTAGAGGAAGACAACCTGTCTTTGGCATACGAAAAATCAAGTTTTATTTTTTTTTTGAGCTGACGGTATGTTTCTGTGACTTTGCCTAACTTCCTGAGGTTTTTGGACCCTCTGTGACCTGTGCAGTTCCTGCCTAAGATACCTATCAAGTATAAATGGTCTTCACAAATGAATCTTCATCATTCCACATTTGTCATTCCACTGATTTAATCTCTTTTTGATCCCAGTTTTTTCTCCTACAAAGAGTTTTCCATAACTCTGTGAAATACATATCTTTCTATAGTATAAATTTTACTATAGAAAGTATAAAAAATACTATATCCAGCTTTAAGAAATTGTTGTTGCCCTTTTGCTAACTAAATAATGTAGCTACTGCTCCTTTTAGTACTTGAGGTTATTCATTAAATTATTTTATATTATTATTGTCTTTCTGATACAGTCTTGCTTTATTGCCCAGACTGGTGTGGAGTGTCACAATCATGGCTCACTGCAGCCTTGAACTCCTGGGCATAAGCGATTCTCTTACCTCAGCCTCTAGAGTAACTAGGACTACGGGAGCATGCTGCCACACCTGGCTAATTGATTTTTTTTCTTTTTCTTTTTTTTTTTGTAAGGACAGAGTCTCACTATGTTGCCCAGGCTGATCTTTAACTCCTGGCCTCAAGAAGCAATCCTCCCTCCTTGGCCTCTCAAAGTGCTACAATTACAGGTGTGAGCTACTGCACCCGGCCTAAAATATTTTAAACATAGCCACTCTCTGCTCTTAGAATACAAGCCTATGCATGAGCAATTGCTTTTCCTGAGATACCTCAAACAGAAATGCTTCCAGCTGTGAGCCACGGTGGAAAACATTTTGAGCCAGATGCAGCATGGTTTAATTCTTATATTTCACTTACAGATAGTTAAATTTGCACAAGTTACTTAATCGTCATGAATTTTGGCTTATTGGTATATAAGTTAGTACTACTTATTTTATAAAGTATTAAAAAGTCTTAAATGATATAAAGGAAGTGGTTGAAACCCAGGACAACAGTGGTAGTGATAGTGACAGTGGTGAGTGGCTGGAAGGACAAAGGGATTATGTGAGGAATGTCTCTGAAACTTTTAGATTAGACAACTGAGTGAGCTGGATATACTTCTTAATTCATTGAACAAGTTTTCTTAAAACATTGCAATTGTTTCAACCATTATAATAAATTAAAACAAAATTCCTTCACTCCAGAAGTTGGCTGGAGACACAAATGTGAACAATCTCTGTTGTATAGTTATAATATATATTTATATATTGGTATATATATTTATAACATATACACCATACAGCATCCTTGGATGAATATAAATAAACAACATATATTTATATTCATGTGTCTCATATATATATATTTGTCATATGCCATATATATTTCATATATAAGACATATGTATACATATATTTATATTAATATATGTCATATATACATCGTACATTTGTATCCATGTACAGTCAAATATACTACATACATTTACATTCATCCCTGGATGAATATAAATATTCAACATGCAGCATCGCTAGAAAGAAGCCTACTTGATCATGGCGAATTAGCTTTGTGCTGTGCTACTGGATTCAGTTTGTTACTATTTTGTTGAGGATTTTTGTGTCTATGTTCATAAGGGATATTGGCCTGTAGTTTTCTTTTTTTGTCATGTCTTTCCCAGATTTTGGTATCAGGATGATGCTAGCTTTGTAGAATGAGTTAAGGAGCAGTCCCTCCTCAATTTTTTGGAATAGTTTCAGGAGAGTTGGTACCAGCTCTTTTTTGCACATCTACTAGAATTTGACTGTGAACCCACGTGGTCTGGGGCATTTTTTGGTTTATGGGTTTTTTATTACTAATTCAATTTTAGAACTTGATATTGATCTGTTAAGGGTTTCTATTGCTTCCTTGATCAATCTTAGAAGGTTGTATGTTTCTGGTAATGTATCCATTTCCTCTAGATTTTTCGTTTGTGTGCATAGAGGTATGTGTTGAAGTCCCTAAGGGTCTTTTGTATTTGTGTGGGATCAGTTGTATTGTCACCTTTGTCATTTTTGTTTGTGCCAATTTGGATCTTCTTTTTTTTCTAGCTAGCAGTCTATTCATCCTGTTTACTCTTCCAAAAAAACAAACTTTTGGTTTCCTTGATTCTTTGTATGGATTTTTAGGTCTCAATTTCATTCAGTTCAGCTCTGATTTCAGTTATTGCTTGCCTTCTGCTATTTCAAGGCTTAGCCTGTTCTTGTTTTTCTAGTTCTACAAGGTATGTTAGATTATTAATTTGAGATTTTTCTAACTTTCTGAGATAGGTTTTCAGCACTATGAACTTTCCTCTTAACACTACTTTTGCTGTGGTCCAGAGATTTTGGTATGCTGTGCCTCTGTTTTCATTCATGTCCAAAAACTTTTTGATTTCTGCCTTAATTTCATTTTTCACCGAAAAGTCATTCAGTAGCAAGTTTTTAAGTTTCCATATAATTGTGTGGTTGTTATAATTTTAATTTTTGAATTTATTGACACTTGCCTTATGGCCAAGCATGTGGTTGATCTTGGAGTGTGTTCAGTGTGCTGATGAGAAGAACGTGTATTTTGTGGTTGACGGGGGGGGTTTTCTGTATATGTCTATTATTAGGTCCAATCGATTAGGTGTTAAAGTAAGTCCAGAATTTCTTTGTTAGTTTTCTGCCTCAATGATGTGTAGCTAATGCTATTAGTTATCTAATTTTATTTATTTATTTTTCTTTTTTTTGAGACAGAGTCTCGCTCTGTCACCCAGGCCAGAGTGCGATGGCGCAATCTCGGCTTGCCTCAATCTCCATAACCTGGGTTCAAGCGATTTTCCTGCCTCAGCCTCCTGAGTAGCTGGGATTACAGATATGTACCACCACTCCCTGCTATTTTTTTTTTTTTTTTCTTTTTGTAGTAGAGACAGAGTTTCACCATTTTGGCCAGGCTAGTTTTGAACTCCTGACCTCAAGTGATCCACCCGCCTCAGCCTCCCAAAGTGCTAAGATTACAGGCTTGAGCTACCGTGCCTGGCCTATTCTATTTTTAAGTTCTATGAATTCCATTTGATTCTTCTTTATCACTTCTTTTCTTTCCTGAAATTTTATATTTTTACTAAAGAAATTGTAAGTGCTTGTGGAAGCATTTTTATAATAACTTTAAAAAATTCTTATGAAATAATTGGAACACGTGATTCATCTCAGTGTTATCTCCTGTTGTCGTCTTTTGTTTTCTATCAAGATGTGATTTTTTATTTTCCTGGTTCTCAAAATAGGCAATGTTTTCTTGTTTTCTGGAAATTTTGAATAGTATATTATGTGGCTTTTGAATTCTTATTTATTCTTTGTTTATTTGAACTTTGATGAGTGAGAGAATGCACATACTGTTTTTCTTTTAGGGGGAGATTTGTATGTAGCTTCTACATTGGTGTTTGGTTTGAGTGTTAGGCAGTTATTGCCCAACCTTTTGTTGTTGTGTTTAGACCATGCTTTCCATTGTCCTTCGCCTAGAGGGGGAACAGGCTTTCCTAAGGGTTTTTATTTGTTTGGTGGTGCCTGTTGATGATATAGGGCTGGAGGCTTATGCAGCTTCTTGTCTAGAAAATATTGGTAACAATAAGGAAATCTGGAAAACTCACTTCCGTGTTGCCTCTCAAGTCCAGAGGTCCTCAGGCAGTCTACTTTTTTATTTACACTTGTTTTTTACTTGTTTGTTGTGTTATTTTTCAGGCTATTTAGTTGCAAGAGTGAGGACATAAGAAAAATACGGCTATATTATCTATGCCCAAAGTGCAAATCCAAGTCAACACAGAATGTTTTAAGTCTCAAGTATTTTGACACCACTATACCGTATCTTTCTTTCATAATCCATACTAATATCTTCTGTCACTTATGGGTCTAGCTTTTTTTACACCTATCTTTAAGTGTAAAAATAATGCTTACAGAGCATTATTTCCTCTTGAAATAGTTCAAATTAAGTGTAATGAAAACAAATCTTTTTTCGTACTCATTACACACATTTAAAATGTACAATTAATAAAAACATAGTACTTCTTTATTCTCTGGTACTTGTACTAAAATCTACCACAGCGATTTAGGACACTTATTTAAAATACTATTGTCCAAGTCCCAGCCTGATTCAATTAATTCAGATCCTCTGAATTGGGCACAGGTTTTGGTGTTAATTTTTAAAGCTTCTTAGGTGATTGTAAAAAAAAAAATCATGATTGAATAACACTAAAACAAATAATTGATTATAAATAGGATGGGTGACAAAATCTTAATTTGAGAAGCATTCAGTTCGGTGTGTGGACTCTGAAATAGCCAGACGTATTCAAGAGAGTGTAGCCGGTGAACACCAAAGATCAGCCTGCTGTACGCATAGAGGCAATGTGGGTTTCAGTCCAGCCTGGAGACTGTATGTTACTTCTTTGTTCATCTACAGCTTTAAACAGGGCTACTTTCATTTAACCCTGCTTTAAAACTTTATAGTGAGAACATTAAAATCTGTCTTTTAATGAGTTTTAAATATTTGCTAGATTTATCTGTGTTGTTATTAATGCTAACCATGTTTGTAAAAAGAGGCAGTTGCTCTGTTTTAAAGATGGTTAGTCTGGGCCTTGGAAGTATCACCATGGTTATAAATGTTAAAACCTTATACAGAAACATGGTCCATCTGACTCAAATCTGTGCTTTACTACTCATTTCTATGATTTTATAGTAGTTTAGATAGAAGTACTCTATGATTTAGAAAAAGCAAGAAAGTAACAGTCATAGACTGTATAATATATTATCTCATCTCTTCACAGAAAAAAATATAATTAATATGCAAAACACGAGTGACTAGATTACATGTAGGTACTGCTCCTTTATTTTCCATGCATTATCTAAGCTAAATAATTTGACTGAAACAAAAGTGCACATAAGTTATGCTGTAATTGATAATTCTCAAATTATTGGCTTCATGCCTGACACAATTATCTCTTCTTTCAAGGTGACTATTGCATTCCTTACTTTTTAATTCCCATTATAGAAAGGGGTAGTTTCTATGCACTAAAGGCACCCTGTGCCATTCCAGCTTTTTAATTCACTTTCCCAGATGGAAAGATGCTTTCCCTTGGCTTGCAGATTTATATAAAAGAGCTGACAACTGCTGGCATGGAAGGGAATTGTCAAATGAATTCGTCAATACGAAGAGTTCAAAGAGTTTTCTAATCCTGGTGAATTAGGCTTTCATGTGTTTAAAACTTTTTATTGGAAATATCTTGCCAGAATATCAGTAAAATCAGACTTTTGTGCAAGTTAAAACTGCATTCTAAAATCTAATATGAAAAAACTTTGGATTATTCCAGTTACTTTTAATTGTTTGCCTGTTATATTCTTTAGGAATTGAGTAAAATGGGTTATGAGAAAATACAGAAGAATTTCCTTTGAAAGTAATGCTGTGGCCAGGCGCGGTGGCTCACACCTGTAATCCCAGCACTTTGGGAGGCTGAGGCGGGCCGATCATGAGGTCAGGAGATCGAGACCATCCTGGCTAACACAGTGAAACCCCGTCTCTACTGAAAAATACAAAAAAAATTAGCCAGGCGTGGTGGTGGGCACCTGTAGTCCCAGCCACTCAGGAGGCTGAGGCAGGAGACTGGCCCGAACCCGGGAGGTGGAGCTTGCAGTGAGCCAAGATATGCCACTGCACTCCAGCCTGGGAGACAGAGCAAGACTCGTCTCAAAAAAAAAAAAAAGTAATGCTGCATGATTATGGATCTATAATGAGGAAAAACACATACTAATAGTTACAACAAAATTATAAATGATGGTTTAATTGAGCCCAAAAAATCATGCTAACATACCACCATGCAATGTCGAATGAATGCATTTCTGCTTTATTTTTAAGATATTCACACCATTTTATTATTTGTAGGATTTCTATTGCATGTTAATTGTCGAATAATTTTGAACTTTGGGGAAGCAATTAGTGAATTTTTTTGGAAAAAGGCTCACCACCTAAATTGCAGAATATTAATAACTGCTAACAAGGCATTCATGATTTACCAAGATGAACTTGGAAACAATTTATTCTGATTTAGAGGTCTTATTTCTGGCCTAGTGGTCAAACTCTGGAGTTAAATATTTATAAAACACTGGTAATTTGCTAGCACAGCACATAAACAGGGCAAGTTCAAGAACGCTGATGAATGACTTAGCAAGAATATTTTCTGCTACAATTATCTTTTGTAATGAAAGGTTCTTTTGAGTGACTGTAAACACATTTTAAACACCAATTTGTGTAAACCCCATCATTATATATTAACTCCATAAGAGAAGGTAACACATTAAACTCACAAAATGAACATAAAGTTGTGGGCCAATGATAGGCCACTTCTTGTTTATACATTTAGCTCTGTCAATAAACCACACATAACAAACAACAAGAGATTTATGCAGCAGTAATATTTCTTTATAAACATATGGTTGTCTCTGCAGTTTCAAATATTCATGAAATTCACCTTTTAGAAAACAACAGCTTAAAAATCCATAGCTATCATTGGAAGAGAGCTTGAATTAATAGAGACTTGGAGTTTATAGCTATCTCCCCATTTCTTCAGAATGGCTTTTACAAGCCAACAGTATCTCCCTGAAATAAGCTTCAGAGAGGCTAATGTTAAATTGACTTCAGAAATAAATTATATATATTTTTAAAATGTAAATGATATGTAAATAATTGTAATAAGGGAACTATATTTCCATAAAAAATGAAGATATATAGACACTTCTCTAATTTTAATTTGATTAGATCTAATTTTGTTCAAAATATTCCACTGAAATTCACTTGTACAATAAGATCATATCCTATTTCTTATAGATAGCACTATTCTGTAAAGGAAATAAAATGTACTCCTTACTGTGAGTTTGTATGGATACATTTATTCAATGTAAGTAAAGCTTTTGCAAAACTGACAATAGAGATAATAAACAATAATATCTTATTAGGAAGGGCTTTACTTAGAAATTTCAGTATGATTTATTGGTAAATGAGTATTATAGGCATATAAATGGTACTTAAATTATTCCAATACATTATGGTGTAGGTTGTAATTATACTAATTCAATAATCATTTTCAAGGAACTGAAGAAATGAGAATGTAATGAAAAAACAGAACAGAATACACTAAACTATTGTAAATGAGATCTGATCACAAATCATTGAAGCAATCAGAGCTGGGAAGATTTATTTGGCAAGCCTTTGCAATCAAAATTGTGTTTTCAAAATCACCATCAATTTTGCTTGCATGGATTTGAGGCTATAATTTTAAAGATCTAGAACATATGCACCTCTACTAAAATCATAAATGAAAATAAATATCCCCAAATGACAGCTTTAAAATTAGAATATCTAGTAGATAAATATTAAATATCATACATTTGTAAACCTATGTCATCACTGATATGTATTTTCACAGAACTTCTTTGGGAAAATATGAAAAGCTCACCAATGTTCTTGCAATTTTATTTACATGGGGATTCTAGAACATTAATCTCTGTGTATAGATGGGGGATAGGGAAGTGAGTGTACGGAAAACTGAAGAATTAGTAGGGAAAGCACCTGCACAAGCACCTTCTTTCTTGAGTAGTTGGGAGTCTCTGAGCGGAAATCATGGCTGCTGGAAGCCACCCACCATGGGAAGACCTGATGAGGCACAGCGGGAGGTTCCATTGCTGGTCCAGAAGAGGAGCAGCAGAGAGAGTTTCAGCTGGAGACTGGAGTGGAGATGGGGAGGTCAACTCTATGAAGCAGAAATTAAGCCAGAATACATTAACACCAGAGAGGAGAGTAGATAAGTGTTCATCCTTTTTTTTTTTTTTTTTTTGAGACGAGTCTCGCTCTGCCGCCCAGGCTGGAGTGCAATGGCCGGATCTCGGCTCACTGCAAGCTCCGCCTCCCGGGTTCACGCCATTCTCCTGCCTCAGCCTCCCGAGTAGCTGGGACTACAGGCACCCGCCACCTCGCCCGGCTAGTTTTTTGTATTTTTTAGTAGAGACGGGGTTTCTCCATGTTAACCAGGATGGTCTCGATCTCCTGACCTCGTGATCCGCCCGTCTCGGCCTCCCAAAGTGCTGGGATTACAGGCTTGAGCCACCGCGCCTGGCAAAGTGTTCATCCTTTAGTATGTTCCTCTTGAACAGGAAAAAAATACATCCTGCCAGGAAACACGATGGGAACAGAAGCTTTTAAATGCTTTGTGTGAGCTGGAGGCAGCTACAGAAGCTAACTTTGAGTTGAAGCCCAGTTCTCTGAGTTCTAAGGAAAGATGTGGCTCAAAAAACATTAGAAAAATCTCACCGTTCTTGATTTTGTTCTTTTATTACTTTCTCCTTTTTACAAAGTGCATGTTTTTGCTGTTTCAAAAGTAGATAATGCAGTAAGGGAAGCGGAAATGAGGCTTGAAAGGGAGCACTGCTGATTTTCCGAGGAGAATTCTGGAGAGAAGGCAAGACAGGCAAACAGGAAGGGAAGAGTCACTGCCTCGGACTCTGACACCACCTCCGTGTTCCATCCAATTCCAGATGGGAGTGGGAATGTTCAATTCAGTGCCTTTGAAAGAAGACATTTCTGTTCATCTTGAGTAAAGTGGAAAAATGGTTGTTTTTTGTTTGTATTAATTTTGTTTGTGGAATCAAGTGACTATTCTTTTGTCAAGAAGGAAACGAGCTTCAGTCACATTGAATTGTGTTTGACTTCATGGAGCTCATGGTGAGGAGAGGCTGCCTGGTGCATCTGCAAGAACAGGGCTCTGGGAATCACAAACGTGGGATTCCCACGTTCCTAGAGTTCTTGGCTCTGCCATTGCTGAATGGCTGTGTGACTTTATTTATAGCACTGAACCTCCCTGTCTCTCACAGTTTTCCCACTGCAGCATGAGGGTTTGGGGACAGGTAATTTCTACATGTTTTCCATCTGAAATGAGATGATTGAATTCTTCCTCTTTACTTACTGAGCTATTTCTTCTATGGTGTCTGCCATCACCAAAATAGATTGTTTCAGTAGGGCATAGTCCTGAGAGGCTTAGAACAACTTCAGGGCTTTTGTGCTGTCAGCAGCCTTGTCAACAACCAACTGAATTGTTAGTTTAGCATTGATTGAAGAAGCAAAATCCCCTCCAGCATTGATTACTAGAATAAGAAAATCCCACACTTATTGTGGCTGGTTTTTCTTTTTCTTTTCTTTTTCTTTTTTTGTTAACCCAAGTAAATTACTTAACACACAAAGTATCTTTACAAACTTTGCATTTTCTAAGCAATATTTATAATAAATGATGGAATGTTGTTTTAAAATGAAAATAATTGCTAGTATTTATTGATCATGTGGTGTGCTAGGTAGAGATGTTGTTAGGTGAGTTCCACATATTAGCCTGCTTGTTTCCTACAGTTACCCTCTAAGTTAAGGCCTTTTAACTCATTTTATGATGGTGAAATGTTAATGCGGCAGACACACAATCATATTGTGAGACTACAGGAGTTGGGCAGATTCATGAACCCAGGTAACCTTGCTCTGGAGTCTGTGTTCTGCTCCCACATTGTCTCCACAGGAGCCCAGGCTGAAAATTTCTGCTTAGAAAAATCCTATTATCAAGGTCCTTTGTCAGAAGTTCTCACTTATCATCTTTCTTTTTATATCCAGTACTTCACACACACCGAAATTACTTAATGTCTGCTTTTAGCTTTTGGCCTGGCTGATCCGATGATGCACCCTTAGAATTACTGAGAAACCTTATGTGTGTCCAGTTTTTAAAATTAAATTTCCTTTAAAGCTAATAGCCCTTCTTTCTTCTTTTTCTTTTTCTTTTTCATTCAGAGGAGGAGTCATTTCTGGCCCATGCTGATTCTTCAGTTAATTCTCATTAAAGTGAACAAGAAGTTGTTACTACAATAGTTTCTCCTCTGGTCCCACAGCCGTTTTCTTCCCTGTTGCTCTTAGACACTGCTCTCCTGTCTTACCTGCTTTATCTCTGCATTATTAACATACCCTACAGAAAACCCTGTTCCCTTTGCTTCCATAGCTCAGGACATTTTGATTCATGACCTCCATGGGGAATTTTCTGCCTTTTTGAATCTAAGAGGCAGCACTGACTGTCAATCAATGGCGATTGACATGCTGCCTTCTTAAGGGACCAAAAAAAAAAAAATCACTTTGAACAGAATACAAATTTGGAAGACAATTATGCATAACTACCTTTTCTCTGTACTTCTAAACCGACAGTAATGCACTTTAAAAGTGGATTCCTGCAGAGTGACTGCTTACAAAGAATGAACCATAGACAATGAAATGACAGACCATCAGGAGAGAGATTTTTAGCCAGTCAGCCTCCTTGGTGTCCCTGAATCCATGCTATATGTATGCCTTTTTTTTTTTTTTTTGACAGACTTTGATAGAACACCTGTGAATAAAATTTTTCAGATTCTTCATAAAAACCTGCCAGTTCTATAGGAACCTTTATTTAAACCAAAAATATATTGTATTATGACATTTTAACTTTGTATCTAAGCAGCTAACAAAGGAAATGGGATACAAGTGGGATTTAATATACTTAGCATAGGTTGCCTTATTTTTTGTTCTTTTTTTTTTTTTTTTTTGAGACGGAGTCTTGCTCTGTCACCCAGGCTGGAGTGCAGTGGCCGGATCTCAGCTCACTGCAAGCTCCGCCTCCCGGGTTCATGCCATTCTCCTGGCTCAGCCTCCCGAGTAGCTGGGACTACAGGCACCCGCCACCTCGCCCGGCTAGTTTTTTGTAATTTTTAGTAGAGATGGGGTTTCACCGTGTTAGCCAGGATGGTCTCGATCTCCTGACCTCGTGATCCGCCCGTCTCGGCCTCCCAAAGTGCTGGGATTACAGGCTTGAGCTACCGCGCCCGGCCATTATTTTTTGTTCTTAATAAATAGTAAAAGGAAAAATTTTTATTTGTGAAATCTTCAAACCAGAGGAATAATCCATAGAGACAATTTAATTTCTATTAATTTTTTTTAATTGGACCCAGAATATTGTAGTCTTAACTTCATGGAAGAAAAGTTTTAGTAAAATACACTACTGATTTGGATGATAAGATCTGTTTTTAATTCAGAAGCCAATTAATACTTCATGCTTTTGAAATTCTTTTTTATGTCTGAAAACATGTATTTTTAACATAAATTGTAACTTCATTCATAGTTTTAACATGACTCACTTATATTCTTTTTAAAAGAGTCTTTAAATGACATTCATGGTGTCAAATTGTATGAAAAAATTTGTATGAATATGAACTGTCTGGATAAAAGGTTCATAGCTTTGATAAGATTCTGAATGAAACCTATGAACTAAAAGCTAAGAAGTAGTAAGCTTGATGAAGGATTCCTAAATCTTTGTTTAGAGTTCATTCCAATATTTGGTTTCTTTCCCCTCTACCAACTCTTAACTACATATTCTTAGGCTTTGTCTTAAGTATGATTTCATTACAATAAAAATAAATCTAAATGAGCCATACTGAGAAAGGGCATCCACTATAAAGAATCAAGAGATTTCACAGAACTCACAGACAGGAAGTACAGCCATGCTTTGAGAGAGACTGGGGCTCGAAACTGCTAAAGCCATCAGATCAGAAGGCGTGCTTTCATTTTCCTCACCGCTGCATCTCTGCTGTCAATGTGTTTCTATTTTGCCCCACCCTCCATGTGTTCATTCATCTACTTCAGCATGAATGAGGTTCACTTCTCAGAATCAATGGCAAATATCTTTATGGGCTATTGTCCTGCATCAATAGCTCATTAACTTGACATTCTGAGTATCAATTCTCAATTTCTGGGGGAGAGAACAAGACTAGTTTAACAGATGTTCACCACTAGATCCAGGATGTAGGGTCACATGGTGTTTGCTCGTGGGGCTGTGAGGCTAAGACTCCCTCTGGAAGGCATCTTTAGCACAGTCTAATTGTCGTATTGATAACATTAATAGGGTAGGATTAAACCTGTAGTAAATATGGGAAATTAGAATCTAGTCAGAAGACTTTGAGATCCATCACATTCAGTGTGAGTCGTTGAATAGAATCAAATTTCTATCTCATATAAAATCAAAGTGAATTACCACCATTATGAAGCAAAGACTCAAGAATCACTGCAGAATTTTTTTTAATCTAACATGTATTTTCTTATTTGCTGGGTGACATGCACTGATGTAGGCCCTGTCAATAGATCAGTAAACGTGAAATGTAGACTAAAATACGGAAATTTAATGACTTGCTCAGAGTATAACAGAGTAATACAACTACAGCAAGAAGAAAATATGCTGCCCTCAGTGTTGCCCACTTCAGCATTGGTGACATTTTCTACTTATTAAACAGACACTGTACACTGCAGTCCTGCGGGATATCATAATCATTGTTTGTAATTTATGGATATCAAGAATAATTATCACCTTCCTCAAATAATATTGTAAGTATTTAAATTACATTAGTAGGGGAATACTAAACATCTCCTTCTGAACAAGAGAGTGTAAAGGGAACCTGCCATAAACAACTAGATCAGGGGAAAAAATATAGGAAATAATTCTTTTTTAACGTTGTACAAAAGGGAGCACAAGACTGTAGTCTCTGATAAAAAGGAAATAGATTAACCCGGTAATTACTTCAGTTTTCAATCTGGAGTCACTTTCTGGATTGTAGTGTAGGGAGAGGGAACTATTCAAAAAACAATGTTCTCAGTCAACTAACGTAGCAGAAATGAGAACAGTGGGAGGTGAAGAAAGTCATCCTGGAAAAGAAGACTATGCAGAGAGAGCAGTCCAGAAGCCTTCCTGATGTTCCCTGAGTGTTTGGCTGAGTACTCAGCTGTACCACATGTAAGGTGAAACCCTATAAGGTGCCTATGAACTCAACAGTTCCCCTAGCTCATGCAACATTGGAAATGCATGAGTTCTGATGAGTCAAGCCAGGGAGACCATATTGAATATATGGGAGCATTAATGGGGATCATGCCTTCATAGTACAGCTGATCTAGCGCTACAGCAAGGCTTACTCTAGATTCAACATAAAATGCTTAAGACACAAAAGGATCAGCTAATCTACATACTATTTAGCTGACTGCCAAAACAAAACTCAAAAATTTCTTAAGATAACAAACTCCAGAATCTTAGCATGATATTCAGAGTGTTTGGTACACAATCAAATGTTACTAATATGCACGGAAACAGGAAAATATTATTTATAATGAGTAATAAAATCAGCTAATAGAAAAATACCTACAAATTCTCTACTAAAAATACAAAAAGTTTGCTGGGCATGGTGGCATGCACCTGTGGTCCCAGCAACTTGGGAGGCTGAGGCAGGAGAATCACTTAAACCTGGGAGGTGGAGGCTGCAGGGGACCGAGATGGCACCACTGCACTCCAGCCTGGGCAACAGAGTGAGACTCCATCTCAAAAAAAAAAAAAACTAGAAATGACAGAGGAGATGAAATTAATATACAGTCATGTTAAAACATTTTTATGTATATATAATGAGGAGATAAAGGGAAGATATAAAAAGGGACCAAATGCACTTTCTAGAGCTGAGCATCACAACTTCTGAAATAAAAATTTTATTGCATGGTCTTAACAATAGAGTAGACATGGGGTAAATTAAAAAGTGGACTTAGGGCCTGGCACGGTGGCTCATGCCTGTAATCCCAGCACTTTGGGAGGCCGAGGCAGGTGGATCACCTGAGGTTGGGAGTTTGAGACCAACCTGACCAACATGGAGAAACCCCGTCTCTACTAAAAAGACAAAATTACATGGTGGCACATGCCTGTAATCCCAGGTACTCGGGAGGCTGAGGCAGGAAAATCACTTGAACTCGGGAGGCAGAGGTTGCAGTGAACCAAGATAGCATCATTGCACTCCAGCCTGGGCAACAACAGCGAAATTCCGTCTCAGAAATAAAAATAAAAAGTGGACTTGAAGATATGATAATGAAACAGTGCAGCCTGAAGCACAGAAATATCGATGACTGTAATAAAATGAGCAGAGTCTCTGTTTGGAGTAATATCAGATAGTCTACCAGGGATAGTCAGGGAAAACCTTAAAAAATCTGACCAAAAATACACATTATGCACAGGGGAACAAAGATAAGAATGAACACATGCTTCTCATGATATTCAAGTCAGCTGAAAACTTCTTTAAAATACTGAATGGAGGATGGTGTTTTTGGCTACCTAGGATATTGTATTTAGGGTAAATATTCTTCAAAAATAAGAATAGAAAAAATAATTTCATGTAAACAAAAGCGGATAGTATTTTTTACCAGTAAGATTTCACTGTAGGCGATTTTACTTTATTTGAAATGCTTGGGACCATTCAAATTTTAGAATATTTGTATATACATAATGAGATACCCTGGGGGTGGAACCCAAGTCTAAACAGAAAACTCATTTATGTCCCATATACACCTCGTACACATAGACTGAATATAAATTAACACAATATTTTAAAGAATTTTGTGCCTGAGACAAAGTTTGTATACATTGTACCACCAGGAAGCAATGGTATCAGGTATGGAATTTTCAGCTTGTGACATCTTATCAGTACTCAAAACGTTTTGGATTTTGGGGCATTTCAGATTTTGAATTTTTGGATTAGGGATGCCAATCCTGTACACACAAAAAAAATTAAAGGAAGTCCTTGAGGCTATTTCAAAATAACATGAGGTAGTAACTTGAATCAACATAAATGAAGAGAAGTGAAATTGATAAATATGTGTGAGTAAATATAATTTTTTTCTCATTTACAAAATCTCTTTAAGGATGTTTAGTTATTAAATAAGTGAAATATTAGTGATAAAGCATGCATAAATGTATGGATTCCTCAGCTTTTCAGTTTAACCTTTCTAATTTTTTAAAACATTTTATGCTTCGTTGTTGGTTATCTAACTGTACATTGGAAGACATTACCTTTTGCTGTTGTTGTTGAGACAGGGTCTCACTATGTTGCCCAGGCTGGAGTAGAGTGGCTATTCCCAGGTGTAATCAAAGCTCACTGTAGCCTCAAACTCCTGAGCTCAAGAGATACTTCTGCCTCAGTCTCCCAAGTATCTGGGACTATATTTCTTTTGTTTGTGATTTTTTTTTAAATAACTCTGCATCTGAACCTCTTGTGTATGATTTGTGAATTTTTCACATTAAGCTTTTTAAGAGGTAGAAACCACCTATAGAGTTCAAAAATTCCAGAAGCTTATTTCACAGTGCTAGGCCACAGACAAGTTATGCAATCTCTAACATCTGCATGATTCTGGAACAAGTGGTAAAATACACAAGACTGTGCTGTGAAAAAATCTATTTTCAGAAAATGCTGCAAAATCAACTATCTGGCACCTACATTGAAGGTATGCATGCTGGTTGTCCATTCCCCATGACAATGACAGGTTCTACCACCAGACTTGACCTAAGGTGCATTTTTGGTAGAGCTGGTGTTCTGTGAAAACCTACTAGGGTCTCAACACCACCTCCACTAAGGCATGCCAGACCTCCCATAACATACAACTACTGGAACAGGAGGGGACCTCCAGGACCCTTTGCTGATTCATAATTGCCTGAGTCTAAATAGCTAATAAATATTTTTTATAATTCTTTTCATTTTCAGAGGTCTCCATATTTCCCAGTAATTGTGAGAAACAAATTAATATACGGCAACTGCTGGCCTTATAATGATGCATCATTCTGCTAATGGCAAAGTAGATACCTTTATATAGAGAGACGTAAAATATACATGTAAGTGACAGATCCTGAGAAGAAAGAGAGAGGGTGTGGATACTGTAATTATTGATTGCTTTCCAGTTTATACATCCAGTCTCACCTGAAGTAAAGGAAGGATCCAGTGCCTGCCCTTGACTTCAGTGATTTCCTCTGATTCCTCAAAGTAAATCTCACTGAATAGAAGACAAGCCACTCTCTATTTCTTGTATTCAAATTGCCCCTGAAATAACTTCAGGAGAAAGTAGTCCAGAGACAGGGAAGATAGAAGAAACAAAATATTGGAGTAGACAGACTCAGTGGATTAGACACGGTTGAAAAGAGAATTAATGAGCTAAATAGATTGCAATAATAACTCAAAATTTATTATACCTGGATAAACTGGTAGGAAACAAATATCAAAGAGAGCTTGAGAATTGTGATTGATACAGTAAGAATTTCCCTTGCACATCTAATAGAAGTTACAGGAGAAATTGGAGAAAATAGTGACGTTGGCATGAGGGTATTGAAAGAACACATTTCCTGAGAACATCATTGAACTGATGAAATATACAATTCTCAGATACAGTAATCTTGAATAAGAACAAAAATAAATACAATTACATGACAATGAGAAACTGTGGAACTTCAGAGATTAAAAAGAATCACAAGAGTGCCCAGAGAGAAAAGACAGAATTATAATAATTCCATATATTGCAAATGATAACCTGTTATGTATTTCTTTTAGAAAAACTAGAAGGTTTAATTTTTCCATCCTGAAAAATTATGTATTCTCTGAATAGCCTCTCTGGATATCTATATTTGCAACATATATTTGTTTACATATATGTGTAACATAGGGCTCTTATCTGTTTGTTTCCCTGTAGACCATGAGTGAGATCCTTCAAGGAACGTTTTGGGCCTTATTCATCCTTGTCTTCTGATTGCCAAACAAAAGCTAGTTGAAGTTTTCTGCATGGTTGAGAGAGTAAACAAAATGGTCTTTGCCAGGGAATTTGCTCAGACTGTTTAGTGAAGATGGTTCAGTGTTGCTCATAAGCAAATATGAATAGTACTCTCTTCCTGAGAATTTGGTGTGATGTGGTATAAAAGATAAATACAGGAAGGCCATATGTACCAACATATCTAAGGCTTCAATTTTATGACTTACAATATTTATTTGCTTTTTTCATAACTTTGTTCCTACTTGAGGACTTCTGACTATGAGAAAGTCAAAAACTTAAATCTTTTACGCAGTACAGATAACTTTTTAAAAAACATTCTAAACATAATGAGTACAAAATGAGATTGACAAATAAAAGAAATAAAATGAATTTGGAAAGCTGAAGATCACATTTTCCTACTTCATAATTTTGTGCAGGGCCAGTGTTGCTTCCTAATAATTACTACATTAAGTATCTCTACATTGTCTTAATGTTTCTTTCTGAATCAATGTAGAAAACAAACAAATGAATAAATGAATCTTTGAGGTGGGAAACTGATGTGGAGCAGCTTATCTGATAATATTATTCTAATCGAATTACAGATTCGAATGCAGTAATCACGCATAGTATCACTGAATTCATCAGTGGGAGAGTCCTCATTTCAGAACTCAGTAGGGGACAGCGGTTTCTCTCTCTCTCCCTGTTGCTCATACGTATTAATATATTATTCAGTGATATCTCAGAAGGTCTCATTAATTTCAAAAAATCCTATTGACTAGATGCTCTTTTTGATTTTCAAAATCTGACTTTCCAGATAAAATGCTGGACTCTTCCAAGAATTTACTTCACAGAAAAGTGGTTAAGCCTCTAATGCTATTATTTATTTTATTATTTTAAAAAAACAGATTCTCATCTGTAAAATATTACCTCCCAGAGTTTCAACAGTTTTACTAAAATGGAGATGTTTGTATGTTCTCTGCTGGTACTACATTTTTAAAATGTAAAACTTAGAGAAATTAGCATCTTTATATGTCAATAAAGACCAGGTGTGCTTTTTCTAAAACACCTCAGAACTTCAGTATTTTCTCTACCATGCTCAATTTTATTTGGTTAATTTACATTTTATCTTTGGACAATCAGTATGGAAATGCTTCCATTTACAAGTGGCCTAGACAGTGAAAATTACTGCAACATATGTGATTTTAGAGATGTGCGTGTTTTAGTGACTATTTGGTATAATGTTCCTTATGTTTCACCAAATAAAAGCCACCAGTGAAAGGAGGAGCGAAGGGCCTCTTGTGTCTTTAAGTATGGAGCTCAAACTGGCGGTACTTGGGGCCAACATTCGTTATTTACATTCACTGCAGCTGTTTGCACTTTGAAACAGTTACCTACTTTAAATGGGAAAAAAAAAGCTTCATTGGTTTTCTTTTTTTGTGTGAACAGCTAAACAAAAATAAAATGCTATGAGGATGGCAAGTAAAGGAATCTGCAATGAAAGAGCATGTGGAAAATAATACAGTCGTCTTATATTTTTAAAATTTAGAACCATATCTGGTATCATTATTACCATAATGGAAGTTTTCCCCGAAGGATAACATGGCTCTGTTAAAACTATAGACTTAACACGGCTTTGCTATTTTCAAATCAGCCAAACATGGCAATAGAGAGGAGACCTGCAGCACTTCCTCTTTTAGCACAAATTTGAGTCTCGGTGTGAGACTGTCTTCCATTCTACTTCCAGTCTGTTGAGATTTGAATCCATTTACCCCCAGCCAACCTAAAGAGGAATGAGTCTGTCTCTTTCTCTCCTCTCTCTTCCTCTGGTACTTCTCTTGCTTTTGCAGCAGCAAATGTATTAGAAGATGAACATATTTCTGCAGCTAGCCATATTTTTAATTGTGATTAAGAAAATTTAATCTTTTTCACCCTTTCTCTTGTGAAGCCTTCTCTATTACGACTCCCAGATGTCTGGAGTTTGCTTTTGCTCCTGGTAGTTTAGGATTTCCTACTATAACTCTCACTTTTTAGGATTTTACAAACTCTTCCTTTGTAGTAAAAGTACTTGCCTAGGCCAGGCGCGGTGGCTCGCGCCTGTAATCCCAGCACTCTGGGAGGCCAAGGCGGGCTGATCGTGAGGTCAGGAGATCGAGACCATCCTGGCTAAGACGGTGAAACCCCGTCTCTCCTAAAACTAAAAAAAATTTAAAAAATAAAAAAAATTAGCCGGGCATGGTGGCGGGTGCCTGTAGTCCCAGCTACTCGGGAGGCTGAGGTAGGAGAATGGTGTGAACCTGGGAAGTGGAGCTTGCGGGGAGTAGAGATCGCACCACTGCACCCCAGCCTGGGCGAAAGAGGGAGACCCCAACAAAAAAAAAAAAAAAAAAAAAAAAGTACTTGCCTAAGAATGTCCAAATAGAGAAGTGGTGAAAACAAATAGGAAAATGAGAGCGTGTAATATTGTATAATATCGTCCATACTTCAACCTTCAAAATGCATGCCTTCATATGCTTTCTAAAGAGAATATTCATAAATGTTTGGAGCATTATGACAATATATTTGAGAAACATTCATGGGGAGCATTAGTCCCTAAGTATCCTTAAAACATACTACATTGACCTCTCCCACCTTCCATTTTGACCAATATATTTCCTATATAAATTAATTCAAACTTTCCAATGAGAAAATCAGTGGCTGCAGTCTATGTAGAGAATGGTGAGGTAGTTTCTGTTCCACAGTTTAAAGGTATAGTACTCTTGTTTGCAATATGTTGTTTAGCTTTCAAGAATTTTCTGTCTTTGGTTTTGTTTTTTTTTTATCAGTTTGTCTATGATATTCCAAAGCATAGATTTCCTAGTGTATAGTCTATTTAGAGGATTTCTGAATCTATAATTTTACA
This sequence comes from Theropithecus gelada, assembly GCF_003255815.1. Classification (NCBI taxonomy): domain Eukaryota; kingdom Metazoa; phylum Chordata; class Mammalia; order Primates; family Cercopithecidae; genus Theropithecus; species Theropithecus gelada. The sequence continues at coordinate 61,263,870 of NC_037686.1, forward strand.
TCTTTAAACAAACTGGGGAAATTTTCAGTCATGATTTTTTTAGAATTATTTTTTTTCTACCTTATTTTCACTCTCCTCTCCTTTTTTTTTGTTTTGGAGACCGAGTCTGAATCCTGGCTCACTGCAACCTCTGCCTCCTGAGTTCAAGCGATTCTCCTGCCTCAGTCTCCCGAGTAGCTGGGATTACAGGCATGTGCCACCACGCCCAGCTAATTTTGTATATTTAGTAGAGACGGGGTTTCACCATATTAGCCAGGCTCATCTCGAACTCCTGACCTCTGGTTATCCACCTACCTCGGCCTCCCAAAGTGTGGGGATTACAGGCGTGTACCACCGTGCCTGGCCCACTCCTCTCCTTTTAAGACTTTGTGGGATGTTAAGCAAACATATTACAGGTATATTAAACAGGTATACTAACTTCCATGTGGCTTCACAATTCCCTCAAAATACTTATTTTTTTCAATCATTTTCCATCCTCTTCAAAGGGGATAATTTCTTTTAATTTATCTTCAATTTCACTGATTGTTTCCTCTATTGTCCACATTTGTTGCTGAGCCAATTCAGTGGGTTTCTTTTCCACATACATCTTCTTTTTCGTACTAGAAATTCTATTTGGTTATTTTCAAATGTTTTCTAATCATCTGATAAAAGTTTCAATAGTTTTACTCATTATAAGCATATTTTCCCTTATGTCATTTGTCAGTAGCATAATCAGCCTTAACAGCCTTATTTGCCGATTCTAACATCTGTTTGCTGTGCTAGTCTCCAGAGATTGTCTTCTCTCTTGAGACTGGATCATTATTTCACTGTTTCTTTGTATGTCAAATAATTCGGAATGTATTCTGGACATTATGAAGGTTAGGTTGTGGAAACTCTAGACTCTATTCCTTTATTACTTGTTGTTTTAGCAGGCAATTAATGTGCTAAAATGTACATACTGTGTCTCTTCGCTGGCAGTTCAGATCTCAATTCAATTTTTTAATCTTTAAGGAGCACACTGTCGACCCTGTGCATACACAGTTCAGAAGTCAACCAGAACTACGAGAAAGTCTATGAAGAGAGTTTACACAAAGAATTTGTGACTCCCTTTCTGTCCATCTCCTTTACAGAATTTCTCCCTTATTTCCCAGCAGCTATGCTTACTTCAAAGTGTGTCCTCTGAAAGACTACATATTTATCAAAGATTTCATTTTGCCACCCTGTGCCAACAGTGGCCAATTCACAGGATAAAAGTCATAAAAACTGGGAAATGCAAGTCTTTTTATACTCTGCTTGTTTTTCTTTGCTCAATATGTGTTCAGATAATTTATTTTTTGTTCCAAGTTAATGGTTGTCACATATGGGAAGATTGGTCTGGTAGGAGCTTACTTTGGCATACCAGAGACAGAAATCTCAGTTTGCTTTAGAAAACTTTAACTGTAGCAGTGACTGAATTTGTTATGTAAAGCTCCATTTTATCACAGAAAGAGCAGAGGATTTGTAATAAGACAGAATCCGTTTGATTCCAGTTTCGTCCGTTGTTAGCTTTTAGACCAAGTCATTTGATCCTTCCTAGTCTCCACCTTTCTTTGTAAAATGAAGTTTAAGACCCCACGAAAGGTTGTTTGAGGATGAAATAAGGTAAGAAAAATCACTAGCAGGGTGCTTGGCACAATAAATGGTATTTGCTATTATTTGAGCTATTCATAGCATCATTAATATATTAACATATTAGTATTTAATACAGTGACTATGTCTAGAAATTTTCTAGCTGCCAAAAGAAGCTAAGTCATACTTACATTATCACTAAAGACAGAATATACCCAGCCGGGTGCGGTGGCTCATGCCTGTAATCCCAGCACTTTGGGAGGCCAACGCAGGTGGATCACGAGGTCAGAAGTTTGAGACCAGCCTGGTCAATATGGTGAAGCCCCATCTCTACTAAAAATACAAAAATTAGCCGGGCATGGTGGTGCATGCCTTAGTCCCAGCTACTTGGGAGGCTGAAGCAGAATTGCTTGAACCCGGGAGGTGGAGATTGCAGTGAGCTAAGATGGTACCACTGCACTCCAGCCTGGGTGACAGAGCGAGAATCCATCTCAAAAAAAAAAAAAAAAAAGAATATACCCATGCTAAACCTCCTGTATTGTAAGAATATCATTACTCTTTTTATATGTTTTTCTGTTCTAGGGAAGGGCCACCATCACACCATCCTTAAGGCATTCTTTATTTTTAGATCAAATCCAATTAGAAAAAGTTTCAGAATATGGCATCTATAACTGACTATCTCATTAGTTCAACAAATACTTCTTAAATCAGGCACAAACTAATTGTTGAGGTTATAGTAGTGAAAATGATTGTCATGTCTGCAATTCAGAGTATGTATGTATGTATTTATTTATCATGCAGTGGTGCGGTCTCAGCTCACTGCAACTTCTGTCTCCTGGGCTCAAGCAATTCAGCCTCTCGAGTAGCTGGGAGGACAGGCATGTACCACCATGTTTCACCATATTGGCCGGCTTGGTCTTGAACTCTGTAGCTCAGTGATCCGCCCACCTCAGCTTCCCAAAGTGCAGGGATTACAGGCATGCACCACCATACCCAGCTAATTTTTGTATTTTTAGTAGAGACAGCGTTTCACCATGTTGGCCAGGCTGGTCTCAAACTCCTGACCTCAAGTGATCTGCCCACCTCGGCCTCCCAAAGTGCTAGGCTTACAGGCATGAGCCACTGCACCTGGCGAGAGTTTTAAATTTAACATTCTATTAAGAAAACAAAACAGCTAATGAAACATAGTACAATGTACTATATTATAACTCCCTGTAAAATATATGCTAACAGAGGTGACAAACACAAAATTAGTTAAGTGTGTTATAATGATTATGAGAATAGCGATGTATAGAAATCTAAAAGATAAGAACTGATACATTTTACATTTCTGATTTTCTAAAACTGAAAATAAAAGAGCACCTGCCTGGTTTCTTTATGGTGCTATCGAAAAATCTCTATGGCAACTAAAACTGTTCTTGATTCAACAACCTAAAATATTATAAATATATCTTTTCTGACACTTCTTCCAAATTTTCCAAAACTCTTGAATTCATGCATGTGTGCATGTTCCTACACCACATTCATTTACTTTATGGTGTTTAAACAGGTTATTTTGTAGCTCACCTGTCCCTCTGCCTGCAACTTAGGTCTAATATGCCTGGAATGTTGACATGTTAAACAAGCAAACATGAAGTAATATTTTTCCTTTTTTTACTGTTATTTTTTAGTCATTTATCTTTACATTTCAGTATTGGCAGTTTTTGCTGTTTAATAAACATTTGTTCAGATCAGATAAGTAGGAAGAAATTGTCATTTGCTTATTTAAGTCATGCTTTTCTGTGATAGTCTGCTCCTAGCTGAACATAGGGAAATAGATACAACAATGCCTCAGGCCTACAACAGGGCAGGGCTCAGTGTGGTTTCACGTAAGTTTGACTAAAATAGGACTCAAGTGGAGATGGTCGCTCTTCAGCATCTTCAGCACAGAGAGAGAATACACCACACAATCTCCTCAGGAGATTCAGCCTCAATCTTATGCATTGAAAGGACCGTCCTCCAAATGAGAGGACCGGCTTACGTCTCAGGCCCTCCAGTTTCTGTTGAAGCTGAATGTGGTAAACAACTACACATCACTTAAAGTCAAATACCTGAATATTCTCAAAAATGCACACTGACTTGGGGATCACAACCACATTTCTCTGGATTTGGAAATGGATCAGAACCTGGGTTGTTGGTTTGTGTGTGTGTGTGTGTGTGTGTGTGCGCACGCGCTTGCAGCAATGTCATTAGTCTTCTGGCTTGGCCCAACATCTATGTGGAGAAGCTAGGGGCCTGTAGGCTGTAACAGTTGATGCCCTTGGAGTGGCAGGAATGGATCAGTTTCTCTTGCGTTAGATAAGTCAACGTGGTTAGTTACTGCTTTATATTTCAGTCCAGGGTTGTTCAAGGGTCTCTGGAAATAATTGAAGTTAGAGAATATTCACCAGCCCTTTGTCCACCACCTCATGCATGGCCTCCCAAGCAACAAAGAATGCTTTACTGCTGATGACATTACCTTTATCATCTTTGGGGAGAACCTACTGCCAGGGCTGGAATCCCTGTGTCCGGTGAATAAAATAGATGTCCAGGTAGTTCAGTTTCAGGTACTTGAGGGTCTTCTGACAGGCCTCCTTCACAAGGGGTCTCTCAAAGAAGGTGGGCCTTAACTTGCCAATGATAAAGCGGTACTCCTGTTCGACAGCATTCTCTTGGATCTTCTCCTGGATGGCTTCCTCACCTCATCTTCATTCTTATAGACAGGCACAGTCAATGTGGCAATCTCTCACATCAAGGGCCACCTTCACAGTTTATTCAACTTTGCCTGGAGGAGACTGCCAGGTGTCCAGGCCTATGATGGCCATCTTGTCTTCGATACTGAGCTCTACGAAGGTGGCCATGGTTGGTGCAAAAATGATTCTTAATGAGCAGATAGAAGTCTGTATTAGTCCGTTCTCACATTGCTAATAATGACATACCCGAGACTGGGTAATTTATAAAGAAAAAGAGGTGTAATGGACCCACAGTTCCACTTGGCTGAGAAGACCTCACAATCGTGGTCGAAAGTGAAGGAGGAGCTAAGGCACATCTAACATAACATCAGGCAAGAATTTCTATGGAGGGTAACTGCCCTTTATAAAACCATCAGATCCCGAGAAACGTATTCACTGTCAAGAAAACAGCACAGGAAAACTCACCCCCATGGTTTGATTACCTACCACTGGGTACCTCCCACAACATGTGGGCATTATGGGAACTATAATTCATGATGAGATTTTGGTGGGGACACAGCCAAACCATATTGAAGCCCCACATCCTACTTAAGATAGCTGGCACTCTATTCTTTCCTATGGAGAAAATAAAAGAGAAAAATTTTTAGAGACCCAGTGCTCCTGTCTGTGAATATAAAGAGTATGTTGTTAGGAATTGACTCTATGTTCATCAGGCACTGAAGAACACAGGAGAGCATATGATATTATTTCCTTTCTAGGCAAACTAGTATTAGATCACAAGGGAACTGTTGAGAGACAGATCCATTCGACAGCAGCACAGGTTCAATTCCCTTTGTGAGGAATCCAGAAACTAGTTGAAAGGCTCCTGTACCCCAGAAGAATATGAATCCAACCATATCAAAACCTGTAGGAAAAAGATACCCCACCATAATCCTCACCCTGGCACAGTGCTATACAACCAGAAGGAAACTCTCAGATGCCAGATTCTCTCTAAGGACTGCAGGAGATGAACCACACATCTAGCATTCAGACATTTCTGGCTCCTATCTACAGGGCTGGTTTATGTATTGCCTGAGTCAGAGTGCTGACAGGGCCCAGCATATATCCATCCTTTGGTAACTACAGAGGACAAAATGTCAGTTTGAACTAGCATATGGGCACTAGCCATAACTCCTTTCACCTGGCTTGATGCAGAGTAAGTGGACTTTATAAACCTCAGCTCCAAGATTTTCCCTGGGGAGGGGAACAGTTGGACCACACATCCAATGCCCCCACTTTTCTAGGGGCTCCCCAAAGGATTGTCTTCTATCTTGTTTGTCTTAGAGACTTGGCATATTCTAGCTACCCGGGGTTCAGTGAGAACAAAGATGACTGTTTTATTTAGTACACAACTAGTCACCACAGCTCATCCCACCAGCTCAGTGCAGAGCAAAGAGTTGAACACCCACACACCCCAGCTCCAGTCTTGTTTGTTTCACAGTGCTGAAGCAGCTTGGCATATTATGGACACCATGGGTCCTCTACAAACAACAAAAGCAGATTGGACCAACATAAGGGTTTGAGAGGCTTCTAGAATCTCTGGCCAGGCTGATCGATGAGGGTCTTCTCATGTATGAGACCAGTCCATAAAGACTGAGAGAAGCACTTGCTTTGTCAGTATGTAGACTCTAACACAGGGAGTCAAGGAAAATGAAAAAAAAAACAAAACAGGAAAATAGGTTTTAAACAACAAGATAAATCTCCAGAAACTAACTCTAATGAAATTGAGATAGATAATTTACCTGACAAAGAAATCGACATTGCCATCATAACAACACTCACTGGGGTGAGTCAAAAACCATCCCAAAAGACAAAAAAAGGAATTTACATAATGATAAAAGGATCAATCTACCAAAAGATATACCAATTATAAATATATGTATCCAATATTAGAGCATCAAATCTATAAAGCCAAGATTAATAGAACTGAGGGAAAAAATATATAGCAATATGATCATAATAGGAGAGTTCAAAATGCCTATTTTCAATAATGTATAGAACAATTGGACAGATGCTAGATCACAAAATAGGTGTTAAGTTAAAAAAAAGATGGGAATCATACAAAATATCTTTTCCAACTACAATGCAATGAAACTAGAAATCAATAGAAAGAAAACAAGAAAATTAACAAGTAAACTGTTACCATGAGACAGTATGTTCATAAAGATGGCACATTTACTAGATAATAGGAATGTCCTAGTCTAAAGAATACTTATTTATCAGTTGGCTTGTCACTACTTAGAGCCACTTTACAGTTAATGGTGAGTTTGTTGGAGAAAAGTGGAAAATACTCTTCGTTACCACTCTTCTTGTATTGGCCTAACATTCTTACTAGTATAGCAAAACTGCCTAACTCTAACTTGACTCTAGGCTCGTTAACTGGATTAAAGATTGATTTGGTCTTGTTGGTATTGCTCAGTTTCTAGTATTTTAAAGGAATTTTGCTTGTAATTTGACATTATTCCTGAAACTATGTCTATACTGTAAAACAGGTTTAAAATGTTAACTTCACATTAGGTCATTGTATTAAATTCCCATGGTTGCCATTAAAAAACACCAAAAACAGAGTATCTTAAACAGTGGAGTGCTTGTCCTACCATTCTAGAAGAGAGAAATTGAAAATCAAAGTGTTAGCAGGGCCGTGCTTTCTCTGAAGTCACTAGGGAAGGATTGCTTTCATGTCACTCTACTAGCTTATGATAGCTGGCTGGCATTCTGTGGCATTCCTTGGCTTATGGCAACATAACTCCAATTTTCAGTGTGTTTTTCTTGAGTGTGTGTCTTTATCCAAATTGATTTGTTTATGAAGCTATTGCTCATATTGGATTTGTAGTCTATTCTTCTATAGTATGACCTTATTTTAACTACATTTATTACACAATCGCACTATTTCCAAACAAGGTCACATTCTAAGGTACTGGGGATTAGAACTTCAACATGAATTTTGGGGAAACACAATTCAACTGATTAGTCTTCATTTGAAGCCAGTTTATAATGGGACATACTTATATTTCTCAAGAATTCAAATTCAAATTCTTAAGAGTTGTGAAAAACAGAAAGTCTGCTGCAATTTTTTTTGTTCATCTAAACCAAAAAAAAAAAGAGTTAAGAAGTAGTAAAAGACAATAAACAATTACTATGTTAAGTCAAAAGTTGGAATCTATAGATTTGTTTACAATTTAGGTTTTCATTGGTGGAATACAAAGAAAATAATAAAACATCCCTCTCTTTGCCAGAGAAACTTATTATGAAGAAGTTTGAATTTCAGATTTTTTTCTTTTATTCATGTTTTAAGCTAAGAATGTTTATGCTTTGAAAATGATTGTTTTTGCTGCTTCATTATGAACTAAAATTGTCATCCTTGTTCAACACAGACCTCTGTGCTGGAGAGATACGAAGTGTATTCTACTTTTCTGGTTCAAAGGGTATTTACAGCTTTTCAGTGTCCACATAATACTATACAGTAGCACAACAAAAAAATGGCATAGATTTAATTTAAAGGGAGAACATAAGTGTTTCATTTAAGAATACTTCTATTATACACTGTTCAGAATTTAAAGAAAATGAAGGAAACATTGTAGAGGATGGAAATTCTATTTTGAATAAAAATTATGCCAAAAGTAATAAAAATTTTGTCTTGTATTTCTTGCTTTTAAATATATGTAACTGATTGGAAAGAAAAGAAGTGGCTTTTATTTTACATAAAATGTTTCTAATGCTTTAAAGACTAGATTTTTAACATATGATTTTATAAAGTTAAATTAGTATAATTTCATTTTTTATTTTGTTGTTGTATATTGATCGGGGTGGGAGGGGGGCAGGAATTTAAGAAAATAATGGCAAAGGACATATTTTGGATAGCTAACATAAAACCAGCTAAATATATTCTTACATGACTAACTTAACCAACATTTATGAGCCCCTATACTGACAAGTCATTGTGTTGAAGTCTATGATCATTGCTGTAAACTGTGGGTTGCAATCTAGGTGGGGCCTATACAATTTATAAATAAACAACTACAATACAGGGCTGCATTTAAATAATACAAGGAGAACATTAAATTTCCACAAGTTTGGGGATATCAAGATTTTTGTTTTATCTGAGGAGATCAGAGAAATCCTCATGGCCATTGCCTTTAGTGGGATTTATAGGCTGGGTAAAATGTTAGTAAGTAATGATGAAGAGATAACATTTTGAAGGACTAAATAGCATCAACTATAGTCTAGAAATGAAAAAGGGAAAGGGCTGAGAATGTCAAGAAATGTAATTTTCTCTAAAGGTCAACAATTGACAACAAAAGAGTAGAGGGTGAAAAAATAAAAGCTTACAAAGGGTGGGGTGGCATGTTTAGATTATATTTTTTAGCATGACACAGAAGATGCTTCTCATACAAGGGTGATGTGTCAATTAATTTTGAAGATTGTTTTGCTGGCACTTCACATGACACATGGGCTTGAAGGTGTGAACTTTGTTGCTTCACTTAGTACCCTGAGAGTGTAATTAAAAACTTGAATTTGGTTGATGGTAATAAAAAAGGAAAAGAGAGACAGTGGGTTATTCTTTTGCATAGATATTATTTAACTTGGCCAAACTCATTTATTTATTCAAATATATCATATTGACTTTGCTAAATAGTATATCATGCATTAATACAATTTGTATTACAAAGTTCTGTACCTCAAGGAATTTCTGAAGTTACTTATTCAGATAATTTATCTAACTGGTTGATGTTCCTGATTGTGGAGGACATGAGAATGTGCCTCATAAACTTCTGATTACAAGGAGCATAACTGATGAAGAACCACAATTGCCATGTTTCTAATATCTAAGCTCACATTGTGACAAGGTTATGCTTCCGAGGAGCTACTTCCAGCCGGTGACTGTGCACTGTGTGTACAGAAGGTAGACCTGTTCCTGGTAGACAAGTGCATTCTCCAATGGTCAACTGTGCTGCAAGGATTCCCTGATGGTTTTGAACTGTCTGTACACTACACGGCAGCCTGGAATCCTCAACACCCAACTTCTTTTCCATTCTTGTTCTCTCAGGTTTAGACTTGGCTCACGATCTGACAGGTTTCCTAGCCTTATCCAGTGCCTTCTCTATTTGATCATACAAAGACATTTTCCTTAATAAAATCATTGCATATTTAGTCTTTTCTCAGTGGACCCAGATGAATGTGAGGGTACTAAAAGTTATTTAGCAAAATATGAGGTAAAATTAGGTTTGAATCTGGCTCTTATATTACATAGTAGGGAAATAAGACACTATCTTGGTTTCTAGATGGGGCCCATATTGTTTTTTGCACAAGTCGGCAGCTCAGTTGCTAATGATGTCACTGGAGGTGTTCTAGGAAAATGTCTTGGTGTAGTCAGATGCTATGGCAGGTATAATGACACAGACATTTGAAAAATATGGGGAAGTAATGCTTATACAGACATATACCGATAGAGAAATTGGCTGGTGACCAAGTTGTACTGATACCTTGCAGAAGGATGAGAGACTAAAAGCCTGTTAACAAGTGCTCAGTGGCTAAGTCTGAGAGCTGGAGACCCTCTGTGCTAGCATATAAAGAGGCCCTTATTAGCTGTAGCTGAAGATAGAGACACAGTTAAATGGAAGGCTGAAGGCCTAATTATGAGAACCGTATAGCACAAAACATTTTAAAATAAGAAAACAACATAAGTCTGGTGTTAAAATTTCAGGCCTCTGGTAGGAAAAATCTGGAATCCTTTAAACTGGAATAAGATGCCCCCAAGAATATTGACTCAACTGCCTTGACTCCATGAAACTTCACCTTCCTCAGGAAAGGTTAGTGCCTCCATGTGTTCGAAGATACTGGATGAAGCCTCTCCCTTAAGGCGACGGAAGCCTCCTGACTGCCAGGCAGATAATTAGTTAGACTCTAACATAACCCTATTGGGCACATGTTGGATCTAATAAGTGAAGAAAAGGTAGATATACATGAAGAGTTTCAAAAGATTTTTGCGTGTACCAGATGGAGTCTGAGGAGAGCCCTGGGAAGAGAAGTTTGAGAGAGTATTTGGCCAAGGAGGTCAGATGAAAGTCTGGTGAGCAAGAATTTATTGGCTTTGGAGCATTTCCTTGGGACATAGAGTTACATAAGCAAGAATCAGAGAGGGTGAGGCAATCTTACTGGAAATGACTAAGTTACCCTGTAAGACAGAAATGAAGAAATGAAGAGGCTGAGGGAGGTAGACATGCTGAAATGAATATATTAGGTGAGGCCTGATGGATGATCTGCCAGAAAAATATTCGCAGAGGAATTTTTTCCCCACGGCCACAGATAGTACCTTGAAGGTATAGGTGTACAGGGATGATGGCAAAACGGCAGTTACTGGGCTGCATGGGGATGATGGGACTTCAAGCAACAGAAGCCACATGGTGGCATTTACCTTCCAGATAGAGGACACCACAATTAAATTAGTATTGTCAAGGTAAGAGGATCAGCCCAACACACTTAACCTGCCATGAGTTGCAGAGATGATTAATAGGACATAGTATCTCTAGGGTCAAAATAAACAAGCACTGCTGAATCTATAATTGAAAATATTAGGATATATACATTAGTACAGTCATTGTGGAAATTGTATGGAGGTACCTCAAAAAACTGCAAATGGAATTACCATATGATCCAGCAATCTCACATCTGAGTATTTACCTCAAAGATTTGAAATCAGTATGTTGATGAGACATCTGTAGCATGATTCACAATAGCCACGTTATGGAATTAGCCTGTGTCCATCAACAAATGAATAAAGAAAGGGTGGTGTAGATACACAGCGAAATGCCATTCAGCCTTAAAAAGAAAAAATGTCATTTGCAACAACAGGGATGTAACTGGAGAGCATTATGCTGAACTAAATAAACCAGGCACAGAAAAACGAATACCACATGTTGTCATTTGTATGTGAAATCTAAAACATTTGGACAGAAGGAGAGAGTACAGAGGCTGGGGATGTGGAGGAGATGGGGACATGGTGACCAAAGGGTACAAAGTCTCGAAAAGAGGAATTTGTTGTTGTTGTTTTGACCTATATTGCAAAGTGTAATGAACGTAGTTAAAAATGTATTGTGCCTTTGAAAAGCACTAAGAGAGAAAATTTTAATGTTAATGTTCTGACTGCAAAATATACACATTTGAGGTGAAGGACAGGTGAATTAGCTTGATTTAATTACCACACCTGGTATTCATGAATTATAACATCACTTTGTATCCATAAATATACATTATTATAACTTCTCCATTTGCAATGAAAAATAGAAATTAAAAAATTAAAAGAAGGTGCAAGAATGGAGATCTGGAGACTTGAGGATAGCACCCAAAAAAAACTTTATGACCGCCCCCCACCCCCGTGTAATTGTTAGGTCTGAGCCAGTTTTTCAGAATTTGAACCCACTGAAGAGATCCTTAGTAGGAGAATGTCCACAACTTTCCACGAAGTATATAGACTGTCAGTTCTCCAGTCCTTCCCCAAAGGGATGTATACTCATTTAATCAAGAGCTGCACACTGGGGATAGAAAGGAATAATCAGACATTTCTAAGACTTTTAAGCACAGGGTCTGAGTTCACCCAGATACAAAGTGTCATGAAACCTCTGTGAGAGTGGAGGTCCTTGGGGGAGTGAAGTCAATGGAGTCCTAGTTAATGTGTGGCTCAGAGAGGGCCCACTAGGTGTGTGAAGGTATCCACTGGTTATGTCTCTAGCCACTCAGTACATAATTGGAATCGATGCAGTGTCATTTGGTGATGCCTCTGCACTGGGGTCCTGGTCTGTGGAGTAAGAGCTATCAGAATCAGGAAGGTCAAATGGAAATGTCTGAATTGGCACTCTCTTAACTGCTCTGCCTCAGTGCATTTTTTATTCAATCTAGTGAATTAAAAAACCCATATCTTAACCTGGGGAATGTAGTGGAGATTCATGCCACCATTAAATATCTAAATGATGCAAATGGGGGGTCTGTATTATATCTACATTTAATTCCCAGAGTGCCCACTGCAGAGACAAGCTGGACCCTGGGAAATGACTGTAGACTCCTGCAAATAGGAGCTCTGGTCATAGCTGCTCTGATAAATCTAGTATCATCATTAGAGCAGATTACTAATGCCTCAGGGATATGGCATGTGGTCATTGAATTGGCAACTCTGTTCTTTGTGACTGCAAAGAGGAATAGGTTCAGAATCTGTGTGTATTCATATGTGACAGACAGCGATGTCCGTTTACAGTTTGTCCTCAGGGCTGTGTTAACTCTCCTCCCCTCTGTCAAAATGTGGAGTGAAGAGCCCTGGGCCACCTGCACATCCCACTTACCATGCTGGTCCCTGACGTTGGGAAGTGTGCTGTTTGGACAGGAGTGAGAGGTATTTGGTGTGCTGGAGACTGCGGTAAAATATGTGTACTCCAGAGGGTAGGGACGAGCCCTGTAGGGATTCAGGGACCTGTCACTTGACCAAAGTTCAAAAGGGCCCGGTGGTCAGGGCTGTGTGGGAATACACCCTCCAAAAAAGAAATTGCGACCTGGCGTGGTGGCTCACGCCTGTAATCCCAGCACTTTGGGAGGCCGAGGCGGGCAGATCACCAGGTCAGCAGATCGAGACCATCCTGGCTAACATGGTGAAACCCCATCTCTACTAAAAATATAAAAAATTAGCTGGGGCGTGGTGGTGGGCGCCTGTAGTCCCAGCTGCATGGGAGGCTGAGGCAGGAGAATGGCCTGAACCCGGGAGGCGGAGCTTGCAGTGAGCCGAGATCGCGCCACCGCACTCCAGCCTGGGCGACAGAGCGAGACTCTGTCTCAAAAAAAGAAAAAAGATGAAATTGTTGCATTGTGCATTGCTGCCCCAAAGAAAGAAGCACAGCAACTGGTCAGCCTCTTTGGGTTCTGGAAGCACTATGTTTCACACTGAGTAATACTGCTCTTGTCTCTATATTCCAGGTGATATAGAAGAATCCCAGATTCAATACCAGCTTTAAGTGAGATCCAGAGAAGGAGTAGGTTTGTTTTGTTTTGTTTTGTTTTCAGCAGGTCCAGGCCACGGTGCAATCAGCCCTACCATGTGGGCTGTATGACCCTCTGTTAGTGTTGGAGGTATTAGTGGTATTAGTGGTAATACAAATGCAGCAAGTTCCAGTGGGAGAATCACAGTGTAGACCCTGGAATTCTGTAATAAGGTCATGCTGTCGGTAGCAAAGATTTTGCCCCATGAGAAACAACCCTTGGTATGCGATCTTGGCTTCTCTGGGTGGGCCCTTGTATTAGCTTGCAAGGAGTGCTGTAACAAAGCGGCTCAACAGAAATTTGTTGTCTTACCGTTCTCAGGCTAGAAATCTGAGATCAAGATGCTGGTAGGGTTGGTTCTTTCTGAGGGTTATGGGGCAAAGATCAGTTCCAGGCCTCTTTCCCTGTCTCGTGGTTGGCTGTCTTCCTCTTGTGTCTTTGCAAGGTGCATGTGCTGTGCCCTCTGTGCATGTCTGTGTCCTGATTTCCCCTTATAAAAAAGAAACAAATTATATTCAATATGGGGCTGTATTAGTCAGGGTTCTCTAGAGGGACAGAACTAATAGGATAGATGTATATATAAAGGAGGGTATATTAAGGAGTATTGACTCACAAGATTACAAGGTGAAATCCCACAATAGGTCCTCTGCAAGCTGAGGGGCAAGGAAGCTAATCCAAGTCCCAAAACCTCAAAAGTAGGGAAGCTGACAGTGCAGTTTTCAGCATGTGGCCATAGACCTGAGAGTCCCTGGCAAACCACTGCTATAGGTCCAAGAGTCCAAAAACTGAAGAGCTTGAAGTCCGATGTTCGCGGGCAGGAAGCATCCAGCAGGGGAGAAAGACGAAGGCTGGAATACTCAGCAAATCAGCTCTTCCATCTTCTTCTGCCTATTTTATTCTAGCAGTGGCAGCTGATTAAATGGTGCCCACCCAGATTGAGGGTGGGTCTGCCTCTCCCAGTTCACTGACTCAAGTTTTAATCTCCTTTGGCAACACACTCACAGACACACCCAGTAACAATACTTTACATCCTTTAATCCAATTAAGGTGACACTCAACATTAACCATCACAGGGTCCATCCTAGTTATCTCATTTCAACTTAATTACCTTTGTAAAGAATCTGTCTTCACCAGTCTGGGCAACATGGTGAAACTTCATTTCTAAAAAAAAATACAAAAAACAGCTGAGCGCAGTGGTGTGTGCCTGTAGTTCCAGCTACTAGGGAGACTGAGGTGGGAAGATGACTTGAGTCTAGCAGGTCGAGGCTACAGTGAGCTGTGATCACACCACTGCACTCCAGTCTGGGCGACAGAGCAAGACACTGTTTCCAGAAAAAAAAAGAAAAAAAAGAGAACGTATGTTCAAACACAGTTATATTTGGAGGTACTAGGGGTTAGAGCTTTAACATATGAATTTTGGGGAAAATTCAACCCGCAATAGCTTTAAATGCCATCACATGAATTCTTCAGAGGAAGGCAGAGGCAATGTGACCACCAAGGCGGAGAGTGGAGTGATGCAGACATAAAAAGGAAACATTGACAGATGGGAGAGGCAGGGAACAGATTCTCCCCTAAAGCTTCCAGAGGGAGCACAGCCAGACAACACCTTGATTTTGGCCCAGTTGATACTGATTTCAGACTTCTGGTCCACAGAGCTATGAAAAGAATAGATATCTGTTATTTGAAGCCACCCAGTTCGTGTTAATTTGTTACAGTCGTCTTAGGAAATTAGCACAGGCTCCAACTGCTGTGCTCTGAAATCCACTCACAGTTTTGCTCCCAGTCAATAATGGAGTGTGGCACGAAGACTAAGGCAGCTCAGATCTGAGACGGGGCCTCCTCTCATAGCTGAAGCTGGCCCAAGTTCTCTCTGATCACTTTGCCAAACTTTTTTAGACCATATAGAAATTTAGGTTGCTTGCATCCAACTTTTTTGTAGTTTGATGGCGATGCCATCAGCCTAAGGTAGCTCTCTATTTTTTCACACACATCTATTTTCCCTAATAAAATCGAGCGGTTCAGTCTGTACCTGACACCTACCTTTTGAAAGAAAACTTGGACTAACACATTGGAATTCCAAAATTTTAACTTAAAAACTGGTGTGCAAATCTAAATTTTTCAGTGCCATGTTTTTCTAAGCCCCAGGTCAACATAGACTACTGCTTAATCCACATAGATTCCTCACAGATACTTCATATACAACATCATATCCAACAATGAACTTAGCAAGACCCCACCCCCTTTCACAAGCATTTATAAACACACCTGCACACACACAAACACACATTTTCTTCTGTGATCTTTAAAAATGGCACTATCATATGCCATTTTTTCTTCCTGACTCTTCCTTTTCCTCACACCCCTCACACCCCTCACACTTTTGTTAATGATAGAACACTAATAAAGTGATAGAACACTAATAAAAATTCAAGTTCTATCAATTCTGCCATAAATGTTGACTCAAATTTTCCATGTCTCTTCTACCCAAATGCTAATTATAGTCCAGACCATTACTGCATATTTAGAACTATATCAGTTCTCTAATAAGCTTCACTCTCATCTTGTTTGCCTCCCATTCAAAGCCCTGAATTGAGCATGATGAAGCTAAAATCCAATTGTTATTGGCCTCTTTGTTAAGAATCCTTTTCTCAATTTATTACTATCATTAGGATACAGTTGAAGTCCCTTAATGCGACTCACACGGGCACTCATCACCTGGCTCTTACAGATTTTTTCATGACCAGCTTTCCCTCTTTCCTCTCTCATACTCAACAGCCAGCATCACAAAGCACACAGCTTTGTCATATCATGCACTCTGTCTTGCTTTCCTGGCTATTCACACGAGACTCTGTCTGCTAGCTTTTATCTTAAATGGTTTGTCCCCTGGGAAGCCTTCCATAATAAGCCTCTATAGCAGTGCTTTCTCAAGCAGAAGCATTTTCATTCCCAAGGGGGTATTTAGCAATATCTGGAAATGGTTTTTGTTGTCACAACTGGGAGATGCTACTGGCTTCTAATGGGTAGAGGCCAGGGATGCTGTTGGACATCCTACTATTCACAGACAGGTCCCCTCCTCCTGCAAAGAATGATCAGATCCAGAGTGCCAGTAGTGCTGAGAACCCCTGCCCAGACCAGTCTAGGAGCCTGAGCCTTCTGATGCAAAGGCCATGCCAGCTTGATTCATTCCTATACCTTCCTGCCCGTCCCAGCACATCAGCATGCATTTCTTGAATGAGTATCACTCAGTTGCTTCACTACTGTGTTGCAAAGACAAATGCATGCTGGTCTTCTTTGTCTTCTCAAAGTGCCCTACTGAAAATAATTTGTCTTTTAAAAGTTTTTGTCTCCCCTGTGGCCCCATCCACAATTCACTACTGGATATTAGCTGGGATTGTGATTGGGTGATAATCTCAGGGTTTTCACACAGCCTGTGCTTTCTTCCAATTCTAGTTAATAGGCCTAGGATGTCATTTATGTGATGTTCTCAGGGAGAATTCACAGGCTTAGAGGTACTTATCTCACACAGAATGATTCAATGATTCCGATTTCTACTTTTAATAGTATTGAAGCCTTCCCAGCTCATTGTGATCACCTCATTTGGATCCTAACAGGGAAAGCAGTGCTGGGACACCGAGCTTCCGTATGCCACTGGCTCACTATTACTGAGCTGTTACTGCTACTTGGAAATTGAAACTTGTAGCTGTGAACTACCCGAGATAACATAAAGAAGGATCAATATTAGCTTGGCTTACACAATATGGGAACATTTCTCCAAGTCTAAGGGAAAATGGTCTAGGCAAGAACTTTTAATGAGCTTGAGAGTACTCTCTGGAAAGCCTTGCACTCTTGATAAAATGCTTGAGCAACGTTTGACATTAATAAAATCGAGAGCCTTTTCCGGGAAGTTAGAGATTTACGTGCCCAGCTGACATTGACAGATACACCAATCTTTAGCCAGCTTTGTGTCTGTGCTAATAATCCTAAATCAGAAATCCTGTTGTTTATAAAATCTAACAATGATTATACTGATTTTTTTTTCTTTCTGTAATTGGTCTCTACCAAGAGGGAACTTTGAATTGGCTTTTTCAGGAGAATTTCCCTAATGACAAGCTTGAAATAAAACTTTGACACGTACTCACAATTTTTTTGAGTTCTTCAACTACAGGCATTATGGGCTTCTGGATGTCTGCTCAACCCTAACTCAAAAAAGCGAATTTCTCAGTATTTCACCAGGTCTGCTTTTCATACTGTAACATTCTCCCAATTCACCCCATCTCACTGATATAGTAGCAAACAATCCACATCCTTTAATTCTCAGTCAAAGGTATTTTAAATCTGGGCAGAATATGCTGCTGGCACACAGCATATCAGGTTTAAGAGCTCCAGATGCATCTGTGCTGCCTGACATTTTGGAGTTTGAGAATGTCAGCTCAAACGTAAATGTGCCTCCCTCATATTCAGCAAAGGTACATCCTGTTACACTCTCCCTTGCATAGTAAATGGGAGAAAACAGGCTCCAACTCTCAATACACTGATATCTAAAAGTCTGGAACAAATTCCTTTGTGTCATTGAGTAAGATTATTCCAGCTGGCTCCCTTTTTGCAATTAATGAAGTTATTACTCATTTTAGAAGACTTTTTCCAGATTTTTAGAAAGAAAATGAATGGGAAAGGAACAATAAAGGAAGAAAGCATTAACTCAAGGAAAGTTCAGCTTTGCAAATAATTGTTCTTTATATGGGACTCCAGAATATCTCACGATAATTGGGTTTAAGTAGCATTCTTTAACACACAAAAAAAAGGAATAAATTGTGGGGTACTAAGTAGCGTTCCCAAATTTTCAGAAAAAAAATATCTAAATGCGCCATATATGGGGGTCATATGGTGTCACCCAGGTCTGCTTCCTAATGCCGTGGTATGACATTTTGTAGTTAGTTTCAAAAATAAAGTTGTGGCGAAAATCTGTTTATAAAATCCCTTTTCTCTTCTTCTAGAGACCACAGCTGGACTACATTTCCTGTCTTTCATTGCAATTAGAGTTGGTCAATGAAATATGAACAAAAGAATGTGTCACTTCCAGGCTGCGCCCCAGAAAACCTCCACAGGGTGCTTTTCATTCTTTTGTCCCTTTGTCATCTGGAAGCAGATGACCTAGGGGTTATTTTAGGGCTTGGTGAAACCACCAAACGGGAGTTTCTGCCCTGAGTTACTGAGTGTTGTGAGTGTTGCTTCACTGGCTGAAGCAATGAGCCATTTTTTCCTCCCAAAATTGTGATTATGAAATAAACTTTTCACGTATAAGCACGTATAAGCCATTAAAGTTTGTGTCTATGTGTTACCACAGCCAAGTCTACCTTAAAAAAACCCAAGGGTTTGAAGGCTTAATTTTTGCCCTAAAACCACTCCCATTAGGGCTGTGACGGTTTATAAATGCCATAGCAACATTCAGAAGTTGCCCTATATGGTGTAAAAGGGGAAGGAACCCTTCTGGTAATTTCCTGCCCCTTACCCAGAATACTCATGAGTAATCCACCCCTTGTTCAGCATATAATCAAGAAATAACTGTACATATACTCAGTTGAGCAACCGATGCCGCTGCTCTGCCTATGGAGTAACCATTTGATATGGCTTGGCTGTGTCCCCACCCAAATCTCATCCTGAATTGTAACTCCCACAATTCCCACATTTCACGGGAGGAACCTGGGGGGAGGTAATTGAATCATGGAGGTGGGTCTTTCCTGTGCTGTTCTCATGATCCTGAATAAGTCTCACAAAATCTGATGGTTTTAAAAACAGGAGTTTCCCAGAACAAGCTCTCTCTTTGCCTGCCACCATCCATGTAAGATGTGATTTGCTCCCCCCTTGCCTTCCACCGTGATTGTGAGGCCTCCCCAGTCATGTGGAACTATAAGTACATTAAACCTCTTTTTCTTCCCAGTCTCACGCATGTTATGTCTTTATCAGCAGCCTGAAAATGGACCAATACACCATTCTTTATTCCTTTCCTTTCCTAACAAACTTGCTTTCACTTTACTCTATGGACTTGTCCCTAATGTTTTCTTGCATGAGGTTCAAGAACCCTCTCTTAGGGGTCTGGATAAGCAGCCCTTTCTGGTAACATCCTGACAAGCAGACATTCTGATATTTTCTATGTTCTTGGTGAGATAATCAACAAGACAACAATATAAGAAATGTTGAAATTTTTTATAAGCAAAATAAATATTGTATCTTGGAATCATGTTAGAATAAATCTGAAAATTTCAGATTTTGATATTCCTATTTTGATAATTCTTTTTTTATATTTTAGTAGACAATAAACAGATTTCATGGGAAAGGGGCAAAATTTTTGAGTTTAGATGAATATTTATTTGACTTTCCATCCTTGAAAAAGTTGTCTTCATTCGGTGAGAAATCAAAACCTACTGTACTAGACTGAGAAAAGAGACAGTTCCCACAATTAGTGAGAAACGTAAGAACCTTCCTTCAATATATTAATACTAAAGTAAAAACCTTCCTTGAATATACTTGTGGAATCTTAATGATAATGTTATCATCTCCATTCTATGAAATATCAAGTAGTTTGTAGTTTTACCACAAGAAATATGCCACCAAAAGTGCTACAAAATTTAAGAAACCATAATTTAGACTGGTGAATCTTCTTACCAAATGGCATAATATAAAATAAAAATTTGACAAGCATGGCATGCATTATGCAATTATAATGATTGATATTGATTGCATATTTTAAATTTTATATTCAATTTGTTTCTATATTCTGTTTCTGTGAAGACTTTTTCAATTTGCAAATCCAGTTTCATACAGACAGGTGGTAATATAGCACAATGTTACAAAGGGTCGATTTTGCCGGATATGGGTAATTATGCACTAGTTTTGCTCAGAATTCGATTAAGTCATCACTTGAAAAAGCTAGATTTAAATCTTTTCCACTCACACATATTTCCTTATTCAGTGTTCTGTTTCTTAACAACTTAACAGCACAGCTTCTGTGCTGTTAAATGGATAGAAAATCCAGACACAATACTGGTTAAAGAAGGAAAATATTCATTTGGAATGAATTAAAGTCTAGACATGTGAAACATTATATAACTTTTTATCGAATCACCAATCTTGAGATTGTGCCCTGAGAAGTTATCCAATGTGAGAAAGCAACTAATTTTACCCTTTTCTGCATTTGAGTGTGTGTGGGTGTACATTAGTCAGAGGACATATTTGTATTTGTGATTTTACTGTTGCCCGGATGCCTGCATTTCCTCTGTTTCCCGTTCTCTCCACGGAATCCTCTTCCTTTTGCCTCGTTGCGTCATAACCTCTATTTTCAGGATGGCAACTCCTTCCTCACTTCCTCAGTGGTGACTTTCTTGCTCTTCCCTGTCTGGACAAATTCTCCGTTATATGATCTCCTTCACAGCATGTTGTCATAGTTGTAATTTTACACTTTGTTTAGTTAGTTATATGATTAGTGTCAGTCTCACCTACTAGACCCATTCTCCTTAGCGTGTGGCCAGTGTATGGCATCACTGCAGTCACCTGAGGAAAGCAGAATATTGATCTCAGACCTAATCAATGTGCATTTTAACAATATCCACATCCTCAGGGATGCAAAACACACATGAAAATTTGAGAAGAGATGCACTAGACGATAAGCTTCATGAGGCTGTGGTCTGCCAAATCCCCAGTTCTAATCGCTGGGCTAGAAATGTTTTTACTGAATAAATTCCTTTATTGAATTCATGTAAAATGTACCAAAGGACACGGGCTCATTGAAAAATTAAAAGACAGTCCAGCTTAGCATGATTCTTCCCAATTTTTCCCATATGTTCATTCAACAAATATTTAATTAATGCAAATCACAGCCCAGGAATAATATTAATAGGTGCTTGCAGTATGTTTTTTAATTAAATTATCATCTAACCCTTCTTGATGGATAAGTGGTAACATCTGCCAAAAGTTGAAGAAAAGTGTATTAGAGAACTATCTAAATTTGGCCTATCAACAGAACTATTTCTACTAATTTGAAAAGACTATCAGAATATAATTTTAGCAATAAAACATCTCAACTTATTTTTTAAAACAATGGCATTAACTGAGGCTCTGATTTACGGACCACCTTTCTAAACTGTGAGATCATGACTATAGTAAGAGTCATGGTGAATGTATTTGTCCTGATGTCTTCAATCTGGTGCATGACCCCAGAAGTAGGGCATGAGTTATAGAGAAGAAAGGTCAGATACTTACTTCTTTACTGTAAAGAAGTAAAGCATGAGTTATAGAGGAAGGTAAAATAAAATAATTGGGGAAAAATTCTCTAAATTGAAATTAAAATATAAATTCTTCAATTTAACTTATAAATCATATTTAAAATGTCTATCAGTTGTCATCAATCTACTATAGGGAACAATGTCATACCTGTAATTTCTTTCAAATTACTAAGTCTTTTTTTTTTTTTTTTTTGAGATGGAGTTTTGCTCTTGTTTCCCAGGCTGGAGAGAAATGGTGCCTCGGCTTACTGCAACCTCTGCCTCCCGGGTTCAAGCGATTCTCCTTCCTTAGCCTCCCAAGTAGCTGGGATTACAGGCATCCGCCACCATGCCTGGCTAATTTTTGTATTTTTAGTAGAGACGGGTTTCACCATGTTGGCCAGGCTAGTTTCAAATTCCTGACCTCAGGTGATCTGCCCGCCTCAGCCTCCCAAAGTGCTGGGATTATAGGCATGAGCCACCATGCCAGGCCTCAAATTACTAAGTTTTTTACCTTCTGAATTTTGAGTAGGTCTCAAAGGTCACAGTTTAGGAAGCAGACCACAGTATGTATCATGAGGATCAATACACTCCTTTGGGTTTCATTTGCACATATGCAATGTAATACCATTGGTATGCAAAATACACTATCAAATACTGTTTGATGGAGGTAGGAATTTTTTGCTTTAATTAAGCTGGAGTACAGCAAACTTTTCTAAATTTATGCTATAAACTTAGGTAATTAGGTTTTCTCTTCATAGGAAAGGACATGTGGTACAACTTCAAAACTGTATGTACAACCATTTATCATTGCCAGAAATGTAAGTTTTCCTCAAAGGATCTAATTAAAGTTCTGGACATTTATTCTTTTGATATGATACAGACTCTGAGCTCACAGGAGGTATGAATATGTCTGATAAAGATTCTAAAAATATTTCAACTGTTTGATATCATTTTGAAGAGTCCAGTTTTTAGTCAGCTGAGAATAAAAATTAAAACTACTTGAAAGAAAATATATACTGATTATTTTATTCTAATAAGCTCATCTTTAATTCTTTTTAATTAAATTTTTACAATTAAATACTGATAACATAATTTTTTTTTTCTGTGGAGGTGAATAAATACAGAAAAAATTATTTTCATATGACTCCTAAGATCATGTTTAGTGAACTATTTGAGCTGGATTTTTTTCTGGAGAAAACTCTACCAGGCTCAATGTAATTTGAACTAAAGTCAATTTTTTAAATTATTAAATGTATACCATTTTATAAATCATACATATTTAAAAGAAAGAGGCCTTTGGGATTTATTTGGGTAATGTTTTCATATCTTTTGCTGCAATGGGTACATTCTCTACTGCCTTTCTCCTTCATCCCACCCACAAGATCCATTAAAGCTCGTTTTCATGACTTAGCTCATGTTAATTACTCAAACTAAAATTCCATCTCCAATTGTCTCTGTGAATTTAAACTGCCTGTTTCACAATTCACCTCCCATTCTACTATGAGCTTTCCTGTTCTGATATAACAATATGGTCTATAAAATTCATCTACTATTTAATAGCAATTCAACCTATGAATATTTATTAAATGTCTACTAGTTACATGTTTTCACTAACTTCTCTTTGGAATGTGTGTGATAGAATAAGAAAATAATTAAATATAACTTTATATATAAGAACTCAGCTTTCTATTAGGTCCATATTTTCAATAATAGAATTCACACTTTGTTCAATATTAGGATGAGCTAAAGTACTCCACACATAAAGAGATAAAAGGAAATGCTATTTTTATGTTGTTCTGCTGCATCAAATACCCTAGAAATCCCAACCAAGTAGGACTATTAGCTTCTATTTCTTTTCAGTGAGACTTAGAGATATATGAGCTTCATCAGTGCTGAGATTTGAACTGGTGTCTCTCTTAGTCCACGAGCCTTTTTTGCATGTACTATGCTGCCATTTTTGTAACATAAAATTTTGGTAAGTATATATGACTTATTTCAGTATTCTCATTGTTCTTCAAAATATACATAATTTTTCCAAAGTTTAAAGTGGCATACAATTTAATTAATTCATTTATATATTTTTTTCTATGCTTATTCTACAAGCATCCAATACCGAGAAATTATGTTTCTTTATCATTCATCATTATTTCTTCCCATTCAAACGTGGTCCTCCTTGATGGATGCAAATGAACCCATCTTAACATAGACAGTGGAGAGTCATCACTGATTCCTCCCTTTTCCTCAACTCTCCTTCTAGTCAATCTCCAAATTATTTTTATTTATTCTTGGAATACTCTTGTTTTGACTAAATAGAATTTGTCATAGTAGTATCAATTTAACCTCATTGTCCCCAAGACGTGGGGCTCTTCCTCATCTGTCACCCTGGTTCATTCCACATCTATCATCCCTCTGAGGACAGTCACCTGAAATTTTGTTCAGTGGTATATGCTTAGTGACTGGCATAGCTAAGACCTGGCGTCTGACATAGAGTGAGCGTCCAATGACTATTTGTTGAATAAAATGACTGGTGGACAAGTTGACTTTACAGCCATATTCTTTTAGTTAATATTTCTTTGTTCCTATATCCTATTAAGAATAACTCATAGATAAATTGTACAGTACTTAAAGACATGTGGCATATAAAGTAAATTAATAATTTTCTTACCTATACTTTAACCATATGTTTCAAACTTTTAGAGATAATGCTTCAGGTTTCCTCTTTACTAAATTCAAACTAGAGAAGGCATGTTAATTTTTATTTCCACTCACTATCATTCTGGATTTCATTTATTCCTTAAAAATAATGCCTA
The DNA here is from genome assembly GCF_003255815.1 of Theropithecus gelada. NCBI lineage: Eukaryota > Metazoa > Chordata > Mammalia > Primates > Cercopithecidae > Theropithecus > Theropithecus gelada. Next base: position 61,288,299 of record NC_037686.1, read on the forward strand.
TGAACTTAGTTTTTTAAAACTAACTTCTTATTGCTATCATTCTTTCAAATCCTATCACCCACTCATGGATTAGGATTGTTTCTCTCCTTTAGTTTTTTTTGGTCACAGCTGTCAGATTATTCTTTATGAATCAGGACTTTCACTAATCACTCAAGCCCCTGAATGGTTGATATAATTTATCCATTCCTGTCTAAAATTTCCAGGTAATAATCATATTCTTTATTATGTTATTTTATCATTCTAACTAGTATACAAACAAAATTTTACACTTCAAACGGACTGACTCTTCTATGCTAGACCTTATACTCTTTTTTTAAATCTCTTTATTCAGGCCCTTTGTTTTATTCTGGTGTTCTCATCCCCTTCTGCCAGCCTACAATCTAGCAGAAGTTGGAGCTTCTCAATGAAAGTTTTCTGATTCTGCTTACATATGAATTGTCTTTCCCAGCTCTGAATTCCAGGAACGTATTCACTCGAGTATAAGCTGCTCTGGAATGTTTGAATCTCGGCTTTACTGCGTATCACACGTGTGGCATTGGGAAAGGGATTTGACTTCCTTTGTGTCTCAGTTTAAACATGTGTCAAGTGTGCAAAGGTAATGGACTCTATCTCAGTTGTGCAAATTAAACAAGCCAATACATGTAAAGATTGTTATATATTATGGGTTCAATAGCAATTGTCTTACATTCTTATAATTATTCTGCAAATGATTCTAACATGTTAGCCTGGCAATGTTACCGTATTGGCGTTACATAGACTCATGAAGGGTAGTCTCATAAGCGCAAGGTGAACTTGAAGTCATCTAAAGCAGTGGAAAGGGCTGAGTCACACAGGAAAGCTTCAATATTTTGAAGGCAAATACAGGGATTACACAAAAGATGGAATCAGCAATTTTACCTATGGGTTTTAAGATAGAGGCCTAGGGGGGAAAAAAAAAAACACCTGTGAAAAATAAGTTATTTAGATCTTAGCAATCTCACGACCAAAAAGGCTCCAGTGGGAACTGTTGCTCCAGAAGTTTTCTTCTTTCTTCATGGTTTTCTCACATATTTCTCAAGGTGGGGCTGTTGGTCTGGCCCAGTCCCCTATGAGAGAAAATCTTCAACTAGAGATAAAAATCTCACTTCCTAGTCCATAGTTGATATAGCTAAAAGCAGGCCATGGTTTCTCAGCCCATTTGAATGTCCACAGGAGTGTCTAAGTTCTGTGACAATCTAAAGAAATTCAGAATTAAAGAAAAGCAGTCTCATTTTGCCAACTTTATCACCCCATAGATTTCTCCTGTAAACAGAGCAGGATGATGTTCTGTTCAGAGCCCTGTGGTAATTAACTCCAACTAAGTTCAGCAGTTTGTGGCAGGCAGAGGATGGGGTGGGACCTGGGCATGGGTATGCGCAAGAGGGCGCTGCACCTGACTGGGGCTTGGAGGAGGCACGCAGCAACTTCTCAATGGTGATCGATGTGTTACCCCAAACCAAGCATACACATTGCTGACTGCACCACAAAGGCAAAATTGTCTTAGCTTGGCAGCAGCCTGGTTATTTATCTGTGTCAGCAAAGAAATAACTTCACCTCAGATCTCTGAGAAGAACCTTGAGGCAAGTTTCCTTAGCTCTTATTTCTGTAATTATTTTTCACAGAATAGAATTCAACCCACTTCTGTTGTCTTTGTTCATCCCACACTTGCTCAGTAATTCTCTACACCCCCTTTGCAACTTACTGCTTTCTGCTCTTCTTGGTAACCTTACCTTCCCTTTGCATTTCTGATCTCAAGAGAGACAGAGAGTCAAATTGTATTATTTACTATTCACATAAGTTGGGAAAGTTTCCTGGACATCTATGCACCTAAGTTCTACTTACAAGAGGCATTGTTCTGCAGAATTGAGAGGATTGTTGAGAGCACTAGCACAATACTGACTACATGACAATTTTTGGCGTTGAAAAATTAGAGTCCCACTACAGAAACATTAATGGTCATTCAGAAGGCCATCTAGCACCCTACCCATGCATTTGTCTCCCTCAACTCTAGAAAAATTTACTTATAATCACCAGCTAATCTCTATAAATATATCCTGGACACTATCATATATAATAAAATGCTTCCAAAATATGTGATTGCCAATGGAAATTACATATTTAGGTTTTGAGAAAAGCTGTATTATTCTTTAAAAAATAATTTTATAAAATTTTACTACCTCCTCCCTGATTTTCTTTTTTATTGGGAAATCTATTGTGTCTTAATAACTCTTCATAGATCAGTAACTAGTGTATCTTCACACAATCTACCCTGGGAGGAAGCAGAAGAGAAGTTAATTGCTTGAAGTCACAAGGTCCAAGGGAATCTTACTATATAACAATCAAGCTCAACACTCCTTCAACTATTTTAAAAAAGTAGATGAGATGAATCTAATCCCATTACTATACTTTCATTGACCAGAATTAGCATAGCAAGTTAAAAAAAATACCATAAGGAAATAATGCTGTTGTAAGGAGAATTATAATCATTTTTATCTTTAGTATGATTTTACTCATTTCTGTCATGCATAATGCACATTACCAAATGATGCATTGTTTTTGTGCTGGATATATAAATTGACAGATTGAAAAATGGAATCACAAAGATTTTCAACTCTCGTTACACTCCATCTTTTAACATTTTCTTTTCAACATCTTCTCTCTTTCTGGCAGCTAATTCATATATTGATTTCTTCATATATGGCAAATATCCAGCTTCAGATGTAAAATAATTAGATAATTTAAATCGACTGGGGAGACTGCCCTCAGGCAGATTCTGAAGCTACAGAGTTTTTCTATTATTACTCTTACATCCCATGTTTCAGGAACTTTCTCATTCACTCGCCTATTAATTTTGTTCAGTACAAATGACTTATTATGAGGAATGGGGAAGTTTTAATGTATTTAGAACCATGCTCTATGGTTTTGGCATTTTTTAGGCCATTAGGGAAAAATGGGCAGAACAAAATTAATATTAGGTAGTTATTCGCTCTGTGGCCTATCATCCCTCTCTTGTTTTTCTCCGTTACATCTTTGTCATTATATATCTCTCGATTCAAAGTATTGTGCACTTATCAGGCAGTGGGTGTTTTCCAGACACCGGGGCTAGAGTTCCTCACATTGCTGCCATTGAGGCAGAGGATACACTTTACCCTACCACCCCACACTGCCAGCAGCACCACTGAGGTGGAGCATACACTTTACCCTGCCACCCCATGCTGCCAGTAGCACCATCATCACCACAAGGCATGCAGGCACATATCCATGTGCATGAGCGTGCACACACACACATGCATACATGTGAACACACTTTAATTTTCAGTATCTCAGATAACTAGATTAATAGTAGATGACGCTCTGTCAGTTTTCACAAATATTGATTTACTAACACAGCAGCATCACCTGATCTTCTTAATAAAAGTAGTGCTGTGGTTTGGCTGTGTCCCCACCCAAATCTCATCTTGTGTCCCCAAATGTCATGGGAGGGACACTGTGAGAAGCGATTAAATCATGGGGGCAATTCCCTCACACTATTCTTGTGATGGTGAATCTCACAAGATCTGATGATTTTATAAGCATCTGGCACTTTCCCTGCTGGCATTCATTCTCTCTTGTTGCCCTGTGAGGAGGTGCCTTCCACCATGACTCTTAAGTTTCCTGAGGCTTCCCCAGCAATGTGGAACTGTGAACCAATTAAACCTCTTTTCTTTGTAAATTACCCAGTCTCCGGTGTTTCTTCATAGCAGCGTGAGAACAGACTAACACAAGTAGATTGTGATGCCTTATCCACATTTATGAAATAAGAGAGTTTCTAGAATTGAAGCCTGAAAACTTATTTTTCACAAGCTTCCCAAGAAATTACAGGTCACAGTCAGATCTGGTAAATTACTCTTTATTTTTTTGAGACAGGATCTTGCTCTGTCAACCCGGCTGGAGTGCAGTGGTGTGATTATAGCTCACTTTAACCTCAAGCTCCTGGGCTTAAGTGATCCACCCGCCTTGGCCTCCCAAAGTGCTGAATTACAGGCGTGAGCCATCGTGGCCAGCATAAATTATTCTTAAACTGAGAAATTTGCTGCTCTTACTATGGATGTCAAAATTCACTTGTACTCTTCCTCATAAAATAAACATGTCCAAGATAAATTATTAACAACTGCTAATGGTTTAGTGTTGCTATAAGGATAATTTGCATTTGAAAAATACACTTAACGACAAATGTCTTACAGTAACAGAACAAATATACAATGTGAATTGTTTGATCTAAAATGTGCTAATAAAGAACAATATTTTTGGGAAACCAGCATCGCTGGTATGCCTCATAACCCACCATAGGATGGTGACAGCCTCCTATTTATGAAGGAGAATTGTATATTAAGGTGAAAAGTAAAACATACATACATACACACACATACACGCAGACATACATGCACACGCGTGGTATGTACAAATCAATTTTAATTGCTAAAGTTGTGATGTATAATGGAAGAAAGAAAATATTTGAACAAGCCCATTAAAATGAAGTGGTTGAGTCGCTGCAGAAATGCATTCACATGAGGTTGTGACTCATCTGCTGTCTCACTTTTCTGGCGGGGCAGCTGCTTACCATTAATGACCAGCAACAGTGAGGAGGGATCCATCTGCCCTGTTCTGGCACAAGGGAATGCACCACCTGTTAAATTTATAACTACAGCTTCCACAAATGAACATGAAAACGAAGCCTCCAGATTGGAAATAATGTGTAGCTTTTATGTAAAAACACCAAGATATTCAAAAGTCTGTTTGTTCTCTCCACTTAGTGTTTTGAGTTACTTGAAAAAACAGTGCTAACTGTGAGATGAGTATCTTTGACACAATGCAAATCCTCAACCCAAATGTTCCATATTAATAAAATGGTTTCAGATTCATTGGAAACTAACTGTCACTGCTCCTATCCTGAAAAACACCTGTGGGAAAAAAATGCACTTTTGTAAATGTGTGAATGTCAATCTGATGTAACTGTTCTAGTCCCAGAGAAGTAATAGAATTCAGTAAATACAAATCAGAAAACTGTTCTAATATTTTGAGATCATAATTTTCTCTGAATATTCAAGTTTATGCCATACAAAAATACCTGATTCTCACTGTTTTTTCCTTTGCTTACCCCAATTAATGTTATCTTTTCAGCAAGTAAATGTCTCATGTTTCCCTTTACATATTTCCGTTTCTATAACTTCGCTCATATTATCTTCTCAGTTGTCTTTACCTTATGCCATTAGGCATGTTAGCAAAGTCATAGTCAGCCTCCAAACCCTGGCTAACCTCATGCCTCTTCTGTGATGAGGTCTCAGAGAAGCCTAGCTCAAGGGTATTCCTAGTTCTTCTAAAAATTAATATTAGAGACTTCATTTTTTTTCTGAATAAATTTGAATTTTTGAGTAAAATTATATAAACTTAGGTAATGATTTAAATGTTCATCAAATGCTCAGTTTTTTATATGATGGCAAAACTATTTTTTTGTTTATTAAAGACCTAAAATTTAATTAATATGCATTGTATTAATTAAAGTAAAAAGGAATTTATTACTCATAACAAAGCAAGAAGCATGAGCATCTGCATATTTGTCAGTTTCCTTTGTTTCCAAGAAGTGCCCGGATAAATGCTGGAACACATTCTACAGGATAGGATTCCTGAGCTTATGGAACCCAAGTCTTTCAAAACAGTGAGTTCGCAGGCCTGATCTTTGCCACAGAAAGATAACTTATTTATTATTCTAAACAGTATACATGACTACTCTTTGCTCCAGAACAAAGGTCAATTAGTACCTGTGAATTCAAGATATGCAGAAATGACAGAGATCTACAGAGAATTATCTGACAACAATTTTCTCGACATTCTCCTGGTTTCCGAAGAATTTTCTCATATGTATGCTATTATATAAGTCACCCTGATAAATATGACTAACAGAAACTGAAACCACATCTGTTCAATTCAACTCAAACAGCTTTTATTGAAGGCTACGACTACTATCAACACAATTTCAGACATCAGAATGAGGCCATCTGGCAGTATTGACTGTGACTATTCCTGTAGGGTCCCAGGCTCAATTGCAGAAATCTCATTGGAATCTATCCTAGAAATGCAGGTAGTTTTCTCCTAAAATTTCTCTATTGATATTTCTCCTTAAACTTTCGTATTAATAATTCTACTTGGCCTGAAATATAAACCAGGTACAGTAGGAAGTATTAGAGATTGCAATGACTTCACCTCGGCCAGCTCGGAGAAAGTCTAAGATAATTCTATGATCCATAACCTCCCTGACCTGTGATTTGAGGATAGACTGGTAGCCTTCCATTGTCAAGGTAGCATAATTCATCGTGTTAGATAAAGTCAGAAATACCTGTATTCATACTTTTTTTAATTAGAAGACTCCCATGTAAGAATAAGTTCTCACAGGATAAGCATAAATTATAGTAATATATGAGTAAGTTAAACATCTAAGTATCCTCCATGTGTGTGCAAAGTTAGCCTCATTTTTGAGATCTGCACAGTCATATTAGATGTACATGATCTATTGGTCCTGTTTTCTTAAACACTTGAAGATCTTTATTGCTACCCTTACAGTGCAAGTCACATGTTTTTGGGAGGAAGGGAAGGTCGTAACTGGCTTCCACACAGTAAATATTCTTGGGGGTGCACATGATATCCCTGGGGGAAAAAATGGTTATTTATTGCTGGGACCCCTAAGAGGGACCTATATCAGTTGAGATGGGGGACAGATATTGACTGTCTCTGACGTGACATCTTGGCCAATTGGTAGGCTTTAGAATCTCAGTTCAGTTTATTTATTATTATTTTTTTTTTGAGACAGTGTCTTGCTCTGCTTCTCAGGCTGGACTGCAGTGGAGCAATCTCTACTCACTGCAACCTCCACCTCCTGGGCTCAAGCAATTCTCCCACCTCAGCCTCCCAAGCAGCTGGGATTGTAGACACAAATCACCACACCTGACTAGTTTTTGTATTATTATTATTATCATTATTATTTTGGTAGTGACAGGGTTTCACCATGTTGGCTAGGCTGGTCTTCAACTCCTGGCCTCAAGTGATCTACCCACCTCGGCCTCCCAAAATGCTGGGATTACAAGCGTGAACCACTACGCCAGTCCTCTCAGTTCAGTTTAAATAACTGAGTCTAGTCTGTTTTCAGAGGGACGCTTGATGACAATAAGTCCAATCGATTTTGGTTGTTATGCATGGTGGCATTCATCTACCCCAAAGAATGACTGATGAAAAGCTGTGGGAATGGGGCAGGAAGGACAGCCAGAAGATGCAGTAGTGCAGAATCTTTTTCTCATCCCTGCTCTAAAAGGGGAAGGCTGTCTATATTTTACCTATTATGTGTATGATTATGTTTTCTCTATATATACATATGTTTCATGTATTTGTTATATATATATATTATATATATATACACACACACACACACACACATATGTACATTTAAAGTCACCCTTTATTAGACTTACAATCTCCCTAAAATAACTAGTTTGGAGTACCTTCCTCACTTCCAACATAGTGAGTTTTGGGGTTTCTTTGGTGGAAACATTGAGAGCTTAACATGTGCACCTGGTGGTTGCACTGATCTGCAGTCCAGGATTTGTTTGGGCAAAGGAAGTGTGTTTTATATGGATGAGGGACAGGACACATGCGATAGAGTACTTGTATAAAATTGTATTGAGTTCTGTTCAATAAAGCCACAGGAAGAGATAAACCTGACTTAGAGAGGAAATAAGGTGACATCAAATTCCTGGGGGCTAAAGAAGTAGTAATTGACTGACTGGGATAGGAATGCATTTACTGCATGAAGGACTCGGCAAATCAAAGGGCCCTGGTGATGTGGAAGGTTTCCTAACAATCAAAGATAGAATTGCCTGGGACTGAACATATCTAATTACTGCATTGAGATTGTTTTTGTTTGAGTGAGTATATAATTTTCTAAGGCTAAACGAACAAAAAAATGTGGCCTAAATTTTCATATAAGGCCAAAAGAAAAATTAGCTTCCAAGGATCAAGCTAAAGTCATTTCTGATCATATCGATAGAATTAAGTTTGAAGAACTTTCTGGTTACATGACATATGGGGCAATTTATTTAAGATACATAGGAATTCATACATGTTATGTTTTATCTAGAATATTATATGGTATCTATGTTTTACACATTGTTGTTGGGATAACTTTAAATGCCTTCTCATTAGTAATTGATGAAAAATCTTTAACTGGATATGGAAAATAAAATGTTCTATATTCTCGTTCAGTTTATATGCTGCTTTTTTTTTTCCTTATCCTACATTTTTCTTTCTGTACTCACAAGAGTTGTTGGAGCTTTTCATAGTAATTGTAGAAAAATCTGCCTCTATTAGTTTCTAAATCTGTAATTTTTAAACACTCATAGCAAATAAGTAACCAAGCATAATGTCTGATTTAATTTTTTTTCCTTTTGGGAGGTACACCCAGAAATATTCCCACTGCTAGCTACTTATTACCTTTAAATACATTTTATCTCTTTCTGTAGCTCCGTAACAGTTTACTTTTCCTGTCCCCAATAATGTGAATTACATGCCCTCAATTCAGATCCTTCTATAAAATGTTATGTTCTGCATCATGAAGTAGGTTTTATAACCCCACTTTTTTGGTAAAAAGAGTGAGATGGGAGTTTTGAGCTTCTAACGGCACTTGATTGACTGTCATGGTCAATTTGATTATTCCTGTTTGACTTCATTAAATGTCCCTTAAACTGTGGTATGTCGAGATTTCAATGTTTAAATATCATCTCCTCCAAATAGGTTATATTCATCATGATTATGTATTAATTCTGATATGGAGAATTAATATTTGAGGAGAACCCACTAGAAAAGCTAAACATTGTGTTTAAAATATAAGGGTTGTAAAAGAATAGCCTCTAGATATCCTCACTCAAGATGACACATTAAATAACATATATATATATATATATAAAAAATAAAGCAGTAATACAGTCGTGATTCCCAGAATAAAAATTCTGCTTTCTTCACTGAGTTCATATACAGTGATATTGAAGAAAATTTTTTTTTTTAAATATAAAAGTGCATTTGAAACACATATGAAAGATAACTGTTGTGTGGGCTTTAAGTAATTCTCAATGTAAGACTTGATTCATGGAATGGATATATTAGGGAATAATTGTTCATATTTTTCATATTGAAGGATGTTTTATTACATAATTATCTGGAGCTCTTTTCCATTGAGTATTTATTTTATTTTATTTATTTTTTAAAATTACACTTTAAGTTCTGGGATACGTGTGCAGAATGTGCACGTTTGTTACATAGGTATACATGTGCCATGGTGGTTTGTTGCACCTATGAACCCATCATCTAGGTTTTAGCCCCACATACATTAGGTATTTGTTCTAATGCTCTCCCTCCCCTTTCCCCCACCCCAAAATAGGCCCTAGCATGTGATGACCCCCTCCCTGTGTCCATGTGTTCTCATTGTTCAACTCCCACTTATGAGGGAGAACATGTGGTGTTTGGTTTTCTGTTCCTGTGTTAGTTTACTGAGAATGATGGTTTCCAGCTTCATTCATGTCCCTGCAAAGGACAAGAACTCATTCCTTTTTATGGCTGCATAGTTTTCCATGGTGTATATGTGCCATATTATCTTTATCCAGTCTATCATTGATGGGCATTTGGGTTGGTCCCAAGTCTCTGCTACTGTAAACAGTGCTGAAATAAACATACGTACACATGTGTCTTTATAGTAGAATGATTTGTAATCCTTTGGGTATATACCCAGTAATAGGATTGCTGGGTCAAATGGTATTTGTAGATCCTTGAGGAATCACCACACTGTCTTCCACAATGGTTGAACTAATTTACACTCCCACAAACAGTGTAAAAGTGTTCCTATTTCTCCGCATCCTCACAAGCATCTGTTTCTAGACTTTTTAGTGTTGCCATTCTATCTGGCGTGAATGGTTTCTCATTGTGGTTTTGATTTGCATTTTTCTAATGATCAATGATGATGAACTTTTTTTCATGTTTGTTAGCCACACAAATATCTTCTTTTGAGAAGTGTCTGTTCATATCTTTTGCCCACTTTTTGATGGAGTTCATTGTTTTTTTTCTTGCAAATGTGTTTAAGTTTCTTGTAGATTCTGGATATTAGACCTTTGTCAGATGGATAGATTGAAAAATTTTCTCCCATTCTGTAGGTTGCCTGTTCACTCTGATGGTAGTTTCTTTTGCTGTGCAGATGCTTTTTAGGTTAATTAGATTCCATTTGTCAATTTTTGCTTTTGTTGTAATTGCTTTTGGTGCTTTAATCATGAAACCTTTACCCATGCCCATGTCCTGAATGGTGTTGCCTGGGTTTTCTTCTAGGGTTTTTATGGTTTTAAGTTTTATGTTTAAGTCTTTAATCCATCTTGAGTTAATTTTTGTATAAGGTATAAGAAAGGGATCTAGTTTCAGTTTTCTGCATATGGCTAGCCAGTTTTCCCAGCACCATTTGTTAAGTAGGGAATTGTTTCCGCATTGCTTGTTTTTGTCAGATTTGTTGAAGATCAGATGGTTGTAGATGTGTGTTACTATTTCTGAGGACTCTGTTCTGTTCCATTGGTCTACATATCTGTTTTGGTACCAGTAACATGCTGTTTTGGTTACTGTAGCCTTGTAGTATAGTTTGAGGTCAAGTAGCATGATGAGAAATAAAGGGTATTCAAATAGGAACAGAAGAAGTCAAATTGTCTCTGTTTGCAGATGACATGATTGTATAATTAGAAAACCCCATTGTCTCAGCCCCCAAACTCCTTAAGCTGTTAAGCAACCTCAGCAAAATTTCAGGATACGAAATCAATGTGCAAAAATCACAAGAATTTCTATACATCAATAATAGACAAAAAAGAGAGCCAAATCATGAGTGAACTTTCATTCACAATTGCTACAAAGAAAAGAAAATACCTAGGAATCCAACTTACAAGGGACGTGAAGGACCTCTTCAAGGGGAACTACAAACCATTACTCAAGGAAATAAGAGAGGATACAAACAAATGGAAAAACATTCCATGGTCATGGATAGGAAGAATTAATATTGTGAAAATGGCCACATTGCCCAAAGTAATTTATAGATTCAACGCTATTCCCATCAAGCAACCATTGACTTTCTTTACAGAACTAGGAAAAACTACTTTAAATTTCATATGGAACCAAAAAAGAGCCTGTATATGCAAGACAATCCTAAGCGAAAATATCTGGAGCTTTTTAAGTTTAGTTCAACTTTATATTGTTGTCTATAGGTCTTTAAACTAGTTGGAGTCTAGGTTGCTAAATAAAATCAGATCATGATGAAATGTCAATGTGTGACTGCTGGCTCCTTTCCAATCTTGTTCTTGTTCCAGGAACACAGCCCCCAAAATCAGTGGAGATATATTAGATAATTCAGTAGATCCCATTTTGCCTGACATAGTGCCTCCAAGTTGTTTTTACAGCTGCAGAGCTGGTCAGTTCACTCACATCTCTGTTTTGCCATTTTCTGAAACTGGATATGAATCTATATACATTTGCAATTTACTTCACTTTACGTACTTCGAATCCTATGTTGGAAGGTTCTGAGAACAACCAGTCAGAAATTAAACTAGGAAAATAGTGTATTCTCAAAAGTCTAATTTACAACTAGATTGATTTTATTAGTCATGATATACTTGGTGGTTACTTATTATTTATAGCTCTTATGTTTACAAAGTACTGTGCTTAATCCTACTAGACATACCCTTGACATCAATGCTTTTAATTTGAAAAATTGTATTTAAGACATGTCAAACCACCTTAAAACTTTTTTTTTGAGTTTTGATATTAATCTGTGATTTTTCTATTATAATATTATAAAACTGTGCATGAGACAAAGGTAGTGAGACAGAGACAGAAATAAAGAGAACAGAGGTAGAGAGACAATGACAGAAAGACAGAGAGAGAGAGAGAGGTGGATTTCCTGAGACACTGCCAATTTTTTTTTTTTTTCCCCCTAGACAGAGTTTCACTCTTGTCACCCAGACTGGAGTGCTGGAGTGCAATGGCGCAATCTCAGCTCACTGCAACCTCCACCTCCCATGTTCAAGTGACTCTCCTGTCTCAGCCTCCAGAGTAGCTGAAATTACAGGAACCCACCACCAGGCCCGGCTAATTTTTGTATTTTTAGTAGAGATGGGGTTTCACCGTGTTGACCAGGCTGGTCTTAATCTCCTGACCTTAGGTGAAATGCCTTCCTTGGTCTCCCAAAGTGCTGGGACTGCCAAGATTTTATTTCTTAATCTGTGTAGAGGTGACCTGAGTGTTTTATTTCTATTCTTTTAAAATATATGTGTATTTCATATACTTTTTTCTATTTCAGACTATAAACTGAAATAGTTTAAGATACACATAAAAATGTGCGTGTAAAATTGTCACTTTAAATATGCAAACTAAAAACAAAATATCCATTCTCTGGGGTACAAAAGTTCAACTTCTAGGAATATATTTTCAGAAAATTGAAGGGGAAGTTAGATAAAGTAAGAAAAAATAACTGCAATATCTAACTCAGAACTGTTACGTGGGCATCCCAAGAACAACACTGACATATAGATAAATAGGTGTTTATAAATGTTCTTTATAAAAGTGTTATCTTTGCATATTGTGTTGACTTTAGCAGCACATTGGGGGCAGGGTTTGAAACAAATGCAATTTATAGATATGTTGATATAAAAGAGATATCACATCTTGTTTTCATTAGTTCAAAGAGATTTTAATAATTGGTAGCTTGGTTAATATGTGACAGATAAGAGTTATTAATAAAAAATGGAAGTGTGTGAAAACCTTAAATATAATTTTTACTGAAAATTTAAATTGCAGAAGAGTGTGCATAGAAAAAGTTGAATTGGTAATATTCAGAATATCTGGGTGAAGTTTGTTTTCATTTCCATTTAAATTTTCGTCTTGAAAAGAGTTGTACTCTAAGAAGTGTAAAATCTATATTTTGTTCCTACCTTTGCAGTAATTGATGTACATTTCAAATATATCAAAATAAGTCAATCATATTTTTGCTATATCTTTAACAAGAATATCTATGGATACTCTACAGAGCTTGATAAAATAAAGCTCTTATGCATTTAAACTTTTTAAAGTTTTCATTTCAGAATAATGGTATCTATGCCTTAGTTGAAAATCAATTGTACTTGATTGGTTGTGGCAACTTAATTGTGTAATAACAAAAGTTAATTGAAGTGGATCCTATTCTTTCTTCAAAATACAGGTAAAAGCTAAAGTTTATCATTTTTCAGGATTTTCCTTGTCTGATCTTACTTTGTCTTCATTTGAAGACCTGCAATTTAGTGATGAGTGTGCAAGCATCATTGCTAAGTATTTCATATTGAAAGGTATAATATTAAGGGCAAAATTATGAAAAATAGTGCATGGGCATTATTTCCAGATGTGCCAAACAGCATTGTCTGTTTACTAAAGTAATCCATATAAATAGACTTAAGAAAATCCACACCCTATAAGCATTCTGTTTGTAATGTTACCAGTTTTTAAGATACGGGGGAAAAATACAGAATAATAAATAGCTGATAAATGCATATTAAAGAAAGCTGAAGAGATTTACCTTAGTGTATATAGAATGGGCCCTGATTCATGAAAATGGCACTATTAGCCAGACGTACTTGCTATCTTGTAATGAAAGAAAGTCAAGGAACAACCATGCCTGAGTCAGGAGAAGAAAGGGATAAAGGCTGTGATGCGTCAGCTGCTAGACAGACAGCAGAGCCTCAGCCTGGCCACCAGGTTCCCATGGGGTCAGTTCTAAGATTTCCTAACCTGACTTGTTTATTTCCCTTTAATATATTTTTTCCTTGACCTGTGCACTCCCTCAGTCATAGAGGAAAATTAAAAGAGACTTTTATTCCCCTCATTATAATTATACCCACTTCTCACAAAGAGGCTGACTACCAGCAGATCCATAATCATCAGATCCCAAAGACTGACAAAGGCATTTGAAGAGAGAAAAATGTATTTAAATCCCACGCATCAAGATGAAATGATAAGCTGTAATCACTCTTCATACAAATTATTCTGCATTTCTAATGTTTTTTCTTTTGAAAATGATTACAGGCACTGATAGACAACTCAGATCCCAAGGGAAGGCTGCCATGAACAGAAGGCTCATAGTTTCCCCCCGGATTCAAACAACATCAAATAAGACAGCCAAGAAATAGTACACATATTTTCACATAGATAAGTTAACGTTTCAATCTAGATAATCGTGCTAGTAACTTAGACAGCAACAACAGGAACAACAACAAAATGAAAATTGCCACATGGTAGAAGAGAGCAAACCGAACCACAATTACCAGCAACTTTCCACATGCAAGTGTTAATGTGAGGTATATAGCCCAAGGACAAGTGAACATGAGTATTCCTGTAAGTGATGTCACTACAAACATGCACATATGACCATGCATGTATGCAGGTCTGTACACATCACCATCAAAAGACTTCACATTTTTATTAAGATGCAGCACTGGTGTGACAAAGTCTTGCACCTAAATAATGTAACAGTAGTAGTTTCCTTTTATAAAGAATCATAATACAGTCTGGAGCCAAAAATTGTATACTACATTGTTTTTTTGGCAAAGAAAAGGCATTGGGGTATTTTGAATTTTTAAGAAGTATTGCTCTGTGTGTGTGTGTGTGTGTGTGTGTGTGTGTGTGTGTGTTGCAAAACATTTGAGAATGCCAGGGCCATAAGTATTACTAAGTGGAGGGAGATATACAAGTAAACAAGTATTTAGATCACAGTGTAGTCAGTGGCAAAACAGATCTGCTCAGTGAATACAATTTCACCTGCTGTGTGGGCAGAGGGGATGTCTGAGCTGAATTCTAAAGAAAAAGTATACACTGAAGTATAAATGCTGTGTGGGTGTTAACGCAAAAGAGGGATGTTCAGAGAACTATGGATCATTTGAGTAAAGAACCTGAGGAAGGCAAGTTCAGGGATGTTCCTGGGGGAAAATCAGCAAGGGCTAGGTCAGTAGGGAAAAAGAGGTACACTTGATATGCTTAATTTTTTTCTGTGTTACACTTTTAAAATTTCTTAGTTTCTGAGAAAGACAGATCAGTCCTATACCCTGATTCCCTTAGCGCTAATTAGACCAACTCTCCACACTCTATCGTCACTCACTAACACAGTTACTTAGTCATTGTTTTTCCAGGTTTTAACATCTGACATTTAATGGCAGGTGCTAAAAGCTGCCTGTGAAGCATCAGTGACATACAAAGGAGGAAAATAGCGTTTGTTGCCTGAGCAAAGAGGCTTTTTGGAGTCTCAAAGCACTTTATTTTTTGAATTTTTGCAGATGTGGGTGAGGATTTTCAAGCTTTAGGTGAGAATGAGAATCATTCTGAAAAAATATGGTGTTTATTTTTAGAGGATGATGACTCATCAGGATTCATGAAAGCAGTTTTTCTTTTAGGGTGATGACAGCTTAAAATTAAAGCTATTATTTTTCTACTAGATGCATGTCTGGTCTATTAATTATGCATTCAATATGTCATGTGCAAAATGAGTTAAGGGATAAGGATTAATCGTTCAAGAAAATCACAGTTGTAAATAAAAAAAATCCTTTAAAAGTATTTTATAACTTTATGTCAATTTTAATACAACATTTTTACTAAATATGTTTTTACATAGAAAAAAAATAACAGCTTTAAAGTTAGCAAGCATCAGTACACTGTGGCCATAGCCAGAAATGCTAATTCAACATATATTCTGCTATAAATTGAGAAAAAAATCCACGTTCGGAATTTCTGTCTACCAGATCAGTTGGATATTCATCAAAGACTGACCCTACTTTATTTGGTGCCCCACTCTAAGCATGTACCACTAATTTACTGTGGAATGTTAGACAATATCAAGATGACTATTCACTATGTTGGTATCATCGGGAACTGTACTTTTACAAAACGGCAGCTACAAGTTACATGTGGCGACTAAGTAATTGAGATGTGGTTAGTCCAAATTGAGATTTAAGCGTCAAATATACACCAGATTTAAAAGATAGAAAAAAAAAGAAATATAAAATACCTCCTTAATAATTGTTTTTCTTGACTACATGTTAAAACAACATTTTGAATATATATAGTATTAGGTACAATATTTTATATATGTTATTAAAATACATTTCACCTGTTTCTTTTTACTATTTCTAATATGGCTACTAAAAAACTTAAAATTACAAAGTGGCTAATATTTGTGTCTTGTATTATATTTCATTGGACAGCACTAATCTAGGGTGATTTTGGGAGGGAGGGTCATTACATGTACAAATTGTGTTTAATTCTTTTTAGGTAACATCATAATTTATTGAATAATAATAATTATTATTATTATTATTTGGGATAGAATCTCACTCTGTCACCCAGGCTGGAGTGCAGTAGTATGATCTCAGGTCACTGCAACCTCTGCCTCCCAGTTCAAGCAATTCTCCTGCTTCAGCCTCCTGAGTAGCTGGGACTACAGGTGCCCGCCACCATGCCCGGCTAATTTTTTGTATTTTTAGTAGAGACAGGATTTCACTGTGTTAGTCAGGATGGTCTCAATCTCCTGACCTTATGATTCGCTCACCTCAGCCTCCCAAAGTGCTGGAATTACAGGTGTAAGCCAACACACCTGGCTACTGAATTATTTTATCACCTCTATTTCCTGCCTAGCTCATATAGTCCTCATGTATTTATTTCTCTCTCAGCCAAGTTAATTTGTCTTTTTTTTCCTTTTTTAATTATTATACTTTAAGTTCTAGGGTACATGTGCACAACGTGCAGGTTTGTTACATATGTATACATGTGCCATGTTGGTGTGCTGCACCCATTAACTCGTCATTTACATTAGGTATATCTCCTAATGCTATCCCTTCCCCCGTCCCCTCCCCACAATAGGCCCCGGTGTGTGATGATGCCCTTCCTGTGTCCAAGTGATCTCATCGTTCAATTCCCACCTATGAGTGAGAACATGCGGTGTTTGGTTTTCTGTTCTTGCGGTAGTTTGCTGTGTATGATGGTTTCCAAAGTTTTTCCATCGTAGACTTTTGAAAAGTCTACAATGATTAATAGTATCCTTATTTTATGATTTACATATATAAAATGTTATGATTGATATCCTTATTTTCTTTAAATATTTGACTATAACATTTTACATTCATAGTTCTTTTTCTTTAACACTTGCAAACTATTTTTTCCATGGTGTTACTTATATCCTGATTTGACATTAAGAAACCTGGTCACAAAGTTAATTCTGTATTTTTGTGTGTGTGTGTGTGTGTGTGTGTGTGTGTGTTAGTGTTGTGATGGTTAATTTTATATGTCAACTTAACTGGGTCATGTTGCCCAGATATGTGGTCAAACATTACTCTGGATGTTTCTGAGAGGATGTTTTGGAATAAAAATAACATTTAAAATGATAAATTCAGAGTGAAGCACAGTGCCCTCAATTATGTGAGTGGGCCAAGCCAATCAATTGAAAATCTGAATCCAGCAGAAGACTGACTTCCCCCAGTCTCTGTCCCCAGCAAGAGGAACGTCTGCAGTGGAGTCTTAGGGCTCAAACTCAAGCACCGGCTCTTCTCTGATCTCCAATCTGCCGACACTCCTCAGAGTCTGGACTTGCCAGCTTCCGTAATCACCTGAGTGAATTCCTGAAAATAGATCTCTTTCTTTATAGTCCTCTCTTTCTGTATGAACTCCTTTACGAACTTTTCTTGATTCGATATTCTTACAATTCTCTAAACTTGTTCTAGGATTTTTTTCTTCCCAATTGTGCTATATGTCTCGCAACCAGCCTTTTCTATTTTTCTTTATTCAGGGCAATTACTGGTCAACATTTCTACAAATTTTCTTTCCCTTCATTTATTTTCCTTTCTCTTGAAGAGATGATGAAAGTTCATTTTTCTTTCACATTTCCAACTTCTCTTTTACACCTTCTGTGACTTTTCCTTGACCTGATCTTCCAGCACATGAGTGCATTCTTTGGCTCTTTGCATTTGGCTACACAGCCCATCTGCTGTCTTCCTGTTCAGGCTGTAACAAATCTAATATCCAACGTTACTCTTTGGCCCTTTAAGATAAGCTGGCTTATCCGGTTGTGAGTTGTCAAGCCCAGAGATAGTTTGTGCATTTTCTGCTGAATGTAAGTGAGAGTTTCTGGCAGGCGCGTGGGTCCCCTCAGGGATGATAATCGAGCCTCCGAACACTCGATTTGTGACCTCCTCTCCGTCAGACCATCATGTAGTCACAGAGTGTCTCTCTAGAGAGTTACAGCACCACAGTTTGCTAAAACCACTGTTACTCTGTTGTAGAAACCTGAAGGTGTGGGAAGAGAATAGGAAGAGAGGGAATGCTTCAGAACTAGTAAGACTACATGTGGGACAAACAATGTTTTTCACCCTGGCTGAGCTCAAATTCCACCCTCCTCCTTTTACCTGGATAACCCAGGCTGGCATCCTAGGCTGGTGCTGCCTCATGTGGTGAACGTAGGCAGAATCTGTCCAGAGCAACGCTGGAAAGAACAAAAGAGCACCAATAATCAGCTGTTTCCTAACTTCTCCTTAAACTATGGCAAGTTGCCCTTTTCTGATCTGCGCTGTCACTTCCTCCTGCCTTGTTACCTCTGTCACTACATCCTGTAGTTTTACAATTGCTTTTAAGGCCCATTAGCATCTTTGTTGCTGCTTCTGTAGCTCTAGCATTCAATGAAGGGTATTAGCAGCTAGGGCTGGGTCACCATTTTTATAAGTGATTTTTACTGCTTCTTGTACTTTACTCTCCTACTAGTTCAAACAGATTCTCAGCTGGTCCTATCATAACTGTTGGTCAAAATTGACAATTCTTAAATCTTAGGAGAAAGAGGACCTGTCTTACCTGAAAATCACTGTAACCGCCGATGTTGGAAATACAGGTTTCTTTTATGTTTTAACTGTCTCTAATGTGAGAAAATTTCAGTTTTGCACCATCTAGGATTCTTACCCCATGTTTCTTGTTAGTACATGATTTTTATGTACTATTAACAATAGCTGTTATCATGACATCACATTTCAACTTTGAATGTATAATTTTATTCTTAAGTGTACATATCATTCATTTGGCCAAATATATATATATATATATATATATATATATATATATATTTGTATTTTGCGTTCTACATTTATGTGTGTGTGTGTGTGTGTGTGTGTGTGTAGACACAGTGTCTCTTGGTGTCCATGAGGGATTGGTTCTAGCACATGCTCCTCTCCACAAACACCAAAATCCATGGATGCTGAAGTCCCTGATACAAAATATTGCTGTACCTGCACATAACCTCCTTACATCCTCCCACTATTTTAAATCATCTCTAGATTACTTATAATACTAAATACAATGCAAACACTAGGTAAAAAGTTGTTATGCTATATTTAGGAAATAATGACAAAGAAGTGTTTACATGTTTAGTACAGACACCACCATCCTTCTTTATTTTCCTTGTTGAGATGGGGTTGCTCTGTCGCCCAGGCTGGAGTGCAGTGGCGTAATCTTGGCTCATTACAACCTCTGCTTCCCAGGTTCAAGTGATTCTCCTGCCTCAGCCTCCTGAGTAGCTGGGATTACAGGTGCCCACCACTACACCTGGCTAATTTTTGTAGTTTTAGTAGAGGAGGGGTTTCACTATGTTGGCCAGGCTGGTCTCAAACTTCTGACCTCAAGTGATTCTGCCACCTCAGCCTCCCAAAGTGCTGGGGTGAGCCACCACATCCGTCACCACCATCCTTTTTAAAACAATATTTTAATCGTGGTTGGTTGGATTTATAGATGTGGAACCCTAGGAGATGGAGGGCTGACTCTGTGTGTGTGTGTGTGTGTGTGTGAGAGAGTTATTTGAATATTTCTACAAAATAATGAGTTTAAAAAAACCTATATTTGACCAGTGCAGATTGACTATCTCACGAGACAAGTGTACATTTGATGCTAATGTTATAGCTGACGAAAAATAGACCATTTACTTATGTTTTTCTAATAAAGAATATATAAATGTTTCTAAGTATATGTAAAAATAAACATTTCATATTTACATTAAAAGATTTGTGGTTTTGAGTAAAATATAAAGTCAACTAAGTGTTGTACATAAAAATATCTATCGAAAATCTCATATAGTGTCAATAACTGAATACTTTAAGTTTATTAATATGGGTATCAATGTCTTATAAACTATTTTTTGCTTATCCTTTTTAAAATATTTCATTTGACTTTTATGGTAACTAAATAATTACTTTGTTCTCATACAGTTTCATTATATTCTCTCTATAGTTACCACTAATTGATCACAAATTGATTTTTTTGAAGAATTCTCATATTTTAAATGCTTTCCTGTAATAACAATTTTTATCACTTCAGGCTTTTTTCTTACATATATATTTCTTTTGATGCATTGCTTTTCCAAAAAATTATATAAGTTCCTTGATGTGTATTGATCATGTATACACAATATTCTGCTCCCGCTGGAAGGATGTAGGGCAGGTCCATTTACTGACACGACTTGAGTCAAAGTCAAAGACAAATCTTAAAATTCGTGATAATTGACCATTAAATAAGAGATCAGAATATTACAGCCTGCAGGTCAAATCTGACCTGACTTATTTTTAAATTTTATGAGGTCCAATAAAATTTAATTATTTTTAAATTAATCAAATTTAATTTTCCCTTTATGTATCCTGCTTTTGAGATCCATTCTACGTGCTCTTTCCCTAATGTGGTATGTTGAACATGTTTTCTTATGATTTTTTTAAGCTTTAAAGTTGAATCTTGTTCATTAAATCCATGATTCCTTTTGAGGTGTGAGATTTAGGTTGAGGTTTATTTTTCACCTATGGATGTCCAGTTGTGCCAGCAATATTTATTGAACAGGCCATCCTACCTTCAATGAATTGAATATTTGTCAAAAATCAGCGAGGTTATCTACCTGGGACTCTTTCTGGGTTCTCTTTTCTCTTACACTCATCTATGCGCCTATCCCTCTGACAATAACACATTGTAACTTTAAGTAAATCTTAATATTAACTAAAGTTATTCTTCCCACTTTATTCTCTGTCAAGATTGTTTTAACTATTCTAGGGCTCAGGTCTTTTGCATACATTTCAGAATAAGTGTGTTTATGTCTACAAAAACACTTGCCAGAATTTTGGTAGGAATCACATTAAATATAAGGGTCAGTTTATGGATGATATGTCTCCCCCTTTATTTAGATCTTCTTTGACTTCTTTCATCAACATTTTGTAAATCTCCACTTACATTTTCCATACATATGTTGCTATATTTTGCATAAGTATTTAATTTTCTTTGGGGCAATAATAACATCTTGTTTTTGATTTTGATTCTCCTATGTTTCTTATTATTATATAGAAGTTTGCTTGCTTTTTTTTGGTCTATTGATCTTACATCTTCCTACATGGCTGGACTCATTTGCTAGTTCTAAAAGTTTTGCAGTTTTCTGTGGAGATTTTTTATTTAGACAATCATTTTGTCTGTAAATAGAGAAAATGTTATTTCTTTCTTTCCAATCTCTATGTCTCCCTCCCTCACTTTGTTTCTGCTATCTTGCAGTGGCTAGATTTTTCAGTGCTAAGTTGAATAGGAACGTTGAAAGTAGACATCATTTTCTTGTGTCTGATCTGAGAGGAAATGCTCCAGTCTTTTACCATTGTGTAATGTTAATTAGTGATTGTTTGTACACATTTTTATGAACTTGGCTCACTGCAACCTCCGCTTCTAAGGTTCAAGCAATTCTCCTGCCTCACCCTCCCGAGCAGCTGAGATTACAGGTGCATGCCACCATGCCCGGCTAATTTTTGTATTTTAGTAGAGACTGTGTTTCACCATGTTGGCCAGGCTGGTCTCGAACTCCTGACCTCAGGTGATCTGCCTGCCTCAGCTTCCCAAAGTGCTGGTATTACAGGCATGAGCCACCTTGCCCGGCCAGTAATTCCTCCTCATTCATAATTTCCTGAGGATTTTTATTATAAATTAGGTACTGTGAAATGCCTTTTCTGTAGCAATTGAAACATTATATAAATTTTCTTCTTTAGCCTATTGATATGGGAGATTACATTGACAGAATTTGAACGTTAAACCAGTCTTACAAATTTGAAATATGTACCATGTGGTGTTGTGTGATTATTTTCATATAGTTTTATTTAATTTGCTAATGTTTTGTTGAGGCTTTTACATCTAATTTTGTGAGACATATATGTCTGTACCTTTCTTTGTTGCACTGTCATTTTCTTGTATTGGGACTGAGGTAATACTGAACACACAAAGCGAATTGGAAAAGACTCTCCCCTGCCTTATTTCCTGGAATAATTGATTAAAATTGGTAATTCTTTTAAAAATGCATTTTAAAATTGTCAACCACCACTTACTTTTCAAAACGAAGTGTTTTTGGAAAGCAAACAACATTCACTTGCATTTGCATATTGTATACGGCTGCTTTCATGCTATGATGGCAGAGATGAATGGGTGCAACAAAAACTTTATTCCTCACAAATGCTAAAATATACACTATCTGGCCCTTTACAGAAAATCATTTGCCATTCTCTGATTTAAATCATCTTTTCCTATCCAAAGTTTTACTATGCTGATCAAATTGATTTTTTTTTTTTATCGTAACCTGTCTTCTGATGAAGCAAAGGATCTGAGGCAAATAAAAGTAGAAAAGAAAATGAACAATTAGAATCCTCACAGCTCAGCAACAGGATAACTGAAAGCTAAATATTAATATAAGTTTATTATTTTTGTATCTGTAATACCTCTTCAGTAATTCCCCATTTCTGTTCTCTGATTTGATTACATAAAAAGTTTTTCCCCAAATATCTCAAGAGACCATAACTTAGTGTCTTTTGATGTGCATAGAAAAATTAAACTTTGGCAATGGACACTAAATTAAAGCTGAATCATCTAACCAGAGCACTTTAAGATTATTATTAATGTGCTCCCACAAATACCCCAATGATACTTACTAGAAAAATACTTTAATTCCATATCTGAATCCAGTAAACTAAAGCATCTTATTGTTGTTCTGCCCTTGGTGTGGGATCCAAGTTTCTTGTTTGTTCTCCTTTGGTGCTTTGTTCTCTATTCCCTAATGTGATTTTGTTACTGCAAATCTTTTCTCAACTGTCAGATAAAATGGATTGGGCCAAGGTCCCTGAATCAGACCATTTCTCTGCCCGAACTTGCAACTTCAGCTTAAGTTGTTCCAGTTGGCTCTTTCATGACTTGTGAGGCTCCACTCAAGATGATTAATTTTCATCCTTTTATCTATTTAGGCAAGAAGAAATTGTCCATGGTCAAAAATTTTCATATTGACTCTGCAATCTCACTTTATTTTTACCTATGCTCTTAAATCGTTCATATCATCACATGTATATTTTCAATCCGGTTTTATTATGAACCTCATAATAAAACTCCAGAATTTGTAGCCACCCATTCCCTTAATGTCAGTAATAGTGCTCTAGGAGATGTAAATTATTCTAAGAAATGGGAAAAGGGAAGATTAGCTCTTAGCCAGTCAGGAAAAGTCTCTCAGGAAAACCTTCTTGAAGGCAAATATTTTGGTAAAAGTTGGAAAAAAAAATACAGCTTAAATTCTGTTCTAAACCTGAAGACACAGCTGTTTTATGTTTTACACAGCAAAAAAACAGCACTATTTATAATGTGGGTCTTCTTTTGCCACGCCACTTTTGCTATTATCTAAATGTGTTGTGAGAGTTTTTCAGAATTCTCCTAAAGATTATTATCTCTGGGGACATGAATTTATAATGATGTCCATTTTGTTTGTGCTTTCTCTAGCAAAGTGTTGCAGATACTTTTTCCCTTATTAAGCTGAGAGTTTTACATACACAAACAAAAGTCCCTGAGTCACCAATTCTTTGTCACAACTGGTTTTAGTTAACACTTACATTGTTCGCCAATAGGTGTGCCACTCAAGTCACTGTTCAGAGGGTGGTGTCCTTCTTGTATATATAAATTTCATATACATGGGTATTTGATTTTATGTCCTATACCAGATTAGAAATAGGAAATTATAAGAATACAGAAGAGGTATCTCATTTAAGTATATTGGTCACAATGAGAAGTTAAAAGCTTGAAAGAAAAGACAGTAAGAAAGACAAATACACATTTCATGCATGTACTAACTCTCATACTTCTACATAGATACAAATGTACTCACAGTGCACATACAACTATAGACACCCATCTCAGTGCATACAAACTCTAACACACACACACACACACACATATGCACACATGAATCTCACAGTACATACAGAATACGTAATTGTAATATATATACTACCCTACATCACAACATGCATGGAAATAGTACATTCACCCTCTCCTCTGTTTTATCCTCCTTGAAATCATCCTGCTCCCACTCTCCCTGAGCATTCCCATCCTCTGTACCACATTCCTGTCCCCCTCCAATATCTTCTCTCTTGCATCAGCCATCCATACACATTTTCATCCCATTATTCACACACAAGTATAACCAAATACACGCACATACAATTTAGTGAATGATGAATACTCTTACAAATTTCAAGGGTATCCCTTCAGGGGTATTATGGTATAAACCATATTTTGATAAGCTAATGATCCAGAGAAATTAAGTCACATTCACTCTATTTTAGCTTAAAGGCATAATACTTCATCTGTTTTAGGATGTATCACATAATTATGACATAACAAAATATGGTAGCGATTAAAATTCTAGGGAAAATTTCAACTATCTGGAAATGCACATGTGTTAATATTTGTAATTTGCTGATGTATTATTTCCTGGACAACCATAGATCCTTACCTGCCACTATAATAATTACATCATTTATATCTCAACTCCTACCTCCTATCGCAAGGTGACTATATAATCCCCATTTTTGACTATGAAAGTGAAAGCTATTTATAATTATGACTGAAAAGCAGACATAACTACGGACTCTCTAGGGAAAATTGTGATCACTCTTCTTGTGCATAGCTCCACATACTCTCTTTACTGCTTCACATTCTAGTCTCTGTTGGGCCCATTCTAATCTTGGTCTTGCCACCCTAACTCCTTGAAAATAACTTACGTGATTCTCATCAAAGTCTTTATGAGACACATCTCTCAATTTGACTTTACAGTTGAATCCTGCATCATGAAACATTCCTTTCTCATGGCTTTGTGATATATCACTATGCTGACTTTCTTTTTTCTTTCTTTTTGTTGTTATTGTTGTTGTTGTTACTTGACAGGGTGTTATTCTGTGGCCCACGCTGGAGTGCAGTGGTTGAGTCCAGGCTCACTGCAACTTTTGCCTCCTGGGTTCAAGCAATTCTCCTGCCTCAGCCTCTAAAGTAGCTGGGATTACAGGCACCTGCCACCACACCCAGATGATTGTTTTTTTTTTTTTCGGTAGAGACAGGGTTTCACCATGTTGGCCAGGCTGGTCTCAAACTCCTGACCTCAAGCAATTCACTCGTCTTAGCCTCCCAAAGTAACTATACTGACTTTCTTCTCCTTTCTAGATCACTGTCTCTAGGTTCTTCTTTCTCTACTTTGAACCTTCTTCCTAGACCACATTTTTGTTTCCCTGCCATATTTGTTCCTATGTTATGTCATTCAATTTTAGAGTTAAATATGACCCCATCTAATGCCAATGACCACCAAATTTATCTCTTTATCCCAGGAAGTCACTGAGCTCCAACTCTGTGTGTCTGCTATCATTTGGATGTCTCACAGGCACCTCACGTTTTTTATGGCAAAACTAAACTTTGTTCCTGCTTTCTCCAGACTTCAGCTCTAAATGTGGCCCTTTTCTAGAGTTTCCTATCTTGGAAACATCTTCTGCTGCATGACAGAAGTCTCCTGTTATCCTGTCTCATCTCTGTGTCTCATCTCTCATCAAATCCTGCCCATGTTATGTCAACAACGTCTCTCATTCCTTTCTCTCCATCCCCTGTCTGGTCCACAGTGGCCTCTGCTACAAATGAAACCCTCCTTTATACGTTTCTATCCTTGTTCAGTTCCTAACAGTTAGCTGTGCTGCAGCCTAAGCAGTTGTTTAAAAAGGCAAATTCATTCATGTATTTCACCAAATCAAAACCTTTAAGATCTCCAGAATGATTAAGACCTTCTGAATACTTCAGGTTTTACATGATCTGGCTCATATTTTTCAGCCTAATTTTCAATTTTCATCTACTGCCAAATCCTTGTTCATCACACCAGCTGTGTTTCCAGACCTTAAAATTCCCCTTTCTGTACCAGAACCTTCACACACACTGTTCATTTTGAATACGCTTTCTTTTCTAACCCTGTTTATTCTTCAGATCTCAATTCTTTTTATATCCCCTGTCCAGATAAGCTCTCAATTTATGCCTCTCAAATAGCATACACTTTTATTTTACCACATATATTAGAGTTGCAATTATATAGTTATTGAAATATGTTGTTAAATGTCAGTTTCCCCTACTAAAGTTTCATGTCTATTATTTTCATCATTATATTACAAATGTTTCATTGTATTATAAATGTTTCATCATTATAATATATATAAGTGTTTAGAACATAGAAAAAAACTTAAGTAAATACTGGTTGAATGAGTGAGAGTTGTAAAATCTTAATGTAAAACATTTACTAATTAAGCTGGACTCAGAGTGTACAAACAGATACAACCTGTAATTTTCTCACTACACATTCAAAATTGTTTTGTTGGATATTTCTTTCTCTCTTTATAAAATCTCAGTCATACCCCATAGCTTGTTTTTTTTAAACTTCATGAAATTAAAAATCCTCAGACCATTAAAAATGGTAGTCCTCACTCAGTACATAGCTCCATGGCTTAATTCAATTTAAAATTTAAAATTTGTGTCTTCCTATAGTATGGGTCAAAGTCAAGTTTGAAAGCCTGCACTTAGAAGTGTGCAAAGTCAATGTATTCTCTTTTGCTTGATTCACATTTTTTGCCACTTCCTTCCTGCTTCTTTCCTGATCCCTCTAGGTCAGACCAAAGTGGGAGGAGATTAGAAAAAAATGGGCAGGGAAAAGGGAGAGCCCCTGATGGAAACCTCCAACTGCAGATTCCTTGATGCTAGAAATGCCTCAACTCAGTTGGCATCTCAAGACTCCTTCTTAGCCCATGGGAATTAAAGGAGTCTACTATTCTGTTGAGGTCATATTGATCTTCCTGATATAGGGCATCCCCTTCATCAGGACACGTATATCTTTGCTTTGCTCGGAGCAGAAGTGACACTCACTCTCAATGCATCCCTCTTTATTCTCACCAAGCAGGGTAAATGCAGCCACTGCCTTTTACTGTTGGACTTTGTAGGCATTAGGAAAATATGACCATTTGTATAAAGTCTTCCAAACTTTAAAGGACTCATCTAAAGCTTTCCATGCATTCCTTTCAAGATCCTTCCTTTTAGCTTAGAGCAATGGAAGAAAACAACAACAATAATAAAAAACATTCTTTCATCAGTAGATGAAGAAAGAGTAAATATAGCACATAAACAACTGTGTTCCAAGAAGTCCTAATTTCCTGGAAGCTTCTGAAGGTAGAATGATGCTGGTCAAACCCCCTGTAGAATTTCTCAGCATGCTCTGCCTAAGTGGGCCATCCTCTTTAAAAATGTTGGTGTACATATTACTTACTATACGTTTTCAACCTTGGGAGTTCCAGTTGAAACCAATACAGAAAGACGCCCATTTTAACATCTTTCTATATTTAATCTACCATGACTAAATCACCAGATTAAAAGGGAAACCTGGAGAAATTTGTTTTTAAATTTATCTTGCACATACATCTTGAGAATTGAAGGGCAGTTTAATGCTCCTAATTCAAGATATTTCAAAGTCTTTTTTTTTTTTTTTTTCCTTTGAGACAGAGTCTTGCTCTGTCACCCAGGCTGGAGTGCAGTGGCACGATCGCAGCTCACTGCAAGTTCTGCCTCCTGGGTTCACAGCATTCTCCTGCCTCAGCCTCCCAAGTAGCTGGGACTACAGGTGCCCATCACCATGCCTGGGTAATTTTTGTATTTTTAGTAGAGATGGGGTTTCACCATGTTAGTCAGGATGGTCTCAATCTCCTGACCTCGTGATCCACCCACCTCTGCCTCCCAAAGTGCTGGGATTACAGGAATGAGCCACCACGCCTAGCACCTTAAAGTCTTAATTCAACAATTTTGAATGCAAATGGACATTTGATTTTCCCAAAACCATTTATTAAAGAGATTATACTCTCCCCATTGTGTATTCTTCACACCCTTGTCAACTATAATTTACTGTATGTGTTTGGTATTACTTCTGAGCTCTCTATTCTGTTACATTGGTCTATATATCTATATTCATGCTAGTGCCATTCTGTTTCTATTACTGTAGCTTTGTCATGTATTTGGAAATCAGTAAGTGTTATGCCTTCAGCTTTGTTTTTCTTTTTCAAGATTGCTTTAACACTTTGAGGTCTTTTGTAGGAACATATAAATTTTGTACATTTTTTAAAGTTTCTGTAAAAACTGTCAGTGGGATTTTCATAGGGATTACATTGAATCTGTAGATTGCTTTGAGTAATAGGAACAGCATTAATTTAACAGCATTAATTATTCTAATTCATACACATGGAATGCCTTCCCATTTTTTTTTACTTTAATTTCCTTCTTTCATCAGTGTTTTATAGTTTTCAGTATAGAAGTCTTTCACTCTTTTTATTTATTTATTTTTTTTTGCTAAGTGTTTTATTTTATGTTATTGAACACAGGATTGTTTTCCTAATTTATTTTTTGAATAGTTTATTGTTAGTGTATAGAAACATAACTTACTATCTTTCACTGTTGATTTTGTATGCTACAACTTTACTGAATTTATTAGCTCTAACAATTTTTTTTGTGTGTGAAGTTATTAGGGCTTTTTATATAAAAGATTATATCACCCATAACCAGAGATAATTTTACTTCCTCCTTTCTAATTTGGATGCTTTTCATTTCTTTCTCTTTTCCAATTTCTAAGTTGATGCATTTATTTATTTAGACAGCCTGCCAGCTTGTTAGCTACTGTTCTGGTCACTGAAAACTTTTCCATGATGATGTCCCTCATTCTGGACATAAGCATAGAGTTACATGAACTCTATACTTCAAAAAATTATTTTCTTTTGATGAGTTAGAATGTAAAATGAAGGAAAAAATTAGAGTGAGAGTTGGAGGGATATGCTGACTTAAGTGTTTTCTTTCTTATTTGCCTATTAGGTGTTTATATATGAGAGGGAATATAATATACTTAGAAGCTATAGGAAGAACTGATACAGAGATGCTGGTAAACCATGAGAATAAATAACCTATGTTCTAGAGGATAACACCCTTTCATATGCACTGACCTAAGAAAGGACTGAGAAAACAAGGACAGGGATACACCAAGAATAGAAGGAATACTTTTTCATTTGAGACCACAGGAAAGGGTATAATTTTGAAGACAGGTAATTACAGCTTTATAGATAAGTGAAGAGTAGGGGGTACTGAAGTGATTTTCACTCTTGACAACTTCGTTTTATTCTCTTCGAATTTAGAGGCAATATCATCACTTGATTGAATGTGTGGGTTATGGGTTGTTAGAGAAAAATTTCTCAGAAAAATTGATCTTGAGCACGTGTCAAAGTATATTAACTTGTTAATAAAGGAACTCACAAGAAGATAATAGACTGTCAGGTCAAAGCAGTTTTGGGGAGAAGAATTTTACACATCATAAATGAGAAATATTGATGTAACTAGTTAGGTTGCTAAAGGCATTTGCTGGTTTATTTCACATATTTTCTAAATCAGTTATAACTAGAAAATTACTCTTACTTTATTAGTTGTCATGAGCTAAATATTAGAGCCATTTCCCGTTGTTGTCAGGCATGAATCACTACTCAAAAATAACAAGTCATGTGGCTGAGAAGTAGACAATTCACAATTGACCTGTGATTGTTAATCAGATCAAGTTAGTAGGGCCTATTCTATTTCAAGAACATGTTTAGCAAAGAGATAACATATGATGTCAAAGAGAGATTGGTTAGAGAGACAGTGACTATTGAATTTTTCCAGCATGCATCCAAATATACTAATCACGCAATGTTCTTAATTTTTGGTTTTGCCATTTTTTTTCTTTCTTTTTTGGTTCCTTCTTTTAGGGTACACAACCATAGATGTTTCTTGGCACGATCATACAAATTTTTGCTAAAAGTTTTCTAAAGCCATTACAAAAATGTCTTGCTTACTTTCTGAAATTCTAGAATGCAATGGTAAGTTAAAATATGCTCATCTAATTCGATATAATTACAATCACCGTGAAGACTAACATATTTAAAAAATATGATATTATTCCTTTAACTAAATGTCTGATATTGAGAAATGATTTCCAGTTAAAATTCTAAGTTTTAATATGAGGCTGAAAGACAGGAGGTGAGAATGCATACAGAAAAATAGCTGTATAGGCAAATAACTGCTGGGGTGATATCTCACAAATGCTACTTCTGATACTATTTTTTTTTTTTTTTGTCTATTGAGTTTGGAGACAATGTCATGAGTTGATGGTATATAAGAGTTATGGGATAAAGACATAAAGAGAATGGTAAGATTTAACTTGTCCTGGAGAAATATTATTATTTGCCTATTTTTATTATATTTTCCAATAGTATTTTTCCACTGGGCATCTGCTGATTATATATTCATACTCCTAGCATGTTTTTTTTCTTTTAAAATCTGAACTTCCTGACAGGAACAGACATAGAGAATGTTCAACTAAATTTCATTTTATACTGTTATATTTTCTAGTTTTAGTAGACTTCACCAGAGAGAGTAGATTCAGATTTTACTACTAAAGCTCATACTCACTTCCACAGTCACTAAATAGGCCTAAATAGGTCAAGATGAGGTAGATTATGCTCTGATGAAAGCAACTCTCAAAACTTCAATGGATTTTAAAAACAAAGGTTTATTTCTTGTTCATGCAACACGTTCGTTGCTAGTTCACTGAGGAGCTCCACTGCATGCTGTCCTCCAAGATCCAGGTACTATCTGGAATGTTGCTTGAGCAGAGTGAAGAAGGGAAAAGCAGTTAAATGTTCTACCAGGTGACTCACATCTTTTCTGTTCATAATTCCTTGTGTAATATTAGTCATATGGCCATAGCCAAACACAAGGGAGGCCAGAACTGCAATTACAATGAGCCTGGAAGATGGAGTGCTGGAAATAGATTGACTAAGTGTATTAATGACTGACAGAATCTACCCTTTTGCCAACAAATAGCCATGTATTCTTTCTTTCAGAGGCAAAATGAACTTCCCAGTCCCAAAAGGAACAACCTATAAGTCCCATTCAGTTAAAACATCAAGTTCAAGGTCCATTATCTCTCAGTGATGCACCCCTGTTAACAGGGAAGTGTGACTCTTCTTGATCTGCAAGCACATAAACAGCAAGTTACTGCAGCTCATATATACACCCAATGTACAAGTTGTAATAGAGATAGTTAATTACAGAAATCATTTCCTGTGGGAATGAGGAAGAATGTGAGATATGCAATAGTTATTGCTCTGCAACAATGCTGAAGCAGAACGCAAGAATCTCTTACCCTGAGATTTCCAGACGTTTCTTGATTAGGTTCTGATGCTCCTGAAACTCATGGCAGTGTCTATTGTTAGCCATGCACTTGCCTTTGCCATCTGGCAGGTTGTTCAGTTTTTAAGAAAACATTTTAGAATGGTTTTAGATATAAAGAAAAATTAAGGTAGTACCAAGAGTTCCCTTAAACTTCACACTCAGTTTCCCCTACTATATCTTAGTAAGTATGATGCATTTGTCACAATTAATGAAACAATAATGATACAACATTAACTAAAATCTATTCTTTATTTGTATTCCTTTACTTTTTACCTAGTATCCATTTTCTGTTCCATAGTCCCATGTAGCATACCACATTATATCTAGTCATTACGTCTTCCTATTTCTTTCTTGACTGTGAGAGTTTCTCAGAATTTCCTTGTTTTTGATGACCTTGGCAGTTTTGAGCAGGACTGATCTGGTATTTTTCAGAATTTCCTTCAATTGTTATATTTCTGATGTTTTTATCATGATTAGAAGGGGCTTATGGGTTTTGGTAAGAAGACTTCAGAGGCAGAAAACTATTCTCATCACATCTTCTTAATCTGACTTTTGTTGGATTCATTAGAGTTGTTTAGCTTTCCACAATAGATCTTGTACATTTTTGTTAATTTATACCCAATTACTTCATTTGTAGGGGTCATATTGTAAATGGTACATTTTTAATATTTCAAATTCCAGTTTATTACTGGTATATAGGAACACAATTAACTTTTGCACATCAATCTTATATCCTATGACCTTGCTATGCTCACTTATGACTATAATTCCTATCATCCCTCTTCTAAATTACTAATAGAAATTACATTTCAAAGAACGATTTTAATCTTTCTTCCAAGGAGTTGTTTTGTGAAGTTTTTGGGATTTTCTTTGCATAGGGTCATGTCATCTGCCAACAGAGAGAGTTTTATGTCTTCCTTTCCACATACCTTTATTTCCTTTTCTCATCTTATTGCACCAGCTAAGACTTCCAGTATGTTGTTGAATAGGAGTGGTGTGGACATCCTTGTCATGTTCCCAATCTTAGGGACAAAGTAATGAGTGGTTGTGGGGGTTGGTCAGATGCTTTCATTACATCAGTTCATATACTGGAGACTGTTAATGTGGTAATAAGATAAGCAAGAGGGAGAGAATTCTGTAATCTTCCAAGGAAATACCAGAGTTTGAGTGAGTCTGCGATTTGGGAATCTGACCTGCAGTGTTCCCAATAAATTTCTGCAAAGCTCTGACCCCCGTTGATGATGTTGTTTTCCTCTTTATGTGAGACAGAAAGTCTAGAGGGGACAGAAGTAGAAGAAATACCCTCTCCAAGCTCTGCTTTTTATATTTTCCCTGGAAAATATGCTTTTTCCTATGGAGAAGGATCTTGGTTTGTTTATAATAATTACTCTTCATCTCTTTATTGCAGATCTGGGAGTGGATTATTTGTACGTTTATTGTGAGAATCTGGTGGAGGACCTAAGGCAAATCACTCAAAAGTATGGGGGTACAGCTAAGACTGTGGCCTCTAAGAGCTCTCTTGCAATCTAGCACCATACTCAGCCCCCAGAAATTCGTCAAAATTACCCCAAATGTCTCTACTAGTTTACAGTGCTGGCTGCTTCTGCTCTAAATAAGCAGTTTTCAGCCAAGGCTCTGTGAATGTGCCTGTTTCCCAGAATTTAGGTGGTTGTTTGCCCCACAACCTCATTTCTCTGATGGGTACAAGAAAAGTCATTGATTTTCAGTTTGTGAAGCTTTTACTTATTGCAAGGACGAGGGGGATGCTAGAACTAAAATTGAGATTCATTTATCGTCATTGTCTTAGTCCACAAATAAAATGTGTTTTCCCATTTCTTCCTGAGGTCAGAGCCTTTTTCTCAGTCTGCTTCTTGCCAATGCCAATAGAACATTGGAAACACAGCCGTCCTTTCCAGTATCGTAGGGCCACAGACATTCTCATTTACTTTTGGATCTCTTTCTCAGTGTACTATTCTTAAGAACTTGGTAGGCTGCTAAATTATTTGAATAGTGTTTTTCCATCAATAACATTTCAGACATACTCCTTGCATTTGCTATATTTCCTTGCATATTAGTTGTGAATCTTCAGAAAAGCAGAATCAATAGGAGGGAGATGTGTGTGTGTGTCTCTCTCTCACACACACACACACACACACACACACACACACACACACACACACACAGTATTAATTGGCTCATGAGGTCATGGGGGCTGGCATGTCTGAAATCTGTAAAGCAGGTCTCAGGAGGCTGGAAATTCAGGGACCAGTTGATATTCCAGTCTTGAGTCTGAATTTTTCAGGTTGTAAACTCAGGAGTAGTTTTATGCTGCAGTCTTGAGGCGCAGTTACTTCTTCAGGAAATCTGTCTTTGCTTTTAAGGCCTTTAACTGATTAGACGAGGTCAACCCACACTATAGAGAATAATCTGCTTTACTCAAAGTCTGCTGATTTAAATGTTAATTACATCTAAAAACATCTTTACAGTAACATCTAGACTGGTGTTTGAGCAAACTACTGGGCACTATAGCCTAGCCAAATGAACACTAAAATTTAATCATTACGCTTTGCTTCTGTGTCTCTCCTCTCCCCTCATCTTCCTTTCAACTTACCTGTGACTTCTTTGCCATTGTTGAAGTGCTACATCCTTACTCTCTTATACTTGATCCGTTTTGTCCAGTTTTTAGGATTAATTGGCACCACTTTAATCCAATCCAAAATGTTGACCAATGGAGTGAAAGAAATATTGTTTTAATTATTTATGTATGCAGAGTTTTAATAAACTGTGTTATTTAATTTTAAGTGTTGCTCTCTGGAGGTGAGAAGCAGTTGGTTCCTCCAAATATTCATCTCTACAAATTTATAGCCTTTCTTATTCCTCAATCATTTCTGCTTACAAACCATTCCATTCATTTTTAATCAATATCTTTCTCACACTACCTTGCTATATATATCCAGTGGAAATTACCACATGCTAATAATCTATTTTCCTTAGTACTACAAAGTTATCAAAGGCCTGATGCCTTTAACATGTTTCTCTATTATATACACATATATGACTAATGCTCCATCCACCTCTGATAGTTGCATCTTGACTGCCTCTGTCACATACATTAGTTTTTAATTTTGGAGCTTTTTTTTTTTTTTAAGTAGTTGTCATTGTTGGTACCTCAGTGCCCACTTTACCAATTCTTGTATTAGTCAGTATAGGTTAGGTTATGCCATATGATACAGCTGAATCTTCCCTGCCACAGTTTAGAGCATTGCTTGTCTCTATGGCAGAGGGAGTAGCATTTGGAATAAGGCATATGGCAACAGTTATATACTGTGGCTCAGAAGTGACATCCATAATTTCTCTCATCCACTCACTGGAAGAATGAGGTACATGGTCTTTCCCAAAGACAATGGTCCTAAAATGTACAATGCTGTTCAGCACCCAGAAGGCACAATGCCAGAATGTTACCAAAACAGCAGTGATGAACACTGTAAGTCTTATCATCCCTGCTTTAAGTTACTAAAGGAAATTAAGTCTCCAAGAATGATTTTAATCTTTTAACATAATTATTTGGTAAATGTTATTAACTGAAATGTGGTCTCCCAAAATTCATGGGTTAAAACTCTAACCCCCAATATGACTATTGAGAAAGACAGCCTTTATGTAGATAAGTAAGATGAACAAAAATCACAGGCTGGGGCCCTAATTCAATAGGACCCTGTGTCCTTGCAAGGAGAGGAAGAGATGAGATACTAGAAGGGCACGCACTGAGGAAAGGCCATGCGAGGACACTGGCAGCTGTCTGCAAGCCAAGGGGAGAGGCCTCAGGAGGAAGCAGCCCTGCCAGCAGCTGCCTTGATCTTCGACTTCCAGTCTCAAGAACTGTAAGAAAATAAATTTCTGTTGTTTTAGCCACTCAGCCTGTGGTGTTTTGTTATGGTCACCAAAGCCAACTGACATAGTAAACTTGGTAAATTTTGTAAATTATTTGGTACATATATTTAGAATAAACTATTTGACATATCAGCTTCCCAGAGATGTATTATATTATGAATTTATCTAGGGAAACCTGTAACTAAGCATGAAATATACAGCCTCATTTGCATTGTTTAGCTGAATTACCCAAAGGACTACAGCAAAATGCCAGTATTTGTGTGAGTTAGGTGGCATTATAAAACCAATCTAATGTAATGTAACTTTCAATAATCACAGTAATGGTCTATTTTCAAAAAATCTAATTTTTAGGAAAAGATTTAGAAAGCTCTGTACATGAATATATATTGAAATATGATTTAAAGAACCCAAATATATGCTTTAACATATATGCTATACTAAATTGATATATACTGGAAAATACTTTAGCTTAGGGATTTCATTGCTAAATATGTGAATTAATATTGCCGCCAATTTTTGAACTTTTAGAATAGAGAAAATGTTCTTTATAAATGTATTTTTGGTTTTTAAATAAATTCAATGTGTTCTACTATGTAAAAGATTTTTTTTCAACACAGCCTAGTGAATGTAAAGCATTTTCTATTTCAGTGTTATGTTTAAAACTTTTTACCATTACAAACATTTATTTTAAGTTAGTATCGAGAGATGAATCTTAGTGTAAATACTGCATTTATATATAGAAATTACACTTCAAAACTATCTTTCTGTGTCGGCTATACTGTAAGCCATGTGTATACATGGGTCATAACTTGGAAACATTTAGATGCCTTGCAGGCTATGCTATTATGCTATCCATTCATTACTAGCTATCAGGAACTTGGACCATTTAAATGAACCCTCATTAGAGTGCTTTCTTTTGTACCCTGCTAATCTACAATAGTTCAGACTAATAACAATAACAGCAGTCATGCTATTAATTCTGATAAAGTAGCTAATATTTCTTGGGCATTTTCTATAAGCTAGGCCCACTGCTAAGCACTTTACGTTAATTAATTCACTTAATCTTATCAAAAACTATATAAGCCAGGTGTAATTACCAGCATCCTATTACATAAAAGAAAATGGAAGCCAATGGTGTTCATGTAAATTTTCTGAGATTAAATATGTAGAATGTGGACTTCGGATTGGAACAGAAGCAGCTCATTTCATGATTCCTGTTCTTAGAAAATTATGTGTTTTTTCTCAGCTGGGTACAGTGGCTCATGTGTGTAATCCCAGCTCTTTGGGAGGCCGAGGTGGGCAGATCACAAGGTCAGGAGATCAAGACCATCCTGGCTAACATGGTGAAACCTTGTCTCTACTTAAAAAAAAAAAAAAAAAAAAAAAAAGAAAAGAAAAGAAAGAAAACAAACTATGTATTTGTTCCCAAATTTAGTGTGCCCACATGTCACTGGGAGTTTGCTTTGGTTGCATTGTCAAACTCTATCCATGGAGACTGATCCAGAAGGTCTGGACTCACAAACTACTCATCTTTAGAGCTACAGTTGAACAACAACTGCAAGATGCTGGATGGCTCTCTAAAATGGTAAACTCTCACTTCCAAATGAAGGTGATTTGGTTCGGATGTTTGTCTGTTCCAGATCTCATCTTGAAATGTGATTGATTCTCGGTGTTTGAGGTGGGGCCTAGTGGGAGATGTCTGGGTCATGGTGGCAAATCCTCCATGAATGGCTTGGTGCTGTCCTCGCTATAATGAGTGAGTTCTCATTCTTAGTTCTCATGAGCTCTGGTTGTTTAAAAGAGTGTGGCGACTCTTCCCTCGCTTGCTCCTGCTTCTGCCATGTCACATGCTGGCTCCCTGTTGTCTACCACCATGATTATCAGCTTCCCCAAGTCTCACCAGAAGCAGATGACAGCTCCATGCTTGCTGTACAGCTTGCAGAACCATGAGCCAATTAAACCCTTTTTCTTTATAAATTACCTAGTATCAGGTATTTATAGCAACACAAGAATGGACTGACACAGAAGGTTTGAAAATTCTACACAATGATAGTGTGGTAGACTGAATAATGTCACGCAAGGATGTCAGCATCCGAACCTCTGTAACTTGTGAATGTCACATTATTTGGCAAAGACTTTACTGGTGTGATTCAGTTAAGAATTTTGAACTGGGGATATTAGCCTGAGTTTCCTAGCTGGGTTCTAAATGTAATTATAGGTGTCCTTATAAGTGGGAGACAAAGGGCGATTTCACACAGATAAGGAAAAATCAATGTGACCAAGGAGACAGAGATTGGAGTGATGCAACCATAAGCCAAAGAATGCCAGGAGCCACCAGAACATGAAAGAAACAAAAAGGTTTCTCTTCTAGCTCCTCCAAGGGAGCATGGCCTTCAGTCACCTGGACTTCAGATTCTGGACGTCTGGCTTCTAGAACTTTCTGGCTTCTAGAACTGTAAGATAACAGATTTACGCCACCAAATTTGTGCTAACTGGTTACAGCAGCCGTAAGATCATGAATTTGCTCTTTGCTTCTGAAATCAGTGAAAATTTAACACGCCTTCCAGTTCACCTTTGGCATATCTGTAAATAAAAGCTTTGCTTATCAGTCTAGTATTTGTAGGTGTCGGGTTCTAGCTCACTGAGTGTGGATGGGTTGACAGAATTAGCAGATAAAAGTACAGGCTGTTCAGTTAAATTTGAATTTTGAATTAGCAATGGATAACATTTTACTTAAAATTTAAACTTAACTGGACATTCTGTGTTTTTTCTGGCATGTGAATATAATTTGGAAAAGAAGCCGTGTTTTTGTAAATCAAAACTCGTGTCAGGGCTCAGACTCATGCTACTGATTTCATAGCCCAGTAAATATCTAACTGACTTTATATTTTAGAAAGATGGAACAAAAAGCCCTGATGAAATAAAACTGATTGTATTTCCTGGCTCTCATGCAAAAAAAAAAAAAAAAAAGTAAAATCTACATAAGTAAAAGACAGAGTAAGTGAATGGAAGAAATGCAGGAGGTGCCCTGTCCCCTGTTAGACTAAAGTTGTGGCCCAGGTGTCTGCTCTCCTCACTTGAAGATGTCAGAGAATCTCTATCACTTTAGAGTGAGGGTAACAAAGCCTGAAGGTGGCCTCACATAGATTTTTTAGGAGATTCAAAGCAAATGAGACTTTCCATTATTATCAGCCTTCAGGATACTAATTAATAACAAGCAGCCACATTTCTTGGGCCCAAACCACAAGCAACTTCTGACAGGAAAAAATAAATGATTGCCCTGGGCCCAGTCTGGTCCAAGGAGAAGAGTAAACGTCTGGTAGGCATATTAGGATTGTGGCAAAACTTTAGCTCACGCACATTATTACTCAACACTCAACAAATCAGAGTTGTTCATTCAACTCCATCCATCACTGAAGAAAGTGACTTTTTATTTTTTGGAGCAGGAATGCATTGCACCAAAAATGTCTAAAATTTACTTATGAATTTATCATGTAACGTATAAATTTAGCACAAACCTGGAACTGCAAATGTGTGAAAATTCTAACACATTAATAACATTTTTTAATGAGACTCAACCAGAATAGACCCTACAGAACCTGTTCTACTTTGAATTTCAGTAAAATATTTAAAAATGCTTGAACTTTATATTAATTTATGTGAATTTACAGGTATCTTCAATTAAACATTGAACTTGTATGTGTACTGAGTTGGAGAAGATCTGCATCTATTAAATCTTTTTGCAAAATTGGAGTTTAATAGTGTATCTGCCTGTGATCAAAGATAAATAATGACAATAGTCCCCAAGAGAAAGGAGCATTAAAAGAAGATTTTAAATAATACAGAAAGGCTATATTTAACTATGTTTTCTTTCTTATGGCTGTTTACTTTTCTTGGGCTTTTATTAGATCCTGAATGTTTTATGCTAAGGGAGTCTTCAATATTCCCTTGGGGAAAAGCCTAGTTTTTATTTTTATTTTTGAGAGAGATTTCTTTTTACATAGTTGTGCTCAAATGATGCTGGCAAGAGATTTTCTGGACTTGTATATTTGGAGCAAATTCCTTGATACATGAGCAGAAAGTCAATTTGTATTTTTATTTTTTAAATAGGAAAATAGGTCAGGTACAGTAGCTCAGACCTGTAATCCCAGCATTTTGGGAGGCCCAGGCAGGAGGATTGTCTGAGCTTAGGAGTTCAAGGTTATAGTGAGCTATGATTGTACCACTGCACTCCAATCTGAGCAACAAAGTGAGACCCTATATCTAAAAAAAAAAAAAAAAAAAAAAGTTGAAAAGTAAATACTTCTACATTCAGAAACCATACTCAAGTTCAAAAACATAGTTGCATCTGAACATAGGATACACTAAAGTTATTAAAAGGAAATAATATCATAGAGAGGTAAAAGGAATTTAGTTAAAATTAAAATACCAACCTGAACTTAAATTATTTGACTAAGTTTTAATTCTCCTTAACCAGTATAGTGTTGTTTTTTTTTTAAAAATTTAAGTTGTAGCATAATTTACAAACAGTAAAATGCACAAACCTTAAGAAACATCTCAAGTATATTTGCAGATATGTACTCTTGTGTAAGCCATTCTGGACACTAGGCTTTTTAAAAACTTCTTTCCATTAAGTATAGGGGGATGGTATAAAATTTATTCTTTATTACTCTTCGCTGCATAAAGGAATTAGGGATCCTCAGAATATTAACTGATTTCATGTCTTGAGTCAGGACGAAACAAAACCAAATAAAGCAAACTTTGTTCTTGGAGTAGAGAGAAAAGCATGTGCTTTCAGGAGTTCCCTGATATAATGATAAAGGATAAAAAGTTTGCCTAATGAAAGGGCCAACCACGTCCACATGGGGATAACTCCAGGATCAATAAGAAAATATTAATTCCAGTTTATTGGAACCAAGTAAGCCTGGAAGTTCAGAAGTGTTTCTCAACATAATGTGTGCTACTGCAAAGCCACACATACTAACACCAATGAGACATCCCCCTAAAAGGGAGGGAGCTGAAGGACTGTGGAATTGATTGGTTTTGCTGTTGCTGCACCTTTCCTCTTTTGAGTAATTCAAACAGCTGTTGTAGTAATACAGATAAGTCTCTATTTTGATATCTGCTTGAAATGTGTGTGTTAGGAAGGAAAAGAAGGATAGACTTGCTAAGCGTTACCAAAACACAGGGGTTCAGTCTAGGTCTTGCTTGCCACACAGAAAGCCAATCA
Organism: Theropithecus gelada; assembly: GCF_003255815.1. Classification (NCBI taxonomy): domain Eukaryota; kingdom Metazoa; phylum Chordata; class Mammalia; order Primates; family Cercopithecidae; genus Theropithecus; species Theropithecus gelada. The sequence goes on from NC_037686.1 coordinate 61,329,163, forward strand.
CGGAGACAAGTATTGCCAAGGCAGAAGACTTTTGTTGGGTGCTGCAGCTGAGGAGATGGGAGATCAGTCTCAAATCCATCTCTCTGACCAACTAAAATTAGGGATTTATATAGAAGGGAAGAAATGTAACCATGTGTAGGAAAATAGGAATTAGAGAAGGGTAAGGAAGACAAATTGGTTAACAAGAAGCAAGCGGTTGGTTAGACAATCATGATGGGTGAGGAGTCTGGTGTCTGGTTGTCCAGATGCAGGGATTTTGTAAGTTTCAGCTTCTTGTTACCATCTGGGAGCCCTGGTGCTTGGCTTCCTGAGAGAGGGACTTCGATAAGACAAATGTAACTCTCTCAAGTGTTAAGACTGGGAGGATTCATTTCTATGTTTATTCAAAGAAACCATAAATACCAACTCTGTAGGAGACTGGGTGGGTTTCAAAGCTAGTGCTGCTGAGGGGTTACTAAGTCTTGCTCCTACAGTAAATGAGGGAGTCTCAAATTTAGCCTTATTTAGGATTGTCAGATCCCAGGATGTCTAACATTGCTTTCTGATTCATCTTTGCCTGCTGTGTTTTCACTGAAGTGTGTTGAAATTGGTGTGCACTAATTACTCTATACATGATAAAAAAAAGTTAGGTAAATACTAACAAGACAAGATGTTCTGGTGTCCTGACAGTCACAGAAATTTCAATGGTTTTACAACAGTGAGAAAGTAATACTCAACTTACAGTGGGGTTCATCCCAATAAATGCATCATAAGTTGAAAAGTTGATGTTCTCAATACTTACATTAAAGGAATTGTAGTCTTAACCTATTTATTGCCATCTTTCCATCAGTTATCACACTTGCTTCAATACCTAGCAAGCTATGGTAAGTTCCCTACAGAGAAGAGAGATCTCACAGGTGACTTTCAATCTAAGAAAAGGAACTGGAATTTACTAGATGGTTTCAAACATTTAAGAAGATACATTGTTGCTCTAGAAACTAATAAATAACTAAAATCAATTTACTTTGAAACTGTATTGAAATTGTTTTTTTAAATAATCAGAGATACAATTTAAATAAAAATATAGCTATAGAGGCGTATGGTTTATAACCCTTCCTCTATAAGGATGTAACATAATCTATGGAAATCTATATTGATATTATAATTGGTAAAGCAAAGTAAATGACACAAGTACTTACATACTTTATACCCATTCATCATATATGCAACATGTGACATAAGCATTGCCATAATTCATCAATTCTAAGATACTTTTGTTTTACATTTTAATGTCTTTGCTGCCAGAATTATTTTTTTACAATCATGACATCTCACGAATTTTGTTAGCTAGATGACAACTCTGGTTTAGATGTTATTGCCTATACATGCAGGAACATTAAAAACTGCCAGTATAAAAACTTCAGATTCAGTATCAGAAGATTGAGGGAAACCTCAGGACATTAGTGGAGTACTTTCTTATGTCTGGATGATGATGAATATAGGAAGAGCAATGGGATGATTCAGGACTTTTAAACCATTTTCCTAGAACAGGATTCTAAAGTAGATTGGTTGTATATAATATCAAAGGTAGCAAAAAAATCCAGCATCAATAACTTTCAGTTCTTTTATGTATTATGATAAGAAATACTGAATCACCAATCTTTTTGATGATCCAGAGAACTATATTGTGCAGAATAAAACAGATGTGCATGAATTCTGAATCCAAAAGTGATATAGAAAAGTCAGATGTTGAAAATAAAGAAGTTTCACAGATCCTTTGACAAATTTATTTGTCTTATATTTTTATTTTATGCATGCATAAAATTATATGTCTTTATCTAATAAACAACTAAATCAATAAATATAAAATCAATCATAAGTGAAAAGCAGTGAAGCATATTTTATCTGCAAAATCTTTTTTTTTTTTTTTTTAGTGGCACATAAAAAATGGTATGTCATGATTATTGTCCTTATGTTAAAGATGAGAAAGCTGAAGCCTGGGGTAGACTTATTTTGCCCCACAGTGGAACCAGTTTTTATGTTCAGATCATTCCATAGTTTATTATGAATGATCCTCCACCATATTGTGTTATCTTTACTAAGAAAACATTGCAAGTCTGTAAAAGAGAGAGAAAACATACCTTAATGCAAAACAAAGCTTCATGTTTGTCTTTCCACTAGGCCTTACAACTTAAGTGTTTCATCCTTCATAAAGCTTTTCCCCTTTGCCATATTTTTTTTTTCTTTCTGACAGCAAGTATTTCAGCAATGGGCAGAAGACAAAAGAACCAATTTCAGGATTATAGCAGTGAAGAGTCAGGAAGGTTTGAGTACATCACGCATAAAGCAGAAGATTCTGACCAAGACCAATATATTTATGTTCCTGCCAGTGCTGTAGTATCTACAAGTATGACTATTGACTATTCCATCCTTGTCAGTGATAAATGTGTGAATCTGAATAACAAGATGTCAGTATAAAATTCATCAGTGTCTGCTGGATCCAGATATGTTGATGCCATTCTGAGAACATGTTTGCCAATACCTGCCTCCCTAAAAACAGTCATTGCTGCAAGGGGATTGCCAGTTAAAATCAGTGGCATGCAAATCTCCACTGTTGCAAGCCAGCACTGTCATTGTGGATACACATCTGTACTGGGGATCTCATTTGCCTCCTTTACTCACTATGACTCTGTGAAATCTTACTGTATATTATATTAGAGTCTATATTCAAAGAAAAATCAGTTGTCACTTTTGATCCAAGTTCAGTTTTCAACTATTTATAAAAAAATTCTAAGTATGATATAAATAAGGACATTAGTCACCTAATGATCATATCAATTTTACTTTAGTTTGGATGGCTAATATACAGGTATCCATTTAGTGTCTGTCACTAACAAACAAATACCCATTCCATAAAGGAATTTGTTTAGCTGTTATACTACATCTTTCAAAGTAACCTAAGTAGTTCTTCTAAAACCTGTGTGTTCCACGAATATTAGCTAATAACATTACTATTTTGTACCATCTAGTAAAACTCAGAGGTAACTGCATTTGCATAATTACAAGTAGTTTTCCCTTCAGTCTGTGATTACATTTTCTATGTCTGGTTCACCTGCCAAAATTTATAAACAGATTAAAAATTACACGGATCTCATGGAAGTGTTTCTGAGTCATCTCCTCCACACAACCATGAATAAAAATTACCAATTTAAGACAAAGATAAAAACTCTATTTTAAATTCAGTGCCATTCCCCCTGATTTAAGTCCAGTTAGCACTGAATAGTTGAATAAATTGCTTATCTGAAAGAGCTACAGGAGCTATGACTAGTTATGATGAAAAGAGGAAGCGAAAATGTGAATGCATTCTTGTTTTCAACCCTATAATGAGAAACTTTTATATAGCGAATATTAGTCCCCATTTCTTTTTGGAGAAAATCAACTAGGTTGCAATGTGATAGACTATGACCTAAGATTTCAAAAAAAAAATGTTTTAAGAAGTCAGAAATGCTGAACAGCAGAATGAATCAGATTCTGCCTAATTTTATTCACTGAAAGTTGAGAGCTTTAAGAAAAATTATTACATTTTATATAATTGTGTGTGATAAGGCATAAGACTGAATACAAACGAACTTGCTGCCAATGTTGCGAGACATAAAGAAAAAAATGTTCTTGTCCAATTCTATATTATCTGTCTTTGAATCTCAAATTTCCATGATTGACATATTATTATTTAGGGTATGAAATTGTTTTGTTTCCAGGATTCCCCACTTCATATCAAATACCTTTTCAACGTTTTAAATCTTTGCTAATGTCTTAGTCTTAGTAAGTTTAACACCTTATAGCAGGAAATCTATTTTTTATTTTATGATTTTGCTCATCATGAGCAAAGCCATTAGGTAGTAGGACACAGATTGAAGAGAATAGGAATACCAAGAATGGACAAGTGGCACGTACTGTAGTAGATGTTCAATAAATATTCCTTAACTATTGAATGTGTGAATACATAGTTATTAAAGAGTGGCAATATGTGTGTGGATATAAATACATGTATATTTTATACGCAGGTATAATAAAAGAGACAAAATACTCCTTTAAGAAGACACTTCACATAAGGCACAAGTTAATAATTTGTTGTCTCGATTTAGATAAACCTGGATTTTATTTTTGGTCTCCCTAGTCTTCAGCTTCCTCATCTATGTGATATGGATAATACCTGCCTTGTAGAATTGTCCTGAAAGTAAATAAATCATTTAGAATTTATTGCATAAAGTTGCTGTGGGCTTAAATGACACAGTAGTTACATAATACTCAGTCTTTATCTGACTCAGAGATTTTGCTCAATAAATATTCTTGCGATTACTATCTGCTCTAAATTGCCTCCACTGTTCCTTAGCTATGTGAGCGATTGATGCAATAAGTAGAGATAAGTAGGGATATGCAAAGCACTCTGTGGGACTCCCAAAGGAAAGTCACTAAGACTCAGGGTGTAAAGGAAGGAGATGGGGTTTTGTTCTCAAGAAATATTTCCTAAGAAATGATATTTTAGCAAGATTTAAAAGAAATATAATTATGATTCAGGCTGAGCACAGTGGCTCATGCCTGTAATACTAGCATTTTGGGAGGCAGAGGAGAGCATATCACCTGAGGTCAGGAATTTGTGACCAGCCTGGCCAACATGGTGAAACACCATCTCTACTAAAGACAGAAGTACAAAAATTAGCTGGACATGGTGGTGCACTTATGTAGTACCAGCTACTCGGGAGGCTGAGTATCAGCTACTCAAGAGAATCACTTGAACCCAGGAGGTGGAGGTTGCAGTAAGCCGAGATCATGCCACTGTACTCCAGCCTAGGTAACAGACCAAGACTCTGCATCAAAAAGTAAAAAATAGAAGAAATATAATTATTATTCAGATGAATTGGACAGGCAAGAGCATTCTAACAAGTAGGATTAGTATATAGGAAGACACAGAGGCATAGGAAATGTTCCTTCAGGCAGCCATAAATTATTCTGCATGGAGATAGGGCTAGAAATGTGATGAGGGGGGCTTGGTAAGAAATGAACCTGGAGGGCCAGGTGCAGTGGCTCATGCCTGTCCTCCCAGCACTTTGGGAGGCTGAGGTGGGCAGATCACAAGGTCCGGAGATCGAGACCATCCTGGCCAACATGGTGAAACCCCTTCTTTACTAAAAATACAAAAGTTAGCTGGGTGTGGTGGTGTGCGCCTGTCATCCCAGCTACTAGGGAGGCTGAGGCAGGAGAATTGCTTGAAACTGAGAGGTGGAGATTGAAGTGAGCTGAGATCGTTCCACTGCACTCCAGCCTGGAGACAGAGCGAGATTTCATCTCAAAAAAAAAAAAAAAAAAGAAATGGGCCTGGAGACTTGGATAAGAGCCATACCATGAAGGATTTATCATTCATCATAATAAAATTGGACTCAATAATGTAAAGGAAACTCCTGCAATGTCTTAAGGGAGAGATCAGTGTGACTAGATATGGAAGCATTTTAGAGGTGGTGAGAGTGGTGAATTAAATGTAAACACTGGAGGCAAGAATATCCATTAGTGATCAAACGTCCAGGTGTAGGTGTGCACGACAGCGACATTGGTGCAGCTGGAGAAAGAGTGATTCTGTATTAAAGTATGGATGAAACGAGACAGGCCGCATTTAATGCAGGCAAGATGAGGGGAATTAAAAAGAGGGAGACCTCTCAGATGACTTTCAGATTTTTGACTTTCATGATTAAATGGTGCTGTTCACCAAGATAAAAACATAAATGGGTGGAATGTGTTTGAGAAGATAATCAGAACTATAAGAAAGAAAAGCAATTCTACTTAAAAGAATTGAAGATCCCCCTTTTATTCTTCTACTTTTACAATTTTGAATGCTGGCTAGATTTTTTAAGAGACTTGTTGTTCCACCACCTAGAGGGATATGTAGATGGTAACTTTAAAAATGTAAAAGCAAAAATTGGATATTATTATGACCTTTTAATTGCCTTGCTTTACTTCTATTTTCTGTATGTTCCCTGGATGTATATTAAGATTTTTTCCCTTCTATACAATAAAAAGTCCGTTTAAAATATCCTCTTTAGCTCAATAGTTTCCACATTACTCAGATTCTCAAAAATTTCTTTTAAAAGTATTTAAGGAACAAAATTACCTCAGTGAAGGTTAACTCAGCAGAAAATCAGACAAATTTGGAAACAGTCAACTTTATTTTAGAATGTGAAGCACTTTAATGCCTATCCAATGACATTGTTACACTGTAATTTAGCTTCAAGTTTATCTGTGGAAAAGGGCCAGTGTGCCATATATCCATGCTGATTAGTTAGTCTATACTATATATATTAATCCATTTTTACACTGCTGATAAAGACACATCAAAAACTGGGCAATTTACAAAAGAAAGGGGTTTAATTTAACTGGACTTACAGTTCGATGTGGCTGGGGAAGCCTCACAATCATGGCAGAAGGCAAGGAGGAACAAGTCCCATCTTATGTGGATGGCAGCAGGTGAAGAGAGAATGAGGAAGATGAAGATGCAAAAGTGGAAACCCCTGCTAAAACTGTCAGCCTGAGATTTATTCATACCATGAGAATAGTAGGGAGGAAACCATCCCCAAGATTCGATTATCTCTTACTGGGTCCCTCCCACAACACATGGGAATTATGGGAGTACAATTCAAGATAAGATTTGGTTGGGGACACAGAGCCAAACTATATCATTCTGTCCCTGGCCCCTGCCAAATCTCATGTCCTCATATTTCAAAACCAATCATGCCTTCCCAACAGTCCCCCAAAGTCTTATTTCAGCATTCACTCAAAAGTCTACAGTCTAAAGTCTCATCTGAGACAAGGCAAGCCCCTTCCACCTATGAGACTGTAAAATCAAAAGCAAGCTAGTTATTTCCTAGATACAATGGGGATACAGGAAATACAGCTGTTTCAAACGGGAGAAATTGGCTAAGACAAAGGGGCTACAGGACCCATAAAAGTCCAAAATCCAGTGGGGCAGTCAAATCTTAAAGCTCCAAAATGATCTCCTTTGACTCCATGTCACGCTGATGCAAGAGGTGGATTACCATGGTCTTGGGCTCCACCCCTGTGACTTTGAAGGGTACCGCCTCCCTCCTGGCTGCTTTGATGGGCTGGCATTGAGTGTCTGTGGCTTTTCCAGGCCCACCGTGCAAGCTTTCAGTGGATCTACCATTTTGGGGTCTGGCGGATGGTGGCCCTCTTCTCACAGCTCCACTAGTCAGTGCCCCAGTAGGGATTCTGTGTGGGGACTCCAACCTCACATTTCCTTTCTCCACTGTCCTAGCAGAGGTTCTCCATGAGAGCTCCACCCCTGCAGCAAATTTCTGCCTGAAAATCCAGGTGTTTCTATACGTCCTCTGAAATCTAGGCAGAGGTTCCTAGAACCCAATTCTTGACTTCTGTGCACTCTCAGGCTCGACACCACATGGAAGCTGCCAAGGCTTAGGGCTGGCACCCTCTGAAGCCACTGCTTGAGCTCTGCGTTGGCCCCTTTCAGCCACAGCTGAAGCAGCTGGGATGCAGGACACCAAGTCCCTAGGCTGCACACTGCATAGGAACCTTGGGTCTGGCCTACAAAACCATTTTCTCCTGGGCCTCTGGGCCTGTGATGGGAGAGACTGCTGTGAAGACCTCTAACATACCCTGGAGACATTTTCCCCATTGTCTTGGGGATTAACATTTGGCTCCTCTTATGCAAATTTCTGGAGCTGGCTTGAATTTCTCCTCAGAAAATGGGTTTTTATTTTCTATTGCATTGTTAAGTTGTAAATTTTCTGAACTTTTATACTCTGTTACCTTTATAAAACTGAATGCCTTTAACAGCACCCAAGTCACCTTTTGAATGCTTTGCTGCTTAGAAATTTCTTCCACCAGGTACCCTAAACTATCTCTCTCAAGTTCAAAGTTTTACAAATCTCTAGGGCAGGGACAAAATGCCACCAGTCTCTTTGCTAAAACATGCCACCAGTCTCGTGCTAAAACTTTTCCTCAAGTTCTCAACAAATTCCTCCTTATCTCTATCTGAGACCAACTCAGCCTGGACCTTATTGTCCATATAACTATCAGGCTTTTGTTCAAAGCCATTCAACAAGCCTCTAGGAAGCCCCAAACTTTGCCACATATTTCTGTCTTCTTCTGAGCTCTTCAAACTGTTTCAACCTCTGCCTGTTACCCATTTCCAAAATTGCTTCCACATTTTCGGGTATCTTTTCAGCAACACCCTATCTACTCTGCTGATACCAATTTATTGTAGTAGTTTGTTTTCATGCTGCTGATAAACACATATCTGATACTGGGCAATTTACCAAAAAAAAAAAAAAGAGACTTAATTGGACTTACAGTTCCATGTGGCTGAGGAGGCCTCACAATCATTGTGGAAGGCAAGGTGGAGCAAGTCCCATCTTACATGGATGGTAGCAGGCAAAGAGAAAATGAGGAAGACACAAAAGCAGAAACCCCTGATAAAACCATCAGCCCTTGTGAGACTTATTTACTACTGTGAGAACTGTATGAGGGAAAACACCCCCATGATTCAATTCCCACAACATGTGGCGATTATGGGAGTACAATTCAAGATGAGATTTGGGTGGGGACACACAGCCAATCCATATCACTGTACAAATAAGGAAAGTTGAAGTTATCACATTGCCAGTTAGTGGTTTCATAGCTAATGAATTTCATTGCATGTTGCAGAAAGAATTCTGGAAAGTTGTTCCTACAGTAATTGTTGATGCAGTTTAATACTGGCCACAGAAACATTTACTCCACAGGAAAAATGACCTCATAGATATATACAATTTTTTTGAGTATCTCCTAAAGTTTTTAAATGACATGAATCTTAGCTGTGGAGCAGGGTAAGCCAACTTTTTCTGTAAAGGGCCAGACAGTAAGTATTTTTCAGTTTTGCAAGCTAAGTAATCTGTATTGGAGCTCTTCAACACTGCCATTGGAGTGTAAAGGTAGCCATACACAGTACGTGTGCAAATGAGGGAGTATGTGTTCCAATAAAACTTTATTTACATAAACACATAGAGACTCGAATTTGGTTCCCATAATTTGCCAATGCCTTCCTTAGAGCCTAGTCAATAATCTGTAAACAAGTGAGATGTCCCTGCAGGGCCCTGATTCAAATAGTTATCAAAGGATTGATTCCTTGTCATTCATCAAGCAGTACAACTGACTTCTCCCTTAAGAAACCAGAGTTAATATAGCAGGGATGACTTTTATTGATGTTCACCAGATAAACCTTTCAAATCAGTTGCTATAGCTAGGATCCACTGACTTGCATCTCATTCAGTTCCTTTCTGTCCCTTCTTTTCTACTTCTAATTCATCCTCTGATACCAATCCTGTTATTGGTAAATATTATTATGAATAAATATACAGTCATAATACAAAGCATTTAATCATAGCAAGGATCCCTCATGTTACCCTTTTATAGCCTATGCATCTCCCTCTTCCTACACTAACCCACACTAACCTCATCTGTAAACGCTGTAATCATTTCCACCAATCCATTCACATCAAGTGCACCAAAGATCATGCAGGGTATGTTCACCTGAGCCTACTACTTACTTCAATATATCTTACTAGCATTTCCTTAGAGTCACTGATGACATCCAGAACATTCATATCATTATATCATACATATGGGATAATTTATTCACTGACCACTCTTTTTCATGACTTTCAGCTAGTCTAGCATCTTGCAATACTGTTAAATCCCTTTTTATTACCTGGTTATTACATATGACCCCTGCTGTTCATCACTTACTTCTATTGGTTTAATTACTATTTTGCTAGAATCTTCAGGGTTTTTTTTTCACACTTATCTGCACCTGTTAAAGAGAAGATGTGCTTAATAAAAGCAGGACACCTCTAATACACTTATAGAGATACATAAAATCACACGATTATACCCACATGTTAATCCCCACATCTCTATACTCGTGGCCTACCCAATATAAATGAATTTCAATTTATCAATCAACAAGTCATACTGTAAAATTGAACTTTTGTTTACAGATACTTGTAGATTAACATGCAATTGTAAGAAATAACATAGAGATCTAGTCTAATTTCTCCCAGTGATAACATTTTTGCAAAATTGTATTACAATATCACAATGAGAATATTAAAATTAATACAAAGTACAGAACATTCTGTGAGGATCCCTCAGGTTGCCCTTTTATAACCACTTCTCCCTCTCTCTATTCTCTTAACTCTGTCGCTAAATCCTAGCAACCACTTATCTGTTCTCCAATTCTACAAATGCATCATTTCAAAAATGTTAGGTAAATGGAATCAAGCAGCATGTAACCCTTTGGGAATGGCTTTCTTTCATTCAACAGGATCTCCTGGAGATTCAACCAAGTGTTTGCATGTGCTTATCACATCCAAATTTGTTTCTGTTTATTGCTGAGTGGTATTTTCAAAACTGTTAGATTTTATGAGTGTAAAGTTATTTGAAGTATTCCTTATTGTCTTTTTTAATGGCTGCAAGATCTGCTGTGATAGGAACTATTTAAGTCCTGGGATTGGTGATTGGTTTCTTCTGCCTTTTTATCTCATCAGTCTTGCTAGAGGCTTATACATTTTGGAAATTATTTCAAAGGATCAGTATTTTGATGTATTGTTTTTCTCTCTCATTTTTCTGTTTTAATTTCTCATTAATTTATATTCCTATCATTAGTAATTCCTTGATTTTTCTCTCTCTGTTTGTGTTACTCTTCATTTCTACTCCCTTAAATTAGAAGCCAGGATTATTTATTTGAGACTTTTTCTCTTTCCTAACGTAACGATTTACTATTATAATTTTTCCTCTCTGCGCTGCTTTAGCTGCGCCCTCTATATTAGCATGTGTTATATATTTTTTATTTTAGTTTAGTTCTATGTATTTTTTAATTTCATGTAATACTTTATGTATTTTTTAATTTCATGTAATATTTTATCTTCGAATTTAGAAGTGGATTTTAAAATTTCCTTATAGTTCAAAGTTTTCCTTCTGTCTTTTTGTTTTTGCTTTCTATTTTTGCTTTCTGCTTTGCTTCCATTATGGTCAGACAACATAATGCACATGATTTCAATTATTTTAAACAAGTTGAGGTTTGTTTCAAGACCCAAAATATGATCTGTTTATATCTTATAAGTGCTTGAAAAATTGTACATTCTACCATTTACGAGGGTATTTTAAGGGTACCCATTAGATTCTGTTGTTCACTGTGTTGTTCACATCTATACTCTTATTGGTTGCATGAGTTGCTGAGACAGGGGTGTTGTTTCCCCATGTATAATTGTGTATTTGCCTATTTTTAAAAATTCTACCAGTTTTTGCTTCAAGTATGTTGAGGCTCTGTTTTTCATGCATACACATTTATAATAGTTATGTCTTCCTGGTGGATTGATCTTTTATCATTATCTAAGGTCTCCCTATGTCTAATAGATTCATTTCTCTGAAGTCTACTTTCTCTGATAGAAACATAACTGTTTCTGCTTTTTTTTAAAAAAAAAAAATAAAATTAGTATGGTATATATTTTTCAGTTTTACTTTCTAGCTGTCTATGTACTAAAGTTGAAGTAAGTTTCTTGTAAATAGCATATACTTCGGTCATTTTTTGTTTTCTTGCTTGCTTTTGCTTTGTACCTACTCTTCTCATCACTGTCTTTTAGTTGAAATACTTAGACAATTCACATTTAGAGTAATTTTTCTTATGTTGGTGTTTAAGTCTGCCAAATTATTTGTTTGGTATTTTTTTTCTCTGCTTGTCATTTTTCTGTTTTTATTCCTTTTTGTGAGTAACTTGCACTTTTTTAAGGGATATTATCTTATTTGTGTTATTTATTTATTTACTTATTTATAGAGACAAGATCTCACTATATTGCCCAGGCTGGATTGAACTTCTGGGTTCAAGTGATCCTCTCACCTCAGCCTCCCTAGTACTGCTGGGACTTTAGGCACCACCTCTGCACCCAGCTTATAATGGTTTTATTTATAATTTATTTATGGTATTACTTTTAAGAGTTTTCCTAGTTTTTGGTCCGATCACTACAAATTACAGTATATACATGACTTTGGATAGTCTACTTGTATTAATATTTTTTAACTTTGAGTGAAATGTGGAAAATTTACTTCCATTTGGACCCCTTCACTTCTAAATTAGAATTGTCTTGAGTTTAGATGGTCTTGTAATTTGTATTTCCACCATCACACATGATTTAGAAAATACATGAGGTAAGGGTAGGCTTGTTAAACTTTACCATATTTAAAACTGTTTCCGGTTTATTTTTTCCTTCCTGACTTTCTGGGATTTCTAACTTATTTCTTTTTATTTAAAACTTCCTGCTTTTATTATATTTCTTTCTATTATTTCTATTTCTTCTTTTCTATTTGAGACTACCTGGACCCCCTTCTTCTGCATACTGTGGAGGAGGGAGTTGTAGGATGAACTGCCACTTTGTTGATCCTCCTGTCCTGGGCTCCCTCACTGGTTTACCTTTCATGTTCTCCCTTTCACTCCCTTTGACTGTCTCTTGCTATTTCCAAGCTTTAATTGAGTCTTGATATTTATGAAGTTGTCTAGTGAAGAAACACCCATGTCAAGAATATATTCATTTATAAACAATACAATTATAAAACAAGTTCCCAATAAGAAATAAAATTTAAAAAATAAAACAAGTTCCCAATCTTCTCCTCTCATCCTTTTTACTTAACTGCATTTGTATTTGTCTATCTATTGCTGTCATCAGGTCTTTTCTAAAATCCAGTTCTCATAATATGCAAGCCTAAGTATGGTAAAATGAAGCAGCCATTAATAAGTGAATCAAGAAGTCAGGGAAGTGATGCTGGGGAACTGCTTGCATCACAAGCAAAGTCATTGGTGTTTCCAGATCTAGCAGAGTTACACTGAATAACATGCAAAGAAAAATAATTACATCAGACTATGGCACTATCATGTGTAAATTAAAAGGAAATATTTGATGCCTAAAGTTTGAAGTCCTTCTGAAAATGATGAAATTTTCAAATATGTTTGCAAAAATTATGCTCCTTAGGATTATGTAGTAAAGGCAAAACTTGAAATGAAGAATATGAATTATGCTATCATATAATTTATTTAGAAAATTTAGGCTAACTACTATAGACTTTATTTCTACTTTTTCCATTTGAATAATTAGCACAGAGTTTTTAATATCTAATTTTTAATATTAATAAAAATGAATTTACTATATTAGATTGGCTAGACTATGCTGTGGTGGTTAATAAATCCTGAAATCTCAGTGGCTTAACGCAGTATGTACTTTTCATTCAATATCCAAATTGATGTGGATCAGGAGCCCCTTTTTATCTCGCAGTTTGGCAATCATAAGCACATGGCCTCCAGGGTTGGTGTATTAGGCGAAGAGTGAGCTAAGTAATTTTACAAAAGAACTTTATTAGCTAGGCTTGTGAGTGGCTTATAACCCTTTGGCCTATGTGACATTGACTATTTTTTTTTTGTCACATGACCCCAATCCATGTGCAGAAGGCAGAAACAAAACATTTTCTTGTGGCTTTATGTAAATAAACACTGATATGGTTTGGCTGTGTCCCCACCCAAATCTCATCTTGAATTCCTATGTGCTGTGGGAGGGACCCAGTGGGAGGTAATTGAATCATAGGGGCAGGTCTTCCTTGTGCTGTTCTTGTGATAGTGAATAAGTCTTACAAGATCTGATGGTTTTGAGAAATGGGAGTCTGCCTGCACCTCTCTCTTTGCTTTCTGCCATCCACGTAAGACAGGACTTGCTCCTCCTTGCTTTCTGCCATGATTCTGAGGCTTCCCCAGGCATGTGGAACTGTAAGTGCAATTAAACCTCTTCTGTTTTAAATTGCCAAGTTTTTGGTATATCTTTATCAGCAGCATGAAAACAGACTAATACAAACACTTAGCATTTTTTCCTGCTACCATTATTTTTATTATATGAGGTATAATAAGAAGCAACATTTCCACTATTACTCAAACCTTTTGGATACAATTTAAGTTACGTATTTAAGAGGGTTTCACATACCAATTTTCTTGAGATAATTAATAAAGGCCTCCTGCATACATGAAACTTTTTGCTTTAATGAAAAAAACTTCCTTAAATTGTGCTGTTCAGCAAGATTTCATAAACACTCAGTATCAGTAGAGTGCCAATTTAATATGCTGAAGTTGAACCAAGTTACTTAACATTGTAGTAAACCACTTCAGAAAGATCTCAGAAATATGCTATGCTTAAGCCAATATGAAATTTTCTTTTAAAGACAATGGGATCAGAATCCTTCACTAAAATACAAAGACTGACTCAGCAGAAAAAGTATCTGCTATCAATTACATTGCTGGTTATACAAGCAACCTTTTTTTGGTCAGTTCCCAGGAAATTAATGAACAGATTTGATTCTGCTTAGCTTGGAGAACTGATAAAAATCTCACTCCAAGGTAGTGTGAAAGAAGCTATAACCTTTCCTTTTCTATTCTTCTAAGAATAATTAAAAGACTTAATTAAAAAATTCTCAACACCATTCAAAGTTCTTTTCCTCTCCAAACTATAATAATGCTGATGTATCAGATAAGCCTAACTGTCTATACCCTAGGCTGTAGTAATCTTTTCTCTGTATTCTGACTTCGTGAAAGGTTGAATTTGTGTTTAATGGTAAAGTGACTATTCCTACTTCTCTTTTAACTTGCACAGGCATTTCTAATTTATTAAAGCAATGAAACTGTTCTTTCTTTCCCCATAGGAGAGAAGAATTACATAAAACTCTTATATTGAGACATTATGCACACACAAAAAAAGAGAAATAACTAATTTTCCAGCACTAAAGTATATTTAACTACAGTATTTTAAAAATACTTCTAGTGCTAAAGATATACTGATTAGGATCAATTAATTTGAGCAGGAAGGACAGTTTCAAGGAAAGACATGTAGAAACTCTCTAATTTTTACCAACCTTTGAAACACGAGTGTGGGAAGTGCTAAGTAATTAAGAATGGAGGATGGTATTTCAGGATAAAGGAGTTAAACATAAACTCTATGTAATATGGTGTTGTTAGAATATGAGGCATATAAAAGATGTAAATGGAGCTAAACCTGACAAAACAGTGTTCGAGAAACTTTTCAATATAATTAAAATGTTTTTGGAATCCTTTCCTAGGAATCAACTCTATGTAGGCAATGTAAAATATTCATTTAGAAATCAGGTTTTCAGAAATGCATGAGAACATAGCAGATATTTCTGTTCTATGTGTTGATATAATGACTTTTGCAGCATCATTGCATTACTATGAAAACATTCAATATCTGTTTTTAAGGTAATTTACCAAATGAGCGTCAAAGTTCTCTTTGATTTATTTATGTCAAGGCTTAGAATGTTACAGAAAGGCAACATAATGTGAAAGTCATGTTGGTCAGCCAAGTCAGAGCTGGTTCCACAGGCAGATCACATGGAATTCATTGACATCTGTTCTCACAGTAAGAAGCAGTCCAGCATCCTGTATTGAGCATGGTGAAATTGCTTACATTATTGTTGAAGAGTTGACAGACATTTTGCAGCAATTTACCATTCAAGAGGGTTTCAAAAGATGACTCAAATTACTTGTTCTAAATGCAAGAATTAAATGATAAATGCTTTTGAAAAAGTCAGGTTCATAGGCCTGTCCCTTTATTACTCATTTATTTCACTCATTCACTCATTTATCCATTCATTCATTCTCATGTACACACAGACACACACACACACACACACACACACACACACACACACACACAGAGAGATTATCAAGTATGTTCAAGGCATTATAACAGACACAAAGATCATTATGACAGTAACCTAACTTCAAGGAACTAATTGTCTATTAGTGAAAGTTCTCTAGTAGAAAATGAAGAATAATTAATGTACCTAATAATTTAAAGAACCAGGGGGATCAACAGAGATGTTGAAAGGGCATCCTGAATAGCAGTAAAAAGGGTGAAACTCCTAATAGAAGGTAGACTGGAGTCTGTGTTCAGTGGAAGATAAGGCTGCACGGTAGCATACTAATTATCATCAAAGCCACAGACATTAGAAAAATAAATGCTCTGTGGCCTAAATTTTCTATGTCCCCAAATAATTGTAAATTTGTGAAGAATAAGAAATAAGGTTCATATTCAGGAAATATTTTATATTGCATTGTTATTATGACTGTATATGTGTACGTATTATGCATCAAAAGGATGAAATCATTTTCACTTTAAAAATTTTACAACTGTTGTCATGTTATATCTAATTTGTACCTATAGAGTATTTCTTTTCCATGTGCTGGGATTTACCTTCTGTTTTACAATTAATTTTAACTTTAGTGAGCATGACTTTACCACCTTCATCTCCATTATGTGTGCCTAGGTGATCTGTACTTAAAGCCTTTGTACTTTTCCAAGCTTCTTCTCACAGAAGTTTGAATAAAACTGATCCTGGCTACCTTAATAATCACTGTCTACTGACTGTCAAGCCAGATGCGTTGTCAAAATCATTGTGTGACTGAGTATTCTATTAGTAGTCTCTGAAACTAATTTGAAGCTATTTTGTTTTGCTCAAAAAGGGAACTTTAAAAAGAGTAAGAATAATCTGTCACATGCTCTATTTTGTGATTTAGAGTGAAAATTCAGTGTCTCAAATCTCCCTCAAAAGTTTATCTAGAGAAATTATAACATAATTGGACATCAATAGAGCAGTTATTGACAACTTCCATGTTTATACTTCTCTGTTTCCCTTTGTAGCCTGGTATTTTCAACTGCTTCCTACAGTTTAGGATTTTAAGAATACTTTTGATAATGAGATACAATAAGAAACACATTTTCTCTCATGATCCAGTAAGCACACACAGATACGTGGAGACATAAACAGGCATACACAGACACACCACACACACACAAGAGACAAGATTCTCATAAAACCTTATGATGCTCTCTGATGTTTTTCATTTTATTTTGGTTTATTTGTGGTTTTCTTGTGAAATATGTTCTAGTGAGATCCATTACATTTATTTTACCCCCATTCGTAGATTAAAACCTGCAGTTTGAAAAAAAATTTAAACTATCTGATTTTCTGCCCTTTTTTGATAGAAAAAATAAAGTTAAAGTTTTATTCTTCAAGGTATTGTTTTTCTACTTTAGCCTCTCTTACTATAATGTATTCTATCAGCCTTTTTGCATTTTGTTAGAATAAAAGCAATTTTATCTTGACTTGACGCTACATGTTTTCCAAATAACAATAAGAGAATTGTATATTAAAAACCAAATTATAATATTTTCTCCTTGTCAGTGAAAAAATGAATCATTTTAATTATTTTGATACTAAGAATCACTTTATAGATTTGAGAGATATGACATTGAGATATAGCATGGTTGGTTGGCTTCTGTGGGAAATTGATTTGCTAAACTAAACCAAAAGGCCAGAGAGCTTGAGGTAACCATGAAATTTTTGTTGTGTGTTTCAGTATTAATGAAAATCACTTCTGTGTGAAACAAAAACAAGTCACACACTGTGCCTATAGGAAAAATTACATTTTTAAAACTAAGTCATTACAGTTTGATTCTCATCATTTGATAATTCATATAACATCCATTGGATTTGGTATTGATCTGCCTTCTCAAAACTTTAGAAACCCAAAAATGATAACAAAAGTAGACTTTTAGTTGACTATAGACAAAGAATATTTCTGTGCTTCAAATAAAAATATGGTGGTGTTGATTCACAAATATAACTATATTCCTTTAAAAATCTCAAGTGAAAAATTATAAATTATAGGTTTTTCAAAATAGAGGCTATGTGTCAGACAATATTCTAAGCATCTGTACAACATATCCTTTTAATTCTCAAAAAACCTTTAAGAAAAATATTATTTTTCCACATTTTAAAGATGACACGACTTTAAAGAAAATGATATTGACACACTTTGAGCTTAGTCACATCAGAGCTCTTAGCTGTTTTGCTCTACTGGTAACTTTATCACCACATTTATTTTCCTTCTTAACATAGAGTCAGACAATTATGGTGATAGCAAATTAACATCTTTCAGAATAAAAAAATATGTACTCACAGAATTGTGACATATTTACTTGAGTAAGTCATTCACTCTATCAAAACATGCCCCAAACCCTATCTTCCCTTACTTACCACGAGACCAGAAAGAATGACCTCATGTAAGAAACATACAATGGTGGAGTCAAAGAATAACAGGAAAACAAAAACAGAAACACAGTTATGTGGGCTTATTTATTTATTTTGTTTGAGACGGAGTGTCGCTCTTTCCCCAAGCTGGAGTGCAGTGGCACAATCTTGGCTCACTGCAACCTTCCTCCCACCCTGGCTTCAAGCAATTCTCCTGCCTCAGCCTCTTGAGTAGCTGGGACTACAGGTGCATGCTACCACGCCCGGCTAATTTTTGTAATTTTAGTAGAGACGGGGGTTTCACCATATTGGTAAGGCTGGTCTCAAACCCCTGACCTCAGGTGACCCACCCGCCTCAGCCTCCCAAAGAGCTGGAATTACAGGCTTGAGCCACTGCGCCTGGCCTATGTGGGCATCTTAATAGTCCTAATGTGCAAGAGACATTGAGAAGTTAATAAACGTCTGCTATACAAACATGCAAATGTGCTCACCTTCATGTAACTCAACAGTAACATAATATAAATGATACTTTCTTGGAGTAAATAAACAACATTCTTCTGATGCCATTCATTTAGTTCATAGCTTTTATCTCTGATTTTTCAGTATTTCCTTAATATGGATTCACAGTAATGTGTTGTTAGAAGGAGTGACTTGCAGAATGAAACCAGTGGACATGGGAGGGTGGTCAAATATTGACAAGAATGAGAAAAGCCTGATTTAATGCACTAGCCTGCACACATCTCCTTTTATCTGATTTTTTCCCTCCAAAAAGTTCACCAATTTATATATATATATATATACACACACACACACACACACACACACACTCTGAAGTTATAATAAGCATAAGTAGATTCATTAACTTTTAAAGTGTCTATTGATAAAAGGCATTCACTGAGACTTTTTCTTCCTTAGAGCAATTTAAAACTTTTATCAATGACCAAAAAATCATTTGTAATTAGTTTAAGAACAGAAACTTATATTTTTTCACCTCAGAATATTCTATCCTATGATTTTTCATAGATATGGTGAGAATACATTAATTTATTTTAAATGAATTATCAGAGGTATATACTTGGGTTTATTTGTCAGAGAACTTTATTATCATATAATGATAGGTAAGAATTTGGTTGCAGCTTCTTAGGATACAAAGCACATTATATACAGACCTTGGTATAATATAAATTTAACTAAAACTTATTTGTAGTTCGTTATCCTCTACATCCCACAGTTAATAGAAGACATTATTGTATACTATCTTGGAATTGATTGGGATAGAAAATAAGATAATGATATTATCTACATTTGGACAACAAATCTGATTGGGTTTTGGCTGTCTGATTTCTTTCTAAGAACATTAGAATTATTTGATCTTTAAGGTTTTTAAATGCTTATTGAAAAGAAAAGACATTGAGTTAATTAGAGCCACATTTGACCCTAACATACTTCAAAGAACTTTTATTAATATTCATACAATTCACCAGCATTTTAACTGACATTTACAGAATGGTTACTTCAGATTTAATACGTTTAGAGTTCTCCTTTGATTATGAAGATAATTATCCTCTTGATTTAGACCAAATGATTATTATAAAAACTGGCTTTTACGGAAACTGCACACAATGAACATATGTTGGTGTGAAGAGAAATTTTAAATACATAATATGCTTACTAGCATTGTGACACAGTAGATAATTAATGAATCAGTCAGTGAAATCTAACCCAGAATTTATTGCATTTTTATGAATTTCAAATTGTAAGAGTTTAAAAAATTTTGTGGCTGAGCAGAAATCTTGGAAGTTTTTCTCATTTCTTTTATTTTTTTGTTGTGTAACTTTGAAAAACATAAAAATAAATATTATTTAAAGCCCTTTATCACCAAAGATGAGTTTAAATTTTTAAAAGTAAGATGTGTATTATTGCTTCTTCATTAAGAAATTAAATTCAAGGATAAGTTAGTGATCCAAAATATTGCAGAAGTAAATCTTTGAGAACAATTTGAAAATTAATAAACAGTCAGCAAGTTTTGCAAACCAATGTTAAAGATTATGATTAACATACAAAAAGCTGTACATATTTAATGTATACAACTTGATGAGTTTGAAAATAGATACACATTTATGATGCCATTACCACAATCTGATGTATACATACCACATATACATCACTGCCAAAAGCTTCTTAGCACTCTTTTTAGTCTCTTCTTACTTTTATTATTAGGAACACTTAGTGTAAGAACTACCCTCTTAGCACACTTTTAAGTATACAATATAGTCATTGTTAACTACAGACACCATGCTGTGTATTAGCTCTCCAGAACTTAATTATCTTGCATACTGAAACTTTAAACCCTTTCATCAACACCTCCCATTTTCCCCTCCTCGTGGACCCTGATAACCACCATTCTACCCTATTTCTATAAGTTTAGCCATCTTAGATTCCTTATACAAATAGTATTGTGTGGTACTTGTCCTTATGCCCCTGACTTATTTCACTTAGCATAATGTCCTACATATTTGTCTGTGTTGTCACAAAAAGCAAACTTTTTATCTTGTATTAAGTGGAATTAGATTCCACTGTATGCACGTAACACAATTTCTTTATCCAGTCATCTGTAGGTAGACATTAGGTCGCTTCCGTATCTTGGCTATTGTGAATATTGCTGTAATTAACATGGGAAAACATATATTCTTTGAGATTCCAATTTTAATTTCTTTGTATATCTACCCAGTCGTGGGATTTTTGTATCATACAATAGTTCTGTTTTAATTTTTTGAGGTGCTTTCATATTGTTTTCCATAGTGGCTGCACTAATTTACATTTCTACCAACAGTGTAAAAGAGTTTCCCTTTTCCACATCCTTGACAACACTTGCTGTTTTTAATTTTATTTTATTTTATTGAATAATAACCATCCTAAAGGTTTGAGATGATATCTCACTGTAGTTTTGATATGTACTTCCCTGATGATTCATGATATTGACCACCGTTCCATATCCCTGTTGGCCATATGGTGTCTTCATTAGAGAAATGTCTATTCGGTTCCTTTGCTCATTTTTAAAATCTAGGCTTTTTTTGTTATTGACTTGCAAGAGTTTGATATGTATTTTGATATTAACCCTTTAACAGATATATGGCTTACTAATATTTTCTCCTATTTAGTTGGTTACTTTTACATTTTGTCAATAATTCTTTAGCTGTACAGAAATTTCTGAGTTTGAGATCTTGTCTATTTTTGCTTTTCCTGACTGTGTTTCTGGGTTACATCCAATAAATTATTGTGAATAATGTCAAGCAGCTTTTCCTTATGTTTTCTTGAAGGACTTTTATGACTTCAGGTCTTAGGTTTACACCTTTAATCTATTTTAAGTTAATTTTTGTGTATGATGTAAGAAAGGGGTCCAATTTCTTTCCTTTCTTTCCATGTGAATATCCAGTTTTCCCAACAGCATTTATTGAAGAGACTGTTCTTTCTCCATTATGTATTTGTTACACTCTTGTTAAAGATTAATTGTTCATACATGCATCAGTTTATTTCTGGGTTCTCTATTCTATTCTATTGGTCTATGTCTGTTATTAAGACAGTACCATATTGTTTTAATCGCTGCAGTTTTATAATACATTTTGAAATCACAATGTGTTGATACCCTCAGCTTTGTTCTTACTCAAAATTGTTTTGGCTATCAAGGATTTTGGGGTTCTATATAAAATTTTGGGATTTTTTTTTCTGTAGGAAATGCCAGTGGGATTTTGATAGGAATTGCATTGAATCCTGTAGATCACTTTGAATAATATTATTCAATAATATTAATTCTTTCAACTCATGGACATGAGCTGTCTTTTTATTTATCCATGTTCATTATAATTTTTCTCATCAGTGTTTTAATGTTTTCACTGTAGAAGTATTTTACCTCCTTGTTAAGTTTATTGCTATGTATTTTATTCATTTTCAGGCTATTGTAAACTTAATTTTTTTTCTTAATTTCCTTTACAGGTAGTTTATTATTGGTGTATAAACACAGACACACATACACACAAACCCTAATGAGAATTAGATTGGAATAGCATTTCTTGTAAGTTGCAGATACGTTCAAGAATTGGACGTATATTTTCATTTATTTAGGCTCTTTGATATCTTCAAAAAATTACTTTAATTTAAAGTTCCACGATATATGTGGAGGTCATGCAGTTTTGTCACACAGGTAAAAATGTACCACGGTGGTTTGCTGCACCTATCAATCCATCACCTAAGTATTAAGCCCCACATGCACTAGCTATATATCCTGATATTCTCCTTCCCCCCCACCCCAAAACAGGCCCCAGCGTGTGTTGTTCCCCTCCCTGTGTCCATGTGTTCCCATTGTTCAGCTCCCACTTACAAGTGAGAACATGTGATGTTTGGTTTTCTGTACCTGTGTTAGTTTTCTGAGGGTAATGGCTCCACCTCCCAGGCTCAAGCAATTCTCCTCTGTCAACCTCCTGAGTAGGTGGGACTACAGGCATGTGCCACCACACCTGGTTAATTTTGTATTTTTAATAGAGACAGGGTTACACCATGTTGGCCAGGCTGCTTTTGAACTCCTGACCTCAGTTGATCTACACACCTTGGCCTCCCAAAATGCTGGGATTACAGGCATGAGCCACCATGCCTGGCCGCAATACAAATTTCAACTTAATAGTTTTTATTGATAGAAATTTAGTACACTTTCAGGTATCTTAATTTTTCTTCATATATTTAATCTCCCTTTTTACTTTAAAAACTAAGCATACTAATTATATCTTCTGTATTTTATAAATCTCATATCAATAGAATTTTCAGGTCAGATTCTACAGTTTTTAGTTTCTGCTAATTGTTGTTCATGACTTCTAGCCAGTAAGTGAACAAGGTCACTAAAGTTATGCAAATAACATGAATAAAGATAGCTCCGCAGTCACATCTTGAGCACTCAGTAGCCCATGCTCCTAGTACTTACCGTGTTTGACAATGCACCTTTAGAACACTTCCAAAATAACTTGTAATTGACAGTGGTCTAGACAGTGAATCTCAAGCTTATGCAAACATGTGAAATACAGATGTCCTCTTGAGTATGTTACATATATAAATGCATTCTGTTGATTTCAAGATGCTTTGCTCACACAATAGGGTCTATAGAGTAACTGAGGAGTGGTTGATGGCTTCTTAGCCTGGGGTTTTCTGGGTCTGCCATGACAGTGAGGCTAGGACCTAGAATGGGGCAGTTGTTCGAGGCTTGCACACTTCTGGGACTTCTCCTTTTATTTCTATGAACATCTCAGTCTTCCCAATCTTAATAATGTTAAAATTTTAAAACACTTTAACTTCCTATTACCTCACTACATTTCAAATGTAAACTGTTTGCTTTGTTATTTGAGGTGGATCTGTCATCACTACAATATGAGACTTTGCATGGGCAGTTATGCTATTTTTTCAGGAGGAAGAGACAATTTTACTATGTGAAATTAGAATGAGGTCTTAAAAATCAATTAATAGTTTTTTTTATATTAACTTTCTATTTAAGATAAAAATAATGTATCCTAGAAACTTAACCAAATAACGTTTTAGAGAAACAGCTGTAAATGAAGCAATGCATCAGTAATATAATTTAAAATGTATTGTAAACTCTAAAATTATAAGAAAATTATTATTAATATTACCCAGTAATTCAGATTCTTTTAATTAGTCTGGAAAATATATAATATACAAAAAGAGGTTTTAGTTAAATTACATTTCTTTTAATAAAAACTTACTACAATTAGAAGTATACATGCCTGCACTCTTAACTCCTCAGTTACAATGGTTGAAAAAATAAGCATTTATCTATCTATTTGTGCCTGGAGCCATGATTCTCCAGGTGAACAGCTTAGGAAACAGATTGTTTACATCAACATGTTCTTTAGAACAAAATTCCTTGCAAAAGATATACACATACCATATCAATCTAACGGTTTCATTTATTTTCCTGGTTCTTGCATTTTCTTGATTCTAGCAGTTCAGAAAGTCTAATATCATACTTTATTTTTCATACCTTTTAAAAATGAAATATTTTAAATGCATGTTGCTATCTCTATAATGTTTTGGGAATAGTAACAAATTAAGCAGCAACAAGGTTGTAAGTTTTTGTTTTGCTTTGCTCAGACACTGAAGCCAACAGCCATACTGATTGCAAAACAGTGATAAAATGCTGTTGAATGACCCAGGTCAATATTCCAATATTAACATTGAGGAAATGCCTATTGTTCTTCTATTTAACGGGCACAAAGTAGCCTTATGTTAGTCACTGAAAAAGATGAGAATATGTGAGATCCCTTAGACTGAATTATGAACTCACCCTTTATTAAGTACATGATTGAAACACATACTGTTTTTAAATACAACAGTTTGCTACCAGATAACCTGATCTTATGCTAGATACTCAACCAATGTTAAGGCATGGTTGTTTTCCCAAATACACTATATTTTGAAATTGACTTCTAACTTAGTTAGCCAAAGTAGACAACAAAGAAAAGTCGCTATTTTTCTCTGATCTATATAATTTTTGTTTCTAAGTATAAAACTTTTACTCTCAGAATATTATAATAGTATAATTATTGAATTAGATATTAAATGGGATTCTCTTAAAATCATGTAAAAATAGTCAATAATACAGCTTAAAAATGTTAATTGAAAGGAAAGGGAGAAAGTTTGAAAAATATGAGGACTACCTCTTATTCTGTTTGGAAAGTGGGATATAAATATTATTATTACTTAAATGTGTTTAACTTGCTTCCAGTGCTTTATGGAAACTTTAAGTTAATCTGTTTCCGAAATTATGTTTATATATTAAATGTTTAAAACTAATGTGCAACATACAAATCACCTAAGCAGAAAGCATTTAATGAGTGTTTCATTAACAAAACTATTCCTACAGAAGTAGTCCCTGATTAACTCAGTAGAGGCTTTAACAGTTCTGAATTCAACATCCTGTATGCCTTAGGCACCCCGTAACCATTTATCCTCAGGAGAGCATTTATTTATTCATGCTGGGTTTTTTTCCCACCACATGATTATGTTTTTAGTTGGTGAAGGGCTCACTCTAATCAATTGATCATGTAGAATCTTGTAGTTAGAATGTTAAGAGGGGGAATTAAGGATTTAGAAGGGAAAAGAGCTCTCCTCCTTCTATCATTATCTTGTTCATCTTGGCAAACTCCAGAAATATGAATTGCCCAAGGTGTTCAATGAAGCATCTGTATGAGGAGAGATTGGAACCTATTCAAAAATGAAATCATTTTAAACAGAACCAATGAACAGAAACTAACATCCCTCCCTCCCACCTCCCCTCCCTCTCTTGCTTCCTCCTTCCCTCTCTCCCTCCCTCCCTCCCTTCCTTCCTTCCCTTCCTTCCTTCATTCCTTCCTTTCTCCCTCCCTCCCTTCCTTCCTCCCTTCCTTCCTTCATTCCTTCCTCCCTCCCTGCCTCCCTCCCTTTCTTCCTTCCTTCTTCCCTCCCTGCCTCCCTCCCTCCCTCCTCCCCCCTGCTTCCTTCCTTTCTTCCTTTCTCTTTCTTTCCAAAACTTATACATGCTTAACTTTTGTTACAATATTTAGCTAAAGTCTTCCTGTAGCATTACAAATTTATATTCTTTTATTTTTTCTGACTGGTTTCACAATGATGTCAGAAGGTCTGCTCTTCATTTTAATGTGTTATAATTCTTAAACCTTCTATATTTTCTCCTGCACCTGTTCTTCTTAATCTGGCCTACATAATTACTAAATACCTAATTTACTTACTAGACTTTATAAAATGCATAATCTGATTCCAAATTATTCTGCAATTAGTTCTAATTCTGCCTTGGACCTCATTTTATATCTCAGCAAAAAGAACACGCACACATGCATGCGCGCGCGCGCACACACACACACACACACACACACACACAGTCTCTCTCTGTAAATATTTAATTTTATGAATGTTTTGCATCAGTGATGTAATATCTGAAACACCTACCAGTATAAAGTATTTAAATAATAAAATTCACAATAAAGGATATCAAAAAGAATAGCACAGATGAGGTTGACTTTCTTTACTGATCTTTTTTAAAAGTTCATTTTAAAATGTTATTTTTTTAAAAAAGTTATTCTACCAGTTTCTGAAACTTTACAAATGTGAATTCATTTTAAACTAGCTTTTTAGTTTTTCTACCTTCTTGTTTCCTCTGCTCTGGAGGGAACTTAGTAACCTTAGCATATCAGAATGATGTTTTATTTCTAGTTTCTTCAAAACAGCATGATTCTTTTTTTATGAAAGAAAATTGTTTAGTTGATATTTAAAACGTTTTCCAAATATGCTGGATTCAAAAACAAATTGTCAGCATTTGGAGCCATTTCTTCTCCCACTAATGTATCTGTTTGTCTTCACTCCCCTGACATGGGACTTGTGATTAAACATCATAAATATATAATTATTAGTTAGTTAATGTATCTAAATGCATTGGTATTCTATATTATCCATTTGTATTCAACTGGATTTACATTTAAAAAATTGCACAATAAACAAATATGTAAGAGATACATTATAGTCAGAAATTTCCAGGATTCTTAGCAACTGGAAGCTGCTGTTGCTATTTCCTAATGGTTAAAGCCAATTTACCTTATCTACTCTTTTCTTTCTTAAAAAATGGATGATTTTATAGATTTATATTTTTAACCTCTACCCTTTTCTTCATACTCTTTCTCTTAGTTTTCTCGATTCTTTCCATCTTTGGTTCTACTTTACCTCTCTAATGGCTTCTGTTTGGTCTGCTTTATACCTATCATTCACCACCTCTCAGTTCCTTTAATACTAAAGTTTGGGGCAGGATTGGGAACACCTGGTTCATCTCAGTATTATCAAAAATACTTTCTTAAATATAAATTTCTGGACCCCTGTCATAGAGATGTATATTCACTACACCTGGGTTGAAGTCTGTGTTTGTTTTCTGTGTATGCTGTAACTAAGTACCATAGGCTGACTGGCTGAACCACAGAACTTTGTTTTCTCACAGCTTTGAAGGCTGGAAGTTCAAAATCCAGGTGTCAGCAGGATTGGTTTCTTTTGAGGGCTGTGAAGGAAAGACATGATCCAGGCCTCTCTTCTTGGCTTGTGGATGGCCATGTTCTCCTATGTCTCTTCATATTGTCTTCTGTCTCTGCATGTCTCTGTGTTCAAATCTCTCCTTTTTATTAAAACATCAGTCAATTTGGTTAGGACCCACCCCAATGACCTCATTTATCTTTATTTTCTATGTTAAGAGCCTATCATCAAATGAGGGTGCATTCCGAGATACGGGGAGTTAAGATTCCAAAATATGCATGGGGAGAGAGGCACAATTCAACTTGTAACAGCGTCTTAATACCAGTATTTAAAAATTATATTGAACCTAGTATACAGGTTGGGAAATGCCCTCAGACTGTGTCTTTGGCCTTTTCTCTATTTATTTTATGTGCTTTTGTTGTTCATGCAAACCTGGGCCATTCCTAAGTAAGCACACATCTCCCAGCCTTACTTCTGCTGGCATCCTGGGTTCATGTGACAACCCGGGAAACGGTAAGATGAAAGGTTCAGAATTAACAAGTCATTCCTCCTGTAGGTAGATCTCAGCAGCTGTGCAGAGGGTCTGCTGGAATTATTAGAGATAGGAACTTTGAACTTTATAGGCACTGAGACTTTAATTATATCAAAAATATGCAATATTATCATACAAATTATTATACAAGCTGAAAATTTATTAATTGGTATTTTTGCATCCTCTGCCTCACCCCATCGTACAAAGATTAAGGTGATGGAGATTTTAAAAATACCCTTGATATCATTCATTAGAAAAAGTATAAACACCCCGTTTTTGTACCTTGCTATGTTGAGGCTGCTAAAAATAAAACTTTATAATTAGTTTTTCAATGCACTTTTACTTTCAGTTATCCTTTCAGGCTTTGGGTGAATAATAAAACAAAAGACATTTTTGTAACCAGTTATTTTTTTGCTTAAACCATGCATATTTCTAAAGTATCTCTTTGCTTTCACTTTTTGTGTGAGCTATATTCAGAGATGTGCTCTGGAACACAGAATTCAGAGACACAGAGTAACACAAACCATTAATAGTTTCCATGCATGGAGCCTGAGATAATGATGACTGCTGCTCTTATTCAATAATCACAATAATCTTCTGGGTTAGATATTTATGTCTATGTTTTATAGATTTTTTTAAATGAACTTTGGAGAGAGGCAGTAGCTTATCCTCTCCAGGGAGCAGGCACTTGATTTCAGAACCATCCATGGTTATACTAACTCCAAAGCCCACGATTTCAGCCACGGACTATTTTGTTACCTGGATTTAGAAGAGTATTTTATCTACCAGTCAAAACTACTATTTCATTAGATCATAATAGCCCCTCTGAATTAGACAGCACAGATATTTCTACTGTGTTTTAGGGAGGCAAGGAAGCTGAGGTTCAAAAAATGAAGTACCTTTTCACTGTACTGTTCATCTTTACCTGGCAATATTTAATCTCAATGGCTGGTCTTCTGTGTTTCCTGACTACTATTGTTCTGTTTAATCTACATTTTCCAAGTTAGTTTAATATAAACCTTAATTTTATTAAGGTAAAATTTTCAATAAAACTTGATATAACACTTTTTTGTTTAAAAATATACTTTTCCAATTAATTTGCTGAAACAAATGTTTTCATAATGCCTTTTACTAATTTTTTTTTTGTTTCACAGTATTATACAAAAGCACTACATATCTTGGTCAATTTAGTATATTAGTAGCTTATAAAAATAAAGATTGAGAAAACAGAAATTTGAGGTAAAAGTTTTAAAACTGAAGTACGTGAAAATACAGAATGGGGTTGGGGGAATGGGGATGGTTATTGGGTTCAAAAAATAGAAAGAACAAATAATATCTAGTATTTGATAGCACAACAGAGTGACTATAGTCAATAGTAATTTAATTGTACATTTAAAAATAACTCAAAAAAATTGGATTTTTTTTTTTTTTTGCTTGAGGTGATGGGTTAAAAAAATACAAACATATTTTTGGAAAAAAGATGAAATAAGTGAAATAGAAAAATCAGATCCTGTTTTCTAAGTTGGTCTTAAATATTTTCCTGTGCTTAGTAAATGAATGCTTTATTATATGAAAGTGAATTTTTAATTATTCATCTTTGCTACTCCAGTGTACATAAAATAGTATTTTATAAGATTAGGAAAACTTGAGGGAGACTTTTTGCTCGTCTAAGAATCAGTAGTATTGAGTAACTTTGTTATCATTGAAGTAAATTGAATAATCTGAAACTTGGCTTGAAAGTTAAATATAATTATTTGTCTTTATCAGTGACTCTCAAGATCTACTTGCAGTTATTTTTTTTTTTTTTGTAAAGTTCAGAAGTAATATAAACTCTTCATGGAGACCTCATTAACCGCACAAGGAAAAAAATTCCATAACAATTTGTTTTTAACAATGGATTCAGATGCCTTTTCAAATACTCATAAAGATTATGGAACAATTATGCCAGTTTGTTTCTCTTCTGCATTTAATTGCCCTTCTAGAATTTGGACCAATGATCAAGCAAAAAATACTTGTAACTCACTATTATTTTCCTTCATTTACTTACAATATGTCTAAATTCCCTTTCTGTATTCTACTTTTGATTGTACATGTTGGTGAAAACTGGGAAACTGTTTGCAACATAACCACAGCTGAATTCCTACAAAGTTTATCCTGTGAAATTAAAAAAAAGAAAAGAAAAGCATAAGTAAGGTGTACGTGTTGGAACATGTTGGAATAAACTAAAGAAGAAAACATCATTTAAAATAACCTTTAAGTTGAGTAGTTCAAAATAATTTCCCTTTGGTATGTGCAGTAGAAAACTTGAGGAAGTCGTTGTGATCATCTGAATATCTCATTTTAGTGGATGAAGAAACTGACATCTAGGGTAGTTAATTAATCAAATAGAATGGAAAGCCTGCTATTTGTGTGGCCCTGGACTAGCCAGAGTAATTTGCCTAAGGTTATATTATTAATTAGCTGTAATTGATTCCAGAATATTTCTTTAATTTTCATAACCAATATAGAGAAAATACACACAGGCCAAATTGTAATTAAGTGTAATTGAATATCTTTCATATATTTGTCAGATCAATGCTATGTATCATCTGTCCTCTTACTACTATTTTAAAAAGTGGTGAGCACTTCTTCCTTCTTTGTATTTTTCTCACTTCATAAACCATTTGTTTCCTGTCACTTAGAAAGCTCAAGGTCCTCCCAAGAACCTCTAAATTTTAGAAATCACAGGGGAAAATCCTGGTTTTTTTTTCTATTTCTAAATATTTATATTTTTCTATGTGCTTTCATACATTTTCATGGCCTTAAGCATCTGCTAAATGCTCATAATACACAAATTAAAAAACCCCATAGCCCAGACCTTTCTACTGACTTTCTAGCCTATAAATCCAACTACCTGCTTGGGTTATCTTAGGACATCTCAGAACTTTCAAAAATATTATATGTAACATGTCTTCACCCCCTTTCCATCCATATTCCTCTGCCTCTGCTGATCCATCCTTCATCTCTCATCCATTTTTCTTAATCTTTCCTCTAGCCATTTGCCCTGAATTGCCCCAAAATGGAAATCATCTTTTAATTTTTTATCTTTTGCCCTTATGCATATTGGAATGGTCACCAAGCTTATTAGATAGAAGCTGTAAAATATACATTAAATTCATTATCTAATCATTCAGCCAATATTTTAAGCACCACGTACCAGACACTGGATTAGGCAGCAAAATATACAATGGTGAACAAAAGACACAGGATCACTGCCCTCATCGACTATTTATTACAAAAGTAGAAGCAAAAAAATAATAAGCTAATAAAATATTTCTATAACCTAATACTGACACAGGATTTTTCTAGGTCATTTTGCAAACACAGGACCTCAAAGACCAGCAGCACCATCCTGCCTGGGCCTTGCTTGGCCACTGGAGGTGCCCCACCCACTCAACCTGCCTGTGCTATAGCTTGTACCCATATTCAGTGGTTCCCAAACTCCTGTCTTGCATCCAAGAAGAATGAGGATACACCAACAATTGAAGGGTGAGGATAGAGGGAGAATAATTTTATTGAGCAACAGAACAGCTGTCAGTGGAGAGGGGATGCAGGAGGTGATTCCCCACCCCCACAGTCAAGTGATTTCTCTCCCAGCATGGCTGAGTTCAGGGCTTTTAATTTTACATGTTTAAGGGCTTAGAATAGGGAGTGTGTGCTGTTTGGTTTGCGAGCATGCAAAGAAAGGCTAAAGCAAAGGCATCACTCAAAGGTGGGCACAGTAGTGTAGAAAACCAACTAGGAAAGGGTAAGTATATGGAAAATAGGTGAAGGGTAGGGATCAGAGGAAAGTGCACCAAACGGGAAGACAGGTTCTCAATCTGGTCCATGGATTTACCTGGGACTTTTAGCCAGGCTTTAAACTGTCTTCTGCTTGAAGTTGGGGTTTCACCTGGGACCCGACCCTATCTGCCTGGGCATTTGCCTGCCTCCTGCTGCTATCAATTCCCTCCTCTGAAGAGGTACACCTAACAGCCATTAGGATAAGGATCATTACTGATCTTAACTGCTTCTATGATGACAGTTTGGGAAGTTTGGGAAGACGGCAGTCAGATCTCCCTTGGAGGCCTATCTAAGGGTCCCTGGTAAAAGGGAGCCATCATTCAAAGCTCTGGTTGCATGACCATTTGAATTTGATGGCCTGAAGGCTAGAAGAGACAAACTGGGTAATTAGAAAATATAGATTAACATGGAACAAGGGGGTAAGGACAGTTCAAACATCCTGAGGCTGCCAGCATGCCCAGATAATGGGTGGCTATAGTTATACCTGCTAAGACTTGGGTGCCTGGAGCTTTGCTTTGGTCAACTTCTTTGGTCTTATTTTCCCAAACGTAGTAATCTCCAGGTTATGGGTTTATCCTCATCACCTGGCAGGATTTGCAAGATAATTGCCCAGAATTAGAATATTAATCCAGATTTTCACATTAGACATCCCTTTTGTTCCTTCCAAGCTGCAGCCAGAAAGCACTGGTTGGTTCACAGGAATAATTAAGGTTAGTCTAAAATGCAGACAAAAACTTAAAAAATGCTAATGAGACTAGATTTTAATGACACATTTATGATAAATTTTGAAATGTAATTTTTCTCTCTCCGGTGTTCATTTTTCTTAAAGACAAATCATGATAGGACTGAGTTGTTTGCAGAATAAACTTTAGTCTTATCCTTGACCTGATTATTTGCATAAAGAGCATCAAGAATAATATTTTCACATAGGTTTTTAAAAAATTGGCTTTGATGGAACACCACTGGAGTCTCACATAAGATTTTTTTAAAGCCCAGCCCAGTCATGGGTTTGTACCCTCAAATACCTATGAGTTGGAAACGTTTCTTTTTTCTTGACAATCCAAGAGAACTTGGGGCACCTGGGCCTAGTGAGAAAGTGACAATCTCTATCACATTTTAGGAAATCTGTACAGGGACTATGTAGACAAGGTATGATGACAGTTTTCCCAAAGGACTTTTATTGGCTGTTAAGAAGTGAGGCTTGATTCCTGAAAGGGAAGCACACCCTTCCAGCCTTCCAGCCAAAGCTTAGGTAAAACTACTAATTTCTTCAATAGTATCTTACTGCAAAAAATGAAATAAAATTTAAAAAATAGGTTCTTACTGCACATATGCAAATAATTTTATTGCCATAATTTAAGAATACTCACAAATAGCTTCCAAATTTTGGAGAAACCAGGCAGAGAGAAATAAATATGCTCCAAATCTTGTTCACAGAAGTATACCTTACTCAATTGTTAAAAGCTGTAATGAACTCAATATAAAGGTTTTCCTGACTTTGAAAAACAAAGGATCAGCAAAGTTTTAAGCAAAAAGTTAAAAAGGATTACTTTATTTTTCTATAAGTTCAGTCCATTCCATTATCTCTTGTTCTGCTTGATATTCATGAACATTTTGGCTCTTCATTTGTCCTATATGTTTTTCCTCTATTCCAAAGTCACAATCTCAAAAGTTATCAGAAACGTGAGTTTTTGAGAGTACCCATCAAAGTCCTATAGCTGTTTATAAACCATCTCAATGAGGATCAAAGCAAGACAACAATTGTCTATGAATGACAAAATGTCCAGGGTAGTTACAGTTAAAAACATGATTGACAAAAAGATTTGGTTATTTCTGTGATTTACAGTCACTTACCATAATAACCTTACTTATGATTGAGAGCATATATTCAGATATTAGAATTTTAGAAATCTCATACAATTTTAGTACATATATTAATATTATTCACTAAAATATAAACTCAGGAATATTAAACATTATTTTCATCTTGGCAATACCATATAATTAACATGTCAAATAATCCTGTTTGCCCCTGTTTTGTATGCTCCAGGAGCACTTTGTGACATCCAAAAGTCAGGGGTCGGAAAAGACAATTTTTGAAGCTGAAATTTTATTTTAGGAAGCCTGTTAAATTTGTTAAGAGGCTTAAATAGAATTCCACATTACTGTAAGTCATTTATTTAGCAAAAATGATGACTCAAAAATTTTTAAAAAGGCAAAAATCTTCACTCATTAAGAGGGAAGACTTAGCTTTCCAAACAATCTGTCTCTTTTTTCAGTAGTGTATTCACAAGGAAAACAAAAATCTTTCATTTACCTTTAGTATTACATAAAAAAAAATTATTCATGGGAAAGAAACCAAATTTCACTCTTGCATTAGTCCACCATTAAAAGCAATCCGATTTTTAAAAATAAAACCTTATAGGCAATTCTTTCCAATCTTAACCAGTTTGACCATGAGGTGAGATTCTTACAAAACTTCACAAATTTTATTAGAGTAGATTAATTCCTTAAGAAAAGCTTGTTGTGCTTTTATTCTGATGTTCAATTTACAGAAAAACCACATAATAACCTTCTGAATTCAGTTAATGTGCTCACACCCGGAATTTCTTTTACAAGTTTTTTACAAACCTTCTACAACTTCTTTAAACCTTTAGCTTTATCTTATTTAATTTTAACCAGTCCTTTAACTCTCTAAACGAGGCAAAAATTTACATTTCCATGACTTCTTATAAAGGCAAAGAAGACTGTTTTGAGCAATGGAACAGCTCTCAGCAGATAGGGAATGTGGCGACTGGTCCCCCATCCCTGCAGTTGGGTGGTTTCTCTCCAAGTGTGGCTGAGTCTAGGTCTTTTATGTGCTCAAAACAGGGAAGTGCATGCTGATTGGTTTGTGGGTATGTAAAGAAAGGTTAAAGCAAAGGCGTCACTCAAAGGTGGACACAGCAGTGTGGAAAACCAATTAGGAAATGGTAAGTATATGTAAAATAGATGAAAAGTGAGGATCAACCAGAGGAAACCATGCCAAATGGGAAGACAGGTTCTCAATCTGGTCTGTGGATTTACCTGGGACTTGCAGCTAGACTTTAAACTGTGTTTGACTTGAAGGTGGAGTTTCACTTGGCACCCGCCCCTATCTGCCTAGGCCTGCCTCTTGCCACTATCAATATCCTGCAGGAAATAAATAGTTTGCTACAACAAAGAATAGTAAGAGTGAATCTGTTTGAATGTGATAGTTAGTAAAGAACTTTCTTGAACTGAGAGCTGAATTATGAGAATGTTCTTACCATAGAAAATATCTTGAGAAAGGTCATGGTTGTCATATTTACTGTAAACTTCACTATGTCCTTGTTGCAGTCTTTAATTTCTTTAAAAGGACACATACAATCTTGCATGAACTCTCCTCTGCTATGTATATAGAAAATAAATGTGTCAAATGTTGTGCAGGACATTGCAACACAGCTGTAAGATAGAGAAAAGTTTGGTAATTGTAGTACTTATATGGGAGACAGAAATAAACTAGGAATAGGAAGTTAAAAAAAAAAGTGAGAGTGATAAATGCTACAAAGACTCAGTGGAGCCACTAAGAGGTCAAAGAAAGCCCCTTGGGATGTGACACTTAACAGTAAGATTTAAATGACAAGGACGTGCTAGTTTTACAAAGATTAATAGAAACAACATTCAGAGGAAAATGTGAACACCATCAAAATCTTAGTGTATTTATATCACAGAAGGAAGCAGTTTTGCTGGAGTATGGGTGAAGCCTGGAAAGTAGACAGGCTATGTAGAAAACCAGGAAGTAATCAGGGTGGAGACCTGAAATTTGTTTTATGATTACGTATATCAATAATATATGCATATAACATCATAGAAATGACAAAGTATATGTAACTTAGTTTGGATCATTTTCAATGACATATATAATGCACATTACTTTTGCTGATTTTAAATTTAAATTTAATTTTGTTTTTTTAGTGACAGGGTCTTGCTCTGTTGACCAGGCTAGAATGCACTGCTGCAATCATAACTCACTGTAACCTTGAACTCCTATGCTCAAGAAATCCTCTCACCCCAGTCTCCTGAGTAGCTAGGATTACAGGCATGTGGCACTAGTTCTGGCTAGTCTTATTTTATTTTATTTTGTTTTATTTGTAGAGACTGGGTCTTGCTATTATGCCTAGGCTTGTCTCCAACTCCTGGCCTCAGACAATCCTCCTGCCTTGGTCTCTCAAAGGACTAGAACTGTAGACTTGGGCCACTGTGCCTGACTTTTTTATTGTTCTTAACAAAAATGTATTATTCTACATGCAATTCTAATTAATTAGTTTAACATGAAAGAAACATTTTTGTCCTAATAGAGTTTAAAAATTAAATGCTGTCAATTATTTAGTAAACAGACAGCTTCTGTAGTTGGGCTGTGTTTGGGTTTTGCCATAAAGAATTGTAAGTTTCCATCTACGTGTCTTATGCAACACGAGTGGAGCTATTTTGAGGCATTGAGTGCTACCTTTTGCAATTTCGTCTACAATTTGACATTTGGATTTGTTGACTTCATTAAAATGTGCTGCTATCCTGGCAACAAAAGTAGATATCAGGTGAGTTATTACACACCTGGATCTTCAGAAGAGCAGATGTTGGCTCTTTTTGAAGAAATGGAAATGTTAAAGATCACAAAATGAATTCGCCCCAGGTAGAGTGCTGCTCACTTTCTATGAAATGGATTCATATTCAAACAAATGGAGATAAGCCATCCAGTGAACATTGTAGAAATTAAGAAAAAGAAGCATGCCCTGTGTAAACCTAAATATTCAATAACTATAATTTGCTTCCTATAGTGACTAGTTTTTTTATTTTTATTTTTTTTAATTAATTTATTATTATTATACTTTAAGTTGTAGGGTACATGTGCATAACGTGCAGGTTTGTTACATATGTATACTTGTGCCATGTTGGTGTGCTGCACCCATCAACTCGTCATTTACATCAGGTATAACTCCCAATGCAATCCCTCCCCCCTCCCCCCTCCCCATGATAGGCCCCGGTGTGTGATGTTCCCCTTCCTGAGTCCAAGTGATCTCATTGTTCAGTTCCCACCTATGAGTGAGAACATGCGGTGTTTGGTTTTCTGTTCTTGTGATAGTTTGCTAAGAATGATGGTTTCCAGCTGCATCCATGTCCCTACAAAGGACACAAACTCATCCTTTTTTATGGCTGCATAGTATTCCATGGTGTATATGTGCCACATTTTCTTAATCCAATCTGTCACTGATGGACATTTGGGTTGATTCCAAGTCTTTGCTATTGTGAATAGTGCTGCAATAAACATACGTGTGCATGTGTCTTTATAGCAGCATAATTTATAATCCTTTGGGTATATACCCAGTAATGGGATGGCTGGGTCATATGGTACATCTAGTTCTAGATCCTTGAGGAATCGCCA